>NC_069683.1:3182222-3497619 GCF_023699985.2 Odocoileus virginianus
GAAACAGATCACCAGCCCAGGTTGGATGCATGAGACAAGTGCTCAGGGCTGGTGCACTGGGAAGACCCAGAGGGATGGGATGGGGAGGGAGGCGGGAGGGGGGATCGGGATGGGGAACACATGTAAATCCGTGCCTGATTCATGTCAATGTATGACAAAAACCACTACAATATTGCTAAGTAATTAGACTCCAACTAATAAAATAAATAAATAAATAACCCCCCCCCCCGAAAAAAAAAGAAGGGTTGTGAAGGCTTAAATAAAATCAAGCTTGCAAAGCTCTTAGCACTCATTAGCTAGTCTTTAAACTCTTGAGTTTAGACAATTTATAGCTTGAGGCCATGGAAATGAGACTAACTTTAGAGACCAGTATTGAGTAGCAAGGGCTGTGAGCAGGAAGAGCAGAGGACAATCCAGGAGGATTTCCTGTAAGAATGAGGTGTGTGTGGAGCACATGTGAAGGATGGGAAGGCAAATGGGACAACTTAAGGGGTCTTGGAGGTGGGAATCAGATGGGTGTGCTTTTCGGACAGAGGAGTTCAGACTGCCCAGCGGGTAGGAAGAGCTGCCCAGTGGTCCAGGAGATGAGGGATTGTTGTGCCAACTCTGGGAGGTCCAGTGAGAATCTCACAGGGCAGACACAGCCTGTGTGGGCAAGAGCCTCACAGTCCTGGAAACTGCTCATGGGCTCTGATTAAAACTTGGGTGCACAGGGAAGCTGATATGTTCTGCCTTTTTATCAAATCCCAATTATACTTCTTGGGGCTGCTTAGTGGGTGGGTGTCATCCCCGTGTCTCAGTTCTGCTTTATCAAGTCATGAGTCCTGTCCCCGCCCTCTCTTCCCTGGTCAGAAACACAACCACAATAATTTTTCAGCCATGAAAAGCAGAGACATTTCTTTGTCAACAAAGGTCCGTCTAATCAAGGCTATGGTTTTTCCAGTGGTCGTGTATGGATGTGAGAGTTGGACTATAAAGAAAGCTGAGCAGAAGAATTGATGCTTTTGAACTGTGGTGTTGGAGAAGACTCTTGAGAGACCCTGGGACTGCAAGGAGATCCAACCAGTCCATCCTAAAGGAGATCAGTCTTGGGTGTTCATTGGAAGGACTATGCTGAAGCTGAAACTCCAGTACTCTGGCCACCTGATGTGCAGAGCTGACTCATTGGAAAAGACCCTGATGCTGGGAAATATTGAAGGCAGGAGGAGAAGGGGACGACAGAGGATGAGATGGTTGGATGGCATCATGGACTCAATGCACATGAGTTTGGGTAAGCTCCGGGAGTTGGTGATGGACAGGAAGGCCTGGAGTGCTACCGTCCATGGGGTCACAAAGAGTTGGACGCGACTGAGCGACTGAACTAAATACTAGTGAGGGAGCATTCTCCGTCCCCCTTCTGATGTCTGTGTCAGAAGCTTTCTCTATCTCTCTTATACTTTAATAAAACTTTATTACAAAAAAGCTCTGAGCGATCAAGCCTCGTCTCTGGCCACGGATTGAATTCTTCTCCTCTGTAGGCCAAGAATCCCGGCATCTCTCGTGGTTCAGCAACAACCTTTCACACTGGTCAACATATATTCCTTATATTATTGCAAAATTTGTTTACCATGTCTATAAATTAGACGTGATAATAGGCAGCTAAAGCCCTGAAACTTTGGTGTTCATTAGAAACTTTTTTTTGATCATTCTAGGTGTTTTTTGTTTTTTTCTTTCCAAACGGATGTGGTGCTTTTTTTAGGGGAAGGCTGCACTATCACGACTGTCTTCTATGTTAATTGTTCTTTAATCTCCTCTCTGTTACCTTTTTGGCAATCAACATTCTCTTAGTAAAAAAAAAAATCTAATTTCATTAGGTTCTCAAATACATTTGGATATTGTTGATCTCAGTGTTCTTCTCTTATTTTAAATTTTCTTTGTTCCCCAGTATCATTTTTATTGATAAGCTGGCAAATTATTTATCCACTTTATTGTTATTTTTAGCTTTGGAGAATTCTGCTGCTGCTGCTAAGTTGCTTCAGTCATGTCCAACCCTGTGCAACCCCATAGATGGCAGCCCACCAGTTTCCCCCATCACTGGGATTCCCCAGGCAAGAGTACTGGGGTGGGTTGCCATTTCCTTCTCTTTGGAGAATGAGTTCTTTCATTTATTATTTCTGTCATTTATGGGGTTTTCAACATCAATTAAAAATAATTGCTACTCTCTTCTCCTTTCTTTAATATTATTTTCTGACGCCTTGAAATGTATACTTACTTAATTTATAGTTATTTCCTACTTATTAACTCAAGTATTTATAAAGTTATAAAATTTTATTTGAACACCACTTATAGTTTGTAATGTAATGATTTGTAAAATATTATTTTATATGTATTTGTCAATTTAGTTTTAATCAACCAAAGGGTTGTTTAAATGAGAATTTCAGTTTTAAGTGGTAGAGTTTTAGGTGTTTTTAACTTCAAGCTTTAAAGTTAAATTCTAGATATACTTCTTTAGATCAGAGAATATTTCTACACTATTTCTGATTTTTGGAGTCCATTGTATTTCTGTAATTCTTCCAGGGACATATAAAAAGGACATAGGAAAGAATAAAGAAAAAAAAAAGGAAAGAAGAAGAAAGGGAGGGAAAGAGGAAGGAAAGAAAGAGAGAAAGAAAAGGAAGGCACAAAGAAAGATATTTGTCTGATTTCAAGTTATTTTGAACAGGAAAATCAGTTCTTCCAATAAATCAGACTGTGACGTGTCTAACACAGTATTAAATGACCACAAAACACCAACTGTTTCTTGTTGGTCTACAAGGAAACTTCCCCCAGTCTACAAGGAAACTGTAAAAAGACTAAGAAATCTCTAAGTATCTGCTACTTTCTCACTATAACTTTTCCTACTTTATTCCTTGTACCTCTTGAGCAATGATTACTGAGATGCCCAGTTGCTGATCTTCTTTTTGCCAGTAACTAAATCTAGAGAGAGTACCTGCTTCCTTAATTCATACTTAGATTCATTCAGCAAAGCATGTATTCTATAAAAAGCCCATTCCCACTTATTGAGATGTCTACAGCTTCTGTAGAGTGAGCTACAAAAGCAAAATAAACCTAAATTTTGATTTTAGGTGTGTTTGATTGGTAGGCTTCCACAATATAGTTTCTGTATATATTTACTCTCATTTATGATATCAAATAGTTTTTCTGTAACTTTATTTAAATTTTTTTTTCTCAACTTGATCTTTCATGAACTGGGAGAGGTAAGTTTAACATTTATTATTACAGTACCATTGTGCATTTTTCATCCACGCATTTTGTGATCTTTCACTTTGTATATATTAAGGTGATATTATTTAATATACAGATTTTTTCATGAATATATCTACACAATCAAAGTTCTCTATGCAAGGTATTTAAAGATATTACATCAAAGAATGTTTGTATAAGGAGACTTATCAAAATAGTAAAACTAGAATTGCCTCTGTCTCAGAGATGATTCAGGGTGGTAAATATAAACATCTTTCCTTTCTTTTCTGCAGAGGTTTCTTTACAGTTCAGGTGAAGATAAGGTTTCTCTCTGCAAAGCAAATATGAGCAGCTCACCAGCAACCTTAAGCAATATCAGAGTTTCATGATTTTAGGCTTTCTCTCTGAGAGTGCAGAAAAACGCACACTGTTGCATGGGCTGGTGTCACCTGGTTTCTTTTGATTCTGTTTGTGTAACAACTGGATCCATATCTCTATGCTTCTATGCTCATCATTCAGTCCACCATCTGGAACTGCTGGAAATGTTGAAGAAGGCAATGAACTCCTCTCAATTACAACATCCTATGATTTAACTGACTAATGAGATTGAAAGAAGTATAATAAGTGATCTCAGTATTTTTTTTTTTTTAAACATGCTTGTCAACAGGATGGGTGTGTGATTAATTCTTTTTTTTTCCTCCTCAAGTTCAAGCTTAGGTATAACTTCTGTTCAACCTCAACTCCTCCAACCTCAAGGCCTCGCTTTTGGGTAAATGAGTCTATTCTGTAGCACCAAATTATGTATTGCATGTTATACATGTGCAAGATGGTATTGCTGGAGATTCATGTTATATTTAAAATACAGTCTTACCCAAATGAACTGATATGATCTGCATTTGCCTGACTCCTGTGTCAGTTTCCTAGTTGGTTAGAGAACATATACAGAAAGGAGGGGTACTGCTCCGTAATGTCTGCATATGCATGCAGATTCACGGAAGTGGATTTTTTTCCCCTTTCCTTTCTGCATGTTTCCTCCACAAATGGCACTTTCAATTATTCTTTATAAAATTAAAATAGCTTAGTTATAGACTCGCAGCGAGAGTAATAGTATCAGACACCAAAAAAGATTTTTGTCCTGAGACTTTTTATATTATACATATAGAGGGTATTTAAAAAATTTTATACACTTTATTTTCTTGTTCTTTTTTAAGGACAGGTGCTTGAAAAAAGGGCTCATCAAAAGGTTCAAAAGGAGTATCAAAGACCTTTTCAGCCACTTTCTTTTCAAGAAACATATAAATTAGAAAATTATTTAATCACTTAAGATGTTTTCATAAAATTTCAGATTTATTGATATAATTAAAGAATGCCTTTGGAACTCACAGGCTTCCCTGATAGCTCAGCTGGTAAAGAATCCATCTGCAATGCAGAAGACCTTGGTTCAATTCCTGGGTTGGGAAGATCCGATGGAGAAGGGACAGACTACCTACTCCAATATTCTTGGGCTTCCCTGGTGGTCTCAGACGATAAAGAAACCATCTGCAATGTGGGAGACCTGGGTTCGATCCCTGGTTTGGGAAGATCCCCTGGAGGAAGGAATGGCTACCCACTCGAGTATTCTAGCCTGGAGAATTCTGTGGACTGTATCGTCCATGGGATCACAAAGAGTAAGCATGACTGAGTGACTTTCACTTCACTTGGAACTCACAAATATTTGCCACACCTTCTGCTGTTGAGAAATAAGAGACAATTGCTCCTTGCTTGTTGAATCATATTGAGTTAGTAATTGATGTTCAGTCTAGAAACGCTTCTTTCCAACCCCTTTAAGGGCTTCTCTTACATCTTGGTTTCTTAGACTGTAGATGAGAGGGTTTAACATGGGAATCACAATCCCATAAAAAATGGAAGCCATTTTTTCTTGCTCTTGAGACTCTATGGTGCGATGGTGCAGGTACATGTAAGAGAGCGTCCCATAGAAGATGGTGACAGCTGTCAGGTGGGAGGCGCACGTGGAGAAGGCTTTCTTCCTCCCTGCAGCAGAAGAGATCTTCAGGATGGCAGACAAGATAAACATGTAGGAAAAGATGATGACCAGTACAGTGAATGTCAAGTTAAAACCCACAAAGGCTGCTAGTACCATGATGCTGAAGTAAATATCGGAGCATGAGAGGGCCAGAATTGGGGGTTCATCACAGAAAAAGTGGTTAATTTTATTGGACTTGCAAAACTTCAGTGAGAAAGTAAAACTTACATTGACAGAAGCATTCAGGAAGCCCATGAAGTATGAACCAGTTAAGAGTTGACTGCAGACTCTCTGTGACATGACAGCTCCATAGCAAAGTGGGTTACAGATGGCCACATAACGGTCCACTGCCATAGCTGCCAGGATGTAGCAATCACTTGTTACAAAGGTACCATAGACTAGTAATTGCACCATACATCCGAAGAATGAGATGGAATTTTTGGTGCTCATCAAATTATGCAACATCTTGGGAGTGATAGCAGTGGCATAACAGAGATCAACAAAAGCCAAGTTTTGGAGGAAAAAGTACATGGGGGTGTGAAGGGAAGAGTCAGTCTTGATGAGGAGGATCATGCCTATGTTACCCACTAGCGTGGCCACATAGATCACTAGAAATACTGTGAAAAAGACATGCCAAGACTTATGTTGATCAGCGAATCCCAGGAGAATGAATTCAGTTACTTCAGTACCATTGTTTTGTCCCATGGCTTGTAATGACGAAATAATGGCTAGAAAGTTGCAAAGAAAGAGCAGAGAAAGCTGACTATTGTGATTCTTAAATTCTAGAACTGTAAATAGTACAACATATAACTTCACAGTAGGGTCAGAGAATAATTTCCATGACATAATTGACTTAGATGTTTAAAGGTTGAACCTTGATATTCGACTGGGATATTTTAGTTTGGGGATGTTGTTGTGGACCAAACAGCATCTGTATTCTCAGAGTGCAGTGATGGGTATCTCATATCAATCCAGGAACAAATGAGATATACATAAAGAAATACTCTAATTATTCTTTCTTTTATGCTCCCTATACTTTAATTGGGCTTTCCAGCTTGCTCAGTGGGTAAAGAATCCGCCTGCAATGCAGGAGACACAGGAGACATGGGTTCAACTCCCATGGAGGAGGGCATAGCAACCCACTCCAGTATTGTCTAGAGAATGCCATGGACAGAGGAGCTTGGTGGGACAGTCCATGGGTCACAAAGATTCAGATGTGACTAAAGCAACTGAACATGCAAGCACACATGCATACTTTAATTAGAAATTCTAATTCGTTTCATTACTAATCATTGTATTTTTGTATTTGAAATCTTCACATATTCATAGAATTCTATAAGATCTAGTTTACAGTCATCTTCACATTTTTTCACTTTATCCTTTTCCTTTCCTTAGCAGCTCCTCTCTATGATGGTCTCAGTGAAATTGTAGAGTTTCTTATGGAAGTGTTTATTACAGTATTTATGGCTGGTAAAGGATTTATTTATTTATAAAATTTCCAATCTGTTGTGATCCTTTACTTTTGTAAAAAACGAGACATTCTCAGCGTTGTGAACATTTTGTGATAGTTTAAGTGCCCGATCTCACTTTCCGTAGTTGCCCCATCACAGACTAGAAACAGAGAATCCAAGGGCGGGTGCTGGTCCGCGGACCACACAGAGAGTACGCTGCTCCGTGGTGTCCATCCGCCCCTGTGTGCTTTCCTGGTGATGGACAGCAGACTGCCTACAATGTGTCTCCACTCCAAATAACCCAGGATGAAATTTCTGTAGGATGTATTCCTAGAGAAAAATTTTTTCATCTGGAACTGGAGGTATACTCGTATTTAACTTGGTCAAGGTTTTTCAGATCACTTTCCATAATCGATGTCCCAGTGTACAGTCATACTATTCATGCATGGGGATTCCCATGTCCTTATTTCCTAGTGAAAATTTGTTATTTTTCCTAATGTTTTTCTGCCAGGAAAATAGGTACAAAGTGTTGACTCATTTTTATTCATTTGTCCCTTTTAATTACAAAAATGTGATTTTTGTCTATTATTCTTCTTAGACTTTGGGAGTTCTATTGTTTTGTAAATTGCCTATTTATATTATTGATAAATACTTCTATTGATTGATTTTGTGTTTTTTGTTTATCTAATATTTGAATATCTCATCAGTTTTTGTCTGAAAATTTTTCTCACATTCTATCATCTATTAATTTTGCTTATGGTATCCTTTAGAAAACAGAAATTCTTAAATTTAAAATAACAAGTCTTCATTTATTTGCCTTATGCTTGTTCATTTGAAAAGTAAACTTAATTTCCCAGTTCATTTCCCCAGGATAGTAAAATGCAATAATAGAACTTTTTTCATTTTAGGTTGCTGGCATATGGTGTTTGTGGCACTGTACATTTTATATCATATATATAATTTGATAAATATTATTAGTGTTTTCTCAATATTTATTTTTTAAAAAGGAAGCAGGCAGACAGGATAGAGTAATAGTAGTCACTGTGTGTCTCACTCTGTGTGTATGCGCAAAATATTTAAATATTTTAAAACCATTATGTGATTTGACTTTTATTAAGTTTATAGATAATAGACCCAAGTATGTTATAGGAAACTTCTACCAAACATTTTTGAAATGATTAATTCTAATATTTACTCACGTAAATTTGTTTGAAACATATACAAATGTCAAAGAATTAGTATCCAGTGTAAGTAATTTCTATAAATTGCCCCATGGGAAAAATTCACAAATGATATAATCAGGACAATTGTACAAGGGAAACTTATATGCCAATAGGAAAATATCACATATAACAACTCAGCAGTAATCAGATATGTGTATATTAGTACTTCCTTGAAATAGAATTTTACACTTCTCAGTCTAAAATGCAAAGTTTAGGTGAGAATGTAGACTCACATATTTCTGATGTGAAGGTAAATTAGGATAGTCACATTGGAGACAAGTTTGGAAATATTAATGAAATTAAACACATACTTCCCTTTGGTCCAGAATTTCCATTGTAAGTACATACTCTACACCAAATATGTAACTGAGCCTCCAATGAAAATAACGATGGCTAAGCAGCTTGCAGCAGTTGAGTACATAGATCTGTATATGATCAATGATTGTAATAGTGTCACTCTAGCTATGGGAAGGTGCAAAAAGAGTGAATGTTTTCCTGGACCATAGAAGACAGGTGTCCAGAGAAGTTTAATTATAAGACTGAGTACAATAATAGCACATCGAGTGGTCTATCAGCAAAACCTTCTCTAGAACTGGGAAAGAGCCTAGCAATGTGGGATGGAATGGTCATGAAACGCCTCCCAGAGTACTGCTGAGTTTATGACCACTTGGGGAACCTGTCAACTACAAACTGGCACAAATGCCAAGGGCATTTGCCAGCGACTGGACAACAATGCCAAGGGCATTTGCCAGTGACTGGACAACAATGCCAAGGGCATTTGCCAGCGACTGGACAACAATGCCAAGGGCATTTGCCAGTGACTGGACAACAATGCCAAGGGCATTTGCCAGTGACTGGACAACAATGCCAAGGGCATTTGCCGTCTGCCTCCGCAATTTCTGCAGATTGAATCCTGTGCAACTGTTGACTTTTGACATGCCCTGAAGGGAGTTCAGGGTGGAGATTCAGGCACTTTGTGCTCCAGGAAAACTGGTACAACAAGTCTTTAGGGAGATAGATATTTTTAGGACCTGATTTCACGATCTGAATCCTTGCATCTCCTCATATGTAGGAAAGCACTAAATCCCTTTGTGATGACATCAGCTCCTCACGACAAGCAGAAAGCCTCTTGACTGCACTGAACTCCTCCTTCACCAAAATCATATATTTTGAGCTTCCCCCACTACCTCCTCGGAGCAGTCTCTCAAACTATCTAAGGTGCTGTCTCCAGCACTGCAGTCCTTATTTTGCCTCAAATAAAACTTAACTCACACACACACAAAGTACATATTCTAGATAAATTAATGACCACATAAACAAAGATATATAGGCACACTAGACCTGTAAATATGTGTACATATGAATGCATACACAGAAGAATGTTCATAGCAGCATTCTTGAACACAGGAAAAATATAACTCTTATTAATATTATAAAAAATAATATTAATAAACCAGTGAGAATTCAGTAAACTGGTGCTGTAACATTTAAGTAGATATATTTCTGAAGTGGAATACTGGGTAATAAAAAGCAAGTTGCTGAAGTTAGATGGTGACTACATGAATGATTCACTTGAAAAGACCCTGATGCTGGGAAAGATTGAAGGCAGGAGGAGAATGGGACGACAGAGGATGAGATGGGTGGGTGGGATCACCGACTCAATGGATATGAGTTTGAGGGATATGAGTTTGAGTAAACTCTGGGAGTTGGTGATGGACAGGGAGGGCTGGCGTGCTGCAGTCCATGGGGTCACAAAGAGTTGGACACAACTGAGCAACTGAACTGGACTGAACTGACATGAATGCTTGTTATATTATTTTAAATACATTTTTATGCACCTTCAATATTGTGCAATGACAGAAGTTCCTCACAAAAACCCCACATCCCCATACATCAGAAGAGGGCTCCTTCCCTGGAGTCAGTAACTCCAGGCAGAGCTGTGGCTCCACGGATGCGATGGTCAGTTTGGGGTAAGAAGGGGCCTTTAGTGGTGTGGATGGAGTGTAGCAAACCAAACCCCGTGACTGATGTCGACAATCTGGCTCTTTCAAACATCTTGAGAAATGAATAGAGTGGGATAACTCTATAGTGAAGGAACAAGAAACAATTCTCTCCTTTCAACACTGAGTGTGAGCTA
Source organism: Odocoileus virginianus (assembly GCF_023699985.2). Classification (NCBI taxonomy): domain Eukaryota; kingdom Metazoa; phylum Chordata; class Mammalia; order Artiodactyla; family Cervidae; genus Odocoileus; species Odocoileus virginianus. The sequence goes on from NC_069683.1 coordinate 3,192,279, forward strand.
AGGGCCAATAAATATGTGAGTTGCTTCCTCAGCTAAATTTACTGTGAAATAAATTAAATGCAGCACTGTCAAGGAGGCTTCCATCCAGTAGGTGAACGCACTTTTCAGAGGAAGCTAACACTGATCATAAGTCCACTTAACTAGAATCTCAATGAGATGATGACATTTGCTGTGTTGATCATTTTGAATTTAAATAAAATGTATGCCATGACACTTTTCAAGTCATTTAAAAATCAGTACAAAGGCAGACACACACACACATACACACAAGAACCTAAATTTTTGAACATGCTTAACCTATTCTGAAACCTGCTGTTTTTGCAGCTTCATTTGTATTCAGGACTATGCAGTAGAAAGGACCTGAGTTTGAACTCCAGTCCTACAATTTCACAGAGATAAATGATATAACTCTACCCCCCAACCTCAGTTTTACCTTATATAAAATTGGGATCACAGAATTACTTATAAGGTATGAGGCTCATTCTGACACCACGTACAGCAGCAAACGTTTGGAAACAGAGTTAAATAAATCAGAATAGATTCATACTATGAATCATGGGTTTCCCTTGTGGCTCAGACAGTAAAGGATCTGTCTGCAATGCAGGAGACCCAGGTTCAGTCCTTGGGTTGGGAAGATCTCCTGGAGAAGGGCAGGACAACCCACTCCTGTATTCTTGCCTAGAGAATTGCATGAACAAGGAGCCAGGCAGGCTACAGTCCATAGGGTCACAAAGAGTCGGACACAACTGAACAACTAACACTTTCACTTTTTCTTTCATGAATCAATATATAGTCCAAGAAGCATGAGATAAATATATACTCTTATGGAAAGGTGCTCATATCAGATTGCCAAATGAACAAGCCAAGTTGCAGAATAGTATGTAAATCTGGACTATCTTAAAATAATACTTTTTTGTTTTGAACTCACCCTCCTTTAGCTAATTTTCTTTGTTTATCCATGAAAAAGTTCTGGAAGGATTCATGTCAAACTTTCAATTGCTATCATCAGGCATGGGAGTAGATAGAGGAGGTCTTTAAATGTTAGCACTTTTTCATTTTAAAATAACTTTGTTTTACATAATGAATGTGACTTAAAGTGATGTGATTTATACAAACTCTCCAGCACAGGGCCAGCCATTGAATGGGCACTCAAAACTGGTCATAACACATGCAAATAACACACTAAAATCAGGTACTACTGACCACTAATCATTCATTAAATCTTTTAGTCAGTTGTTCATTCATATCCTCAGACAACACTCAGCCCAGTTCAAAGTTCCCTTACTCCATTTCCACTGTGTCATCAGGGATGAAGCCTTTATTCTTGGTCTCAGGATGAAACTTACTAGAACTTTGGCTCTGACCCTTTTGTTTGACCATTTCCAGCACACACTGGGACGATACATGACTGTTTGAAAAGTGGGCTGTGCTCTGGTCTACTTACATGAGAGTTTCATCCAGGTTCTCGTTCTGCAACTGGTGCCGGCTGACTGCCCACCAAGGTCTATGTGTGCCTCCTTCTAACTGGGGAGTTTAAAGCCGGTGCCTAAGGGATCAATACTTGCTCCCTTGAGATCCTGAGCTTCCAGGGGCTGTAATGGAATCAGAATAAACAATATTCAGTAGTTATTTTTGCTGAAGAACACTTAAGCTTTCTCTAGAGAAGATACATTTAATCATGTTACTGTCACTGGGGACTTCTCTTTGTGTGCTGTCTTGTTACAGAACAACTCCTTTAAAATTTTTTTGTTATGAGTCATGCTGAACAATTTTTATTATGCCTAAGAGTATGCGTTCACTTCTAAAAAACTGGCCTCATCATCAAAATCAGAAAAAAAAATAGAGCTATCTGGAAAAAAGAAAATCCAAACTGATATAAATTTATAATCAGACAGAGTTACTACTATTTGAATACATTTTTTTATATTACCACTTTGACCATTTTTTTTTAATTTGAAGGAAAAACTGACTCTGATCCGTTTCTTTCTAATAATGTTTATATTTTAAAATAAGCCCTGGATAAAGACCCTCTTTCTTTCTTTCTTTTTTTTTTAAACTAACTGTTCTAATTTTATTTACTTAGATCCAATCAGATTCCTAAGCAGGGCTGTGTTACAATTTGTGTGCTCCCATGTTTGGGAGCATTTAGGGGAATGCTTGTTAATAAGTTTATTATAGTCTTAAGTAGGAATAGTCTCATATAAACCAAAATATCTATTTGTTTGTTACAGTGAGTTAAAAGGTTTTCATTCAAACTAGACTTTTGTGACCTAATAATTATTCCCTACTGTCACTTGCCAATTAAACTAGTAAGCAAAAGAAAAATAATAGATGTTTGGGATAATTAAATGTACTTTTTTTTAGACATTTGATTTTTTTGTTAATCTATATGACATTCTAATTTTATGTTTATTAATTTTCTCTTTATAGCCTTTGTTCTTATATGTCTCTAAGACTATTCGTGTATGTTGTTCAATTGCTCAGTTGTATCTGACTCTTTGTGACCCCATAGACTACAGCATGCCAGGCTTCCCTGTCCATCACCAACTCCCGGAGCTTACTCAAACTCATGTCCATTGAATTGGTGATGCCATCCAACCATTTCATCCTCTGTTGTCCCTTTCTCATCCTGCCTTCAATCTTTCCCAGCATCAGGGTCTTTTCCAATGAGTCAGTTCTTCACATCAGGTGGCCAAAATATTGGAGTTTCAGCTTTAGCATCAGTCCTTCCAATGAATATTCAGGATTGATTTCTTTTAGGATTGACTGGTTGGATCTCCCTGCAGTCCAAGGGACTCTCAAGAGTCTTCTCCAATACCACAGTTTGAAAGCATATGTTCTTCAGTGCTCAGCCTTGTTTATGGTCCAAATCTCACATCCATACATGACTACTGGAAAAACCATAACTCTGACTAGATGGATCTTTGTTGGCAAAGTAATGTCTCTGCTTTTTAATATGCTGTCTAGAGTTGTTATAACTTTTCTTTCAAGGACACCATCTGCATTGTAAAGACCCTCTTTCTTTCGGTTACAGTTTGCACCATCAGAATGCTTCAGTTAACAGTCTGTGGAATAAGAGATTTTGAGTAGTCCTTGGCTATGAGGCTGCTAGGGTTAAATCTTTAATCAGTGAAAGGAGAAAGCTAGATTCAATCAGTCTGTAACTTCTTGTTGAAGGAAAGTGATTGGCAAAGGCTGGTGAACTGACTTTCAATATTCCTTATGGCATGAGCAGTGTCTCAGGAGTGTGTTCCATTTTGAATAGATCAAAATCCAACTTATTTTTGGCTGTTACTTTTGTAAAAAAGACTCATTTTTCCTTCATAGTAATCATTTTGGAGTTAAGGTTCACATTTTGTGATTTTCCTAGTCCCTTCCACATGCTGGTTGCCTCACAGTCTAACCTGTCTGCTCTAGTGCTAGACACTACACTTCTTTGCAAATCAGGAAAAAGCATCCCAGAGGGAAGGGTGACAACCGCATACACACGCGTGATCAGGAAGACAGAGCTGTGCCCAGGCCCAGCAGACTTCTGCCTGCCTCTCTCGGAGCTCTGGCTCTGTGGACTGTGCTGCACGCCTCAGTGACTCGACTTCAGTGCTCCTGTGCTCACCGGCTCCACCGGTGTTACTGTGGCAGGTTCCCGGCGGCGTGGCTCTGCTTCTCTGCCTCGGGAACATCTCGTATCCTGTGGAAGATCCTGAGTGACCAGCAAGCGGTGGGGGAGGAGAAGGGAATAACTGCCTCACGCTCTTGTTTTCCAGAGGGACAGGCATGTGGGACATGTTAGATAGTTTAGCAAAACCCCTCGTGTCACTGAGCTGCAGTTTCCTGGGTGTCAGACAGATGACACAGTCACCTTTTTCTTGCTTTGGTCCTTCTATATATCATTCTTCTTGCTCTCTCCTTGTGCTGCTTGGACAATTCTCTCCCAAGAGTTTCCTACACTGCATAGTATGAGGGAACTGTCCCTGTAGGACGGGTGTCAGTTCAGACAATGGCCACAACGTCAAGGGTCCTCAGAGCCACTCGTATTTGTTGTTGTTGTTTAGTCAAGTCATGTCTGATCCTTTGTGACCCCATGGACTGCAGCACACCAGACCTCTCTGTCCTTCACTATCTCCCAGATTTTGCTTAAGCTCATGTCCATTGAGTCAGTGATGCCATCCAACCATCTCACTCTCTGTCACCCCCTTCTCCTCCTGCCCTTAATCTTTCCAAGCATCAGGGTCTTTTTTAGTGAGTTGGCTCTTCACATCAGGTGGCCAAAGTATTGGAGCTTCAGCTTCAGCATCAGTCCTTCCAATGAATATTCAGGGTTGATTTCCTTTAGGACTGACTGGTCTGATCTCCTTGCAGTCCAAGGGACTCTCAAGGGTCTTCTCCAACAGCACAGTTTGGAAGCATCGATTCTTAAGTCCTCAATCTTCTTTATAGACCAACTCTCACATCCATACATGACTACTGGAAAAACCATACCTTTGACGAGACAGACCTTTGTTGGCAAAGTGATGTCTCTGCTTTTTAATGTTCTGTTTAGGTTTGTCATAGCTTTTCTTCCGAGGGGCAAGTATCTTTTAATTTCATGGCTGCAGTTACCATCCATAGTGATTTTGGAGCCCAAGAAAATAAAATCTGTGTTTGTAGATGGCTGCAAATTAGGGGTCTCAACAATCATCCTTTGTTTTGCTGATTCACTAGAACGACTCAATGTCATGGACTGAATTTTCATTCTCAGCTGTCAAATTCATCTTTGGAAACTTTAACCCCGGAGTGATGGGTTTAGGAGGTTGGGCCTTTTGGATGTAATTAACTCATGAGGATGCGGACCAAATGAACAGGTCTATTGCCATTAAAGGAGACCCCGGAGAGTTCTCCAGTTCTTTTCCCACCCTATGAGGACACAAGTGTGGCTCTCTGCAACCCAGGAGAGGGCTCTCACCAGACTCCAACTTTGCTGGCACTCCAACTCAGACTTCTAATCTCCAGAACTGCTGGCACTCCATCTCAGACTTCTAATCTCCAGAACTACTACAAGTAAATCTCTGTTGCTTAGGAGCCACTCAGTGTATGTAAATTGCCATACAGCCTGAACTGACACATATGAAATGTGCTGTACATATAATTACAGTATTACTATAGCAAAAGGATAGAAATAATAACCAGCCAAAGGAAGATACATGGAGGGCAAAATCTGTCAGAGCTGCAAGCTTGTAGCTCCCATCATCCTGAGGGATGCACCACCTTCTGGGTGTAAACGTCTGGCAATACACATGAGTGTGGCCAGCCCGGCAGCTCACCTGAGCCTCTGGTGTGCACAGCTCCTTTCTGGGCTGTGTGCCGTTGCTCATGTGGTGGGCCTCTATTTTGCAATCACTTTTGGAGGTTCAGTTCTTCTGGATGTCGGAACCGATAGGGCACATCCCAAGCTCCCATCATATATCACATTGTTAAGACTGTCCAGTGTCCAAAACCTCCAGGCAAACAAAAATGCTTCTAGGGAAAGCATTTCAGGGGCTTTGAGTTGACCTCCTGAAAGGTGAATGCTAAGGTTAATTCTTCACTACACACCCCACAGACATTACCTTTACCCAAGGCCATATCTCAGGAATGCTAACTAAAACACATACCATTCTAGCGACAGCATAAACTGGAAAGTAGAATATCTATTTATTGGGTGCATTACCTTCTATATGGGTTCATTTTAGGTAGGAATAAGAGGATAATGGACAATGGATAGGAGAACAAATATATTTTGCTCCAGATACTGAATACATGTAAGGAATTGTGCATAGGTTCTTTAAGTTCTGTAGGTATTTTCTTCAGGTCATTCTTGCTCAGAAATTTTATGTGTGATACTGTATATTATTCCATCTTGGTCTAGACTAACATTTTCTATAAAGTTAGGCATCTTTGTTAATTCTTGACTTCCAATTTTGGTTGAAAATTGAGCCTTGATCACAATGTCTTAGAAACAGATGCTGGATCCCTGAAGCCCTTATGATATGGGATGTAACAAGAACAATTAGCTGTTCTGCACTGTAGCTAGCATTCTTTCTCATTGCACTGACCATGGTTAGGCTTTTTTGTGCATTATCTATTCATTCTTTTAGTAAACATTTTACAGGTACCTAATATATTTCTGAATTATTAGATACTGGTGTTACAATAATGATCAAACTGCAAATTATCTTTGATCTATAGAGATTAAATTTAAGTTCTTCTCATATATATATACCTATGGCAGTCTGATGCTGAAGCTGAAACTCCAGTACTTTGGCCACCTCATGCAAAGAGCTGACTCATTTGAAAAGACCCTGATGCTGGGAAAGATCGAAGGCAGAAGGAGAAGGGGACGACAGAGGATGAGATGGCTGGATGGCATCACCGAGTCGATGGACATGAGTTTGAGTGAACTCCAGGAGTTTGTGATGGACAGGGAGGCCTGGCGTGCTGTGATTTATGGGGTCGCAGAGGGTCTGACACGACTGAGCGACTGAACTTAACTGAACTGAACTGATGGCAGTATGAAAGAATTGATCAGTTAAAATATACATATATTTTAAAAATATTATTAAAGTATAGTTGGTTTATAATGTTGTATTGGAAGGACTTCATTGGAATCAGTCCTTCATTAGAAGGAATGATGCTGAAGCTGAAACTTCAATACTTTGGCCACCTGACGTGAAGAACTGACTCATTGGAAAAGACCCTGATGCTGGGAAAGATTGAAGGCAGGAGGAGAAGGGGACGACAAGGGTGAGATGGTTGGATGGCATCACTGATTCAATGGACATGAGTTTGAGCAAGGTCCAGGAGTTGGTGAAGGCCAGGGAAGCCTGGCGTATTGCAGTCCATGGGGTTGCAAAGAGTAGGACATGACTGAGTGACTGAACTGAACTGAATGTTGTATTAGCTTCTAGTATACTGCAGAAGTGATTCAGTTATACATATATATTTTTCATATTCTTTTCCATTATGGTCTATTCACTCGATAGTGAATACAATTCCATGTGCTATACAGTAGAACCTTGTTGTCCATCCATTCTATATATATTAATAATTTGAATCTCTTAACCCTAAACTCCCAATACACGCCTCTCTACAATTCCTCCCCCTTGGCAATCACATCTGTTCTCTATGTCTGTGAGTCTATTTCATAGATATATTTATTCCTGCTGTATTTTAGATTCCACATACAAGTGATATCATATGGTGTAAAAAGTAATTAGTCCAGGCAGTAACAAGTTGAGTAGGTTATAAAAATGACCACAAATTCTTTCCTTCAATACAGTCTCAACATTTCAAGGTGATGTATCAGATCCTTTCACTAAATGGTGGAGTCAATTCCTCTAACTCCTTAAATCTGATTTGGCCATGTGACTTGCTATGGCCAATGTCATATCAGCAAATGCAGCAGAATACTCACAGCTTGGTTATGCCTGGCACTCATTGTCAGTAGTTTGTGCCCAAGCAAGAAGGACTTATTCCTTACTGACTGTAGAGCTTCTTTTGCTTCCTCATGTCATAGGCAGTAGATAAGGAGGTTTAACATGGGGTCATAATACCACAAGATAAGGATACTTTTCCCTATTCTTCAGAGTTGATAGATCTAGGCTGTAAGTACATGAGAGAGGGAGCTGCGAAGAATGATGAGAGCTGTCAGGAGCAAGATGCCTGTGGCAGAGGACTTTTTCTTTCCCCATAGCAAAGGGAAAGCTCAGGACAGTAAAAGATATGTGTGTATGAGAAAATAAGTACCAACACAGCTCAAAATGAAGTTAATATATAGAATAGATTAACATTTTACTAAGTGTATTTTTAATGACTCATTGAATGATTATAGATTTAATTGCAGCTGTAGGAAATAATACAGGGAGATCCTTTGTTCAGTTTTCCCAGATTCCTCTTGTGAGAGGCAGAGTAACAGTTCCCAAAGATCTTCATATCCTAATACCTGGAATCCATAAATCTGTTAGGCTACATGGCAAACAGGAAGTAAGACAGCAGATAGGCTAACCTAGAGCTGGTGATACTATTTTGGATTTTCCAAGAGTCTTTAAAATTGGAAGAGTGAGGCAGAACATTGACAGAGATTTGAAGATGCTATGTGATGTTTGTATTGAATACAGGTGGCTTCTAGAAATTGAAATAATCAAGAAAGTAGATTTTTATAGAGTCCCCCAAATGAACACAGCCCTGCTGACACCGTTATCTAGAGACCCATTTTTACTTGCTAACTTCCAGAACTCTAAGATAATATATTTGTGTTGTTTTAAGTCATAAATTTATGGTAATTTGTTACAGCAGCAATAGAAAACTAATACATCCCTAATGGTAGCATTTTATAAAACTGTATTATTAATATTACAAGCAGGGTATTGACCTTGATGTAGTCCACTGATTTACTCAGATTTCTTCAATCGGAGTGTTTGTAGTAAATCCTGTTAACACTTTATCACCTCTCTAGCTCCCTTTGTTCACCACTACAGTCAAGATACTGAGCACTTTCAATAAGGCTCTGCCACAAGGTTTCTTGTAAACCACCTTGATGGGAAAAGACCTTCTGTTTGGTTAAAAAAAAAAAATTCCTCATGAGCATTTCTAACTACCACCCTGAATTCACATGAGTTTGCAATTGAAATTTGCATTATTAGGTAATAAATTAACAGAACCTTGAGCTGGGTTGTGAATTCGTTAGCTATCTGGCAGAAACAAAGTAAAACTATGAGGAGTAATATAACACTATTCCAGATTACCTTAAGATTCCTGCTGGTAAAATCAGTAAAAAAAAAAAAAAATTAATATATACAAATATAAAGAAAAAAGTTATCCTGAACAAAACTAAGCAGAAACAACAGATAATATAATAACATAGGGTTTGGAATTTTGGAATTACCAAGTACAGAATATAAAATAATAGATTTTTTTTTTATTATTTAAAAAAATTTTAAAAATTAACATAAGACTCTCTTACATTACCAAAACCACTTAGTGCTGTGCTAAGTTTCTTTAGTTCTGACTGTCAGATCCTATGGACTATAACCTGCCAGTAATGATAAAACACAGAAGTGAGCAGAACAAAATCCTCAAAGTGTTGAGAGAAAATAATCACAGTCTAGAATTGCACATCCATGGATCAATTATGCAAAGTGGGGCAAAAGCATGATCTACATTGCTTTAATGCCAGAAATATTTATCCTGAATCTAATCATGATTAAGCAATCTGAAAACAATTCAGATGATAGGAACTTTTCCAAAGTTTTTTTCTTTTTGGGAAACCTAAAAAAGGTCGATTTCATAAAACACAGACAAGAAACAAAACTAAGAACTGTTTTAGATTTTAAAAAGACTAGAAAGATATTATAACTATCATAAACAATTCTTGATCGAATCCTTAATTTGAGAATAAAATATCTACAAAAGATATTGTTGGGACAAGTAAGGAAATTTAAATAATGAGTACACAATGTTGTTGTTTAGTTGCTAAGTTGTGTCTGACTCTTTGCGACCCCATGGACTGTAGCCCGCCAGGCTCCTCTGTCCATGGGATTCTCCAGGCAAGAATACTAGAGTGGGCGGCCATTTCCTTCCCCAGGGGATCTTCCCAACCCAGGGATCAAACCCGTGTCTCCTGTGTTGGCAGGCAGATTCTTTACCACTAAGCCCCCTGGGAAGCTGAGTACACAACAGACCATGTTATTTGTGTGTGCTCAGTCTCTCAGTCATGTCCAACTCTTTGCGACCCCACGGACTGTAGCCCACTGTCCATGGGATTCTCCAGGCTAGAATACTGGGGTGGGTTGCCATTGCCTTCTTCAGGGGATATTCCTGACCCAGGAATTGAACCCACATTTTCTGTGTCTCTTGCATTGGCAGGCAGATTCTTTACCACTGAGCCACTTGGAAAGCAATATTAAGTTCCTCTGACAAGAAAGCTTGGTTATAATAGAGATTTTCTTTGTAGGAGATAAATGCTGAATAGCCCTTATCTATTTGTCAGGAGGGGCGGCTGTGAGGAGATACCCCTCGTCCAAGATAAGGAGCAGAGGTAAAGTGATGGAGCAGCTGTAAAGTGATGCCCCACATGCAAGGTAAGAGAAACCCAAGTAAGACGTTAGTTGTTGCAAGAGGGCATCAAAGGGCAGACACACTAAAACCATAATCACAGAAAACTAGACAATCTGGTCACAGCTCAGTAACAGTCTAGTGCCCCTGAGGTTTTCTGCCTGTGACCTTTTTGTTTTGAAATACAAGATGTTTTTCTCATTGTTAGTGTATAGGAATGCAAGGGATTTCCATGTGTTAATTTTATATCCTGCAACTTTAATACATCCATTGATTAGCTCTAGTAATTTTCTGCTGGAGTCTTTAGGGTTTTGAACAGAAAGAGAAATTAAGGAAACAATTCCATTCACTATGGCAACAAAAAGAATAAAATACTTAGGAGTACATATACCTAAAGAAACAAAAGACCTATATATAAAACTATAAAACATTGGTGAAAGAAATCAAAGAGGACACAAATAGATGGAGAAATATGCTGTGTTCATGGATTGGAAGAATCAATATAGTGAAAATGAGTATACTACCTAAAGCAATCTATAGGTTCAATGCAATCCCTAGAACAAATAATTCCACAATTTGTATGGAAATACAAAAAACCTCAAATAGCCAAAGCAATCTTGAGAAAGAAGAATGGAACTGGAAGAATCAACCTGCCTGACTTCAGGCTCTACTACAAAGCCACAGTCATCAAGATAGTGTGGTGCTGGCACAAAGACAGAAATATAGATCAATGGAACAAAATAGAAAGCCCAGAGATAAATCCACGAACCTATGGACACCTTATCTTTGACAAAGCAGGCAAGAATATACAATGGAGAAAAGACAATCTCTTTAACAAGTGGTGCTGGGAAAACTGGTCAACCACTTGTAAAAGAATGAAACTAGAACACTTTCTAACACCATACACAAAAATAAACTCAAAATGGATTAAGACCAGAAACTATAAAACTCCTAGAGGAAAACATAGGCAAAACACTCTCCGACATAAACCACACCAGGATCCTCTATGACCCACCTCCCAGAATATTGGAAATAAAAGTAAAAATAAACTAATAGGACCTAATTAAAATTAAAAGCTTCTGCACAACAAAGGAAACTATAAGCAAGGTGAATAGACAGCCTTCAGAATGGGATAAAATAACTAAAAAGAATTCATTTGAATCAGTTCTAATGAGATGGATGAAACTGGAGCCCATTATACAGAGTGAAGTAAGCCAGAAAGATAAACACCAATACAGTATACTAACACATATATATGGAATTTAGAAACATGGTAATGATAACCCTATATGCAAAACAGAAAAAGAGACACAGATGTACAGAACAGACGTTTGGACTCTGTGGGAGAAGGCGAGGGTGGGATGTTTCGAGAGAACAGCATCAAAACATGTATACTATCTATGGTGAAACAGATCCCCAGCCCACATTGGATGCATGAGACAAGTGCGTGTGGCTAGTGCACTGGGAAGACCCAGAGGGATCGGGTGGAGAGGGATGTGGGAGGGGGAATCGGGGTGGGGAATACATGTAAATCCATGGCTGATTCATGTCAGTGTATGACAAAAACCACTACAATATTGTAAAGTAATTAGCCTCCAACTAATAAAAATAAATGGGAAAAAAATAAGAATGGGATAAAATAACAGCAAATGAAGCAACCGACAAAGGATTAATCTCAAAAATATACAAGCAACTCCTGAAGCTCAATTCCAGAGAAATAAATGACCCAATCAAAAAGTGGGCCAAAGAACTAAACAGACATTTCTCCAAAGAAGACATACAGATGGCTAACAAACACATGAAAAGATGCTCAACATCACTCATTATCAGAGAAATGCAAATAAAAACCACAATGAGGAACCATTACACGCCAGTCAGGATGGCTGCTATCCAAAAGTCTACAAGCAATAAATGCTGGAGAGGGTGTGGAGAAAAGGGAACCCTCTTACACTGTTGGTGGGAATGCAAACTAGTACAGCCACTATGGAGAACAGTGTGGAGATTTCTTAAAAAACTGGAAAAAGAACTGCCATATGACCCAGCAATACCACTTCTGGGCATACACCCTGAGGAAACCAAATCTGAAAGAGACATGTGCACCCCAGTGTTCATCACAGCATTGTTTATAATAGCCCAGGACATGGAAGCAACCTAGATGCCCATCAGCAGATGAATGGATAAGGAAGCTGTGGTACATATACACAATGGAATATTATTCAGCCATTAAAAAGAATTCATTTGAATCAGTTCTAATGAGGTGGATGAAACTGGAGCCTATTATACAGAGTGAAGTAAACCAGAAAGAAAAACACCAATACAGTATGCTAACACATATATATGGAATTTAGAAAGATGGTAATGATAACCCTGTATGTGGGACAGCAAAAGAGACACAGATGTATTGAACAGTCTTTTGGACTCTGGGAGAGGGTGAGGGCTGGATGATATGGGAGAATGGCATTGAAACATGTAAATTATCTTATGTGAAATGAATCGCCAGTCCAGGTTCGATGCATGAGACAGGGTGCTCAGGGCTGGTGCACTGGGATGACCCAGAGGGAGGGGATAGGGAGGGAGGTGAGAACGTGGTTCAGGATGGGGAACACATGTACACCCATGGTGGAGTCAAGTCAGTGTATGGCAAAACCAATACAATGTTGTAAAGTAAAATAAATAAATTAATTAATTAAAGAAAAAAGAAAAAAAGAAAAGAAACACAGACGTCTACAAGGGAGCATAGCGGGAGAAGAATGCCAGGTGCAGAATATAATTCATATGGAGTCAGAGGGTAATTAGCTTTGTGAAAGACATGTCTAACCTACAAGTGCTTGTTAGTAGGAACAGCCAAAGAATAACTCAGATTGTTTAACTCTTGCAGACCTGTTTGGCTGGTTTGTGTTTAAGGTCGTTTATTCATTTCTGTTTTTGCTGCAACATTAATCCTGCTGTGGTCTTTAGAGGAAAGCTCACAAGCATTACCCTAGATTCTAGGGTTCTAGGTTCTAGAACCTAGGTTCTATAATCTAGGTTCTAGATTCACTGAAGAGGGTGAAGCATGGTAAGTAATGCTGGTCACCACTGTCAGGTTCAGTGTAGATTATCTGTTAAGTACAGTGAGGATTTGGCCAATCAAGTTACTACTACTACAGTGTCTGCCTACTAGGTAGATATTCAGGCAACAGCTTCACCCTCTCTCACTGAATTCCTTCCATGACTCCTCATTCTTTTGGGATAAAATTCAAACTCATTTTAGAGAGCCTTTTTTTATGTTCTTGAGCTCAACTGCTGAGGGATTCTACAGAATTCAAATCCTTTCTCCTTCAGGCATTAGATGCCCTGGCAGGGACTCTGGCTGAAAAACAAAAAGTTGTTATAAATTCATATTTTATTGCCCCCTCTTTTTACATTTGGTAATCTCCAGTATTAAATGGCTGTTTTTCATTTTTTACCTAGCTGGATGGGCAAGGTGGTAGGCTGTATGTCACATGAATTTTTTTTTTTCATTTTGCTTTTCTTTTTTTTTTTTCATTTATTTTTATTAGTTGGAGGCTAATTACTTCACAACATTGCAGTGGGTTTTGTCATACATTGACATGAATCAGCCATGGATTTACATGTATTCCCCATCCCGATTCCCCCTCCCACCTCCCTCTCCACCCGTTCCCTCTGGGTCTTTCCAGTGCACCAGGCCCGAGCACTTGTCTCATGCATCCCACCTGGGCTGGTGATCTGTTTCACTATAGATAATATACATGCTGTTCTCTCGAAACATCCCACCCTCACCTTCTCCCACAGAGTCCAAAAGTCTATTCTGTACATCTGTGTCTCTTTTTCTGTTTTGCATATAGGGTTATCATTACCATATTTCTAAATTCCATATATATGCATTAGTATACTGTATTGGTGTTTATCTTTCTGGCTTACTTCACTCTGTATAATGGGCTCCAGTTTCATCCATCTCATTAGAACTGATTCAAATGAATTCTTTTTAATGGCTGAGTAATATTCCATTGTGTATATGTACCACAGCTTCCTTATCCATTCATCTGCTGATGGGCATTTAGGTTGCTTCCATATCCTGGCTATTATAAACAGTGCTGTGATGAACATTGGGGTGCATGTGTCTCTTTCAGATCTGGTTTCCTCAGGATGTATGCCCAGAAGTGGTATTGCTGGGTCATATGGCAGTTCTTTTTCCAGTTTTTTAAGGAATCTCCACACTGTTCTCCATAGTGGCTGTACTAGTTTGCATCCCACCAAGAGTGTAAGAGGGTTCCCTTTTCTCCACACCCTCTCCAGCATTTATTGCTTGTAGACTTTTGGATAGCAGCCAATCTGACTGGTGTGTAATGGTACCTTATTGTGGTTTTGATTTGCATTTCTCTGATAATGAGTGATGTTGAGCATCTTTTCATGTGTTTGTTAGCCACCTATATGTCTTCTTTGGAGAAATGTCTGTTTAGTTCTTTGGCCCATTTTTTTGATTGGGTCATTTATTTCTCTGGAATTGAGCTTCAGGAGTTGCTTGTATATTTTTGAGATTAATTCTTTGTCTGTTGCTTCATTTGCTATTATTTTCTCCCAATCTGAGGGCTGTCTTTTCACCTTACTTATAGTTTCCTTTGTTGTGCAAAAGCTTTTAAGTTTCATTAGGTGCCATTTGTTTACTTTTGCTTTTATTTCCAATATTCTGGGATGTGGGTCATAGAGGATCCTGCTGTGATTTATGTCGGAGAGTGTTTTGTCTATGTTCTCCTCTAGGAGTTTTATAGTTTCTGGTCTTACATTTAGATCTTTAATCCATTTTGAGTTTATTTTTGTGTATGGTGTTAGAAAGTGTTCTAGTTTCATTCTTTTACAAGTGATTGACCAGTTTTCCCAGCACCACTTGTTAAAGAGATTGTCTTTTTTCCATTGTATATCCTTGCCTCCTTTGTCAAAGATAAGGTGTCCATAGGTTCGTGGATTTATCTCTGGGCTTTCTATTCTGTTCCATTGATCTATATTTCTGTCTTTGCGCCAGTACCATACTGTCTTGATGATTGTGGCTTTGTAGTAGAGACTGAAGTCAGGCAGGTTGATTCCTCCAGTTCCATTCTTCTTTCTCAAGATTACTTTGGCTATTTGAGGTTTTTTGCATTTCCATACAAATTGTGAAATTATTTGTTCTAGTTCTGTGAAAAATACCAATGGTAGCTTGATAGAGATTGCATTGAATCTATAGATTGCTTTGGGTAGTATAGCCATTTTGACAATATTGATTCTTCCAATCCATGAACACGGTATGTTTCTCCATCTGTTTGTGTCCTCTTTGTTTTCTTTCATCAGTGGTTTTATAGTTTTCTATGTTATAGGTCTTTTGTTTAGGTATATGTACTCCTAAGTATTTTATTCCTTTTGTTGCAATGGTGAATGGTATTATTTCCTTAATTTCTCTTTCTGTTTTTTCATTGTTAGTGTATAGGAATGCAAGGGATTTCTGTGTGTTAATTTTATATCCTGCCACTTTACTATATTCATTGATTAGCTCTAGTAATTTTCTGGTAGAGTCTTCAGGGTTTTCTATGTAGAGGATCATGTCATCTGCAAACAGCAAGAGTTTCACTTCTTCTTTTCCTATCTGGATTCCTTTTACTTCTTTTTCTGCTCTGATTGCTGTGGCCAAAACTTCCAACACTGTGTTGAACAGTAGTGGTGAGAGTGGGCACCCTTGTCTTGTTCCTGATTTCAGGGGAAATGCTTTCAATTTTTCACCATTGAGGGTGATGCTTGCTGTGGGTTTGTCATATATAGCTTTTATTATGTTGAGGCATGTTCCGTCTACTCCTGCTTTCATAAATGAGTGTTGAATTTTGTCAAAGGCTTTTTCTGCATCAATTGAGATAATCATATGGTTTTTATCTTTCAATTTGTTAATGTGGTGTATTACATTGATTGATTTACAGATATTAAAGAATCCTTGCATTCCTGGGATAAAGCCCACTTGGTCATGGTGTATGATTTTTTTAATATGTTGTTGGATTCTGTTTGCTAGAATTTTGTTAAGGATTTTTACATCTATGTTCATCAGTGATATTGGCTATCACATGAATTTTAAAGCATGAACTCTCAGAGACATTTGGCCTGTGCCCAAAGCCTGGCTCTGTTACCCACTAACCTACTGAATGTGGGTGAGTTACTGAACCTCTTACAGACTTTGGGGTTTGTGGGCTTAAGGATTCTATCATACATTAAATTGTATAATCCAAGCAGTACTTGGCTAATTAGTACTCGCGGCCCGGTGGGGAGGCCCTTCTCCTGCAGACATTCTGGTTGTAGTACTACCTCTGTTGCCTACTATATGTGTGACCTTGAGCAAGTTACTTAACTTCTCTGTGCCTCTCTTTCCTCACCTATAAAATGGGGGTAGGAGTATCAATTTGGTGAGGATTATGTGTTTATGCCTGGCATAAAGTAAGTACTAAATAAATGTCAGCTGGCATTAATATTATTGCCTAAGCTTACCAATAATAGGAGTCAAAGTGCACGTGGGAGTAAGAGCAGCCGTGAAAATGCAGCTCGCCGCCCTGTCCTGACCACCTGCAGCACAGTAACCAACACAAAGGCTCTGCCTGCTGCTGCCGTGGCCGTGACATTCGCTGGAGTCCCCAGGTTGGAGGGGAGGGCTGGGGAGCAGATGGTTTCTCCCCGCTGTGGGCCCACCAGGACCTCTCCTCCAAACCCCCCGGGAGCCGGGCCTCACTGGGTGTGTGCTCACCAGCAGCCCACCATAGGCAGTGGGCTTCCTTGTATGGGAGGTGGTCCTGCCCAAAGACCCAGCACCAACCTCGGCTGGACAGGTTTCTGAGAGCTGAAGAGGGTGATGGAGGAGCAGCGGGGATGCCCTGGAAGAGACTCCTTCCCTTCCAGCTCGGCCACGGGCAGCGACAGGTTCTCAGCCAGGTGGCTGCGGCCTGGGGGAGGCCATTCTCGAGCAGGAACCCGTCCGGGGCCACGGACAGCGGGTGGAACGTCTCGCAGTCACCTGCCAAGGTCTGCTTCCAGACTCGCCCTTGGCTTTCTCGGCCTGTTCTTCCGTCAGCTTTTCCTTCTCTTTATCACAGCGCGCCTCAGGCCAGGGCTTCTCCAGCAGCTTCTCCAGGACCAGTGAGAGGGAGCCAGAGCCCTGGCTATGCACCGTGGCCTCAGGTGTCTTCTCTTCGCTCCGCCTTCTGGGGACAGAACCGCCGACCCACGATGTGGGCAGGTACTGCGCAGGCGCTGCCTCCAGCTCCTCATCTCAATGTGTCCGACGACGCTCTGCAGTGTTAATTTTATCTTTATATAAGGCTGTATATTGTCACCCTGCTTATATAACTTATATGCAGAGTACATCATGAGAAACGCTGGACTGGAGGAAGCACAAGCTGGATTCAAGATTGCCGGGAGAAATATCAATAAGCTCAGATATGCAGATGACACCACCCTTACGGCAGAAAGTGAAGAGGAACTAAAGAGTCTTTTGATGAAAGTGAAAGAGGAGAGTGAAAAAGTTGGCTTAAAGCTCAACATTCAGAAAACTAAGATCATGGCATTTGGTCCCATCATTTCATGGCAAATAGATGGGGAAACAGTGGCTGACTTTATTTTTTTGGGCTCCATAATCACTGCAGATGGTGACTGCAGCCATGAAATTAAAAGACACTTACTCCTTGGAAGGAAAGTTATGACCAACCTAGACAGTATATTAAAAAGCAGAGACATTACTTTGTCAACAAAGGTCTGAACTGTGGTGTTGGAGAAGACTCTTGAGAGTCCCTTGGACTGCAAGGAGATCCAATCATCCCATCCTAAAGGAGATCAGCCCTGGGTGTTCATTGGAAGGACTGATGCTGAAGCTGAAACTCTAATACTCTGGCCACCTGATGTGAAGAGCTGACTCATTTGAAAAGACCTTGACGCTGGGACAGATTGAGGGCAGGAGAAGGGGAAGACAGAGGTTATGATATTTTTTGGATGGCATCACCGACTCAGTGGACATGGTTTGGGTGGACTCCGGGAGCTGGTGATGGACAGAGGCCTGGCGTGCTGCGGTTCATGGGGTCACAAAGAGTTGGACATGACTGAGTGACTGAACTGAACTGAACTGATAGAAGGGAAACTTAAATCATCAATAGAAATATGGATATATACACACACCACATGTACAATGGACATGAACTTGGGGAAACTCCAGGAGAAGGTAAGGGACAGGGAGGCTTGGCATATTGCAGTCTATGGGGTTGCAAGGAGTCAGACATGATAGAATCACTGAACAGTTCAGTTCCATTCAGTTGCTCAGTCAAGAGCAAGGTGAAAAAACAGCCCTCAGAATGGGAGAAAATAATAGCAAACGAAGCAAGAGACAAAGGATTAATCTCAAAAATATACAAGCAACTCCTGAAGCTCAATTCCAGAAAAATAAATGACCCAATCAAAAAAATGGGCCAAAGAACTAAACAGACATTTCTCCAAAGAAGACATATAGGTGGCTAACAAACACATGAAAAGATGCTCAACATCACTCATTATCAGAGAAATGCAAATCAAAACCACAATGAGGTACCATTACACGCCAGTCAGGATGGCTGCTATCCAAAAGTCTACAAGCAATAAATGCTGGAGAGGGTGTGGAGAAAAGGGAATCCTCTTACACTGTTGGTGGGAATGCAAACTAGTACAGCCGCTATGGAGAACAGTGTGGAGATTTCTTAAAAAACTGGAAAAAGAACTGCCATATGACCCAGCAATACCACTTCTGGGCATACACCCTGAGGAAACCAGATCTGAAAGAGACACGTGCACCCCAATGTTCATCGCAGCACTGTTTATAATAGCCAGGACATGGAAGCAACCTAGATGCCCATAAGCAGACGAATGGATAAGGAAGCTGTGGTACATATACACCATGGAATATTACTCAGCCATCAAAAAGAATTCATTTGAATCAGTTCTAATGAGATGGATGAAACTGGAGCCCATTATACAGAGTGAAGTAAGCCAGAAAGATAAAGATCATTACAGCATACTAACACATATATATGGAATTTAGAAATATGGTAATGATAACCCTATATGCAAAACAGAAAAAGAGACACAGATGTACAGAACGGACTTTTGGACTCTGTGGGAGAAGGCGAGGGTGGGATGTTTCGAGAGAGTTTCTGTATATTATCTATAGTGAAACAGATCACCAGCCCAGGTGGGATGCATGAGACAAGTGCTCGGGCCTGGTGCACTGGGAAGACCCAGAGGGAACGGGTGGAGAGGGAGGTGGGAGGGGGAATCGGGATGGGGAATACATGTAAAGCCATGGATGATTCATGTCAATGTATGACAAAAACCACTACAATATTGTAAAGTAATTAGCCTCCAACTAATAAAAATAAATGGAAAAAAAAAGAAATAAAGGTAAAATCTACTTTCACAACAACTTTCAAGTACAGGACACGGAAATGTTAACTGTAGTCACTATGCTGCTCATTAGATCGTCAGAACTCATTCCTCTTATAACTGGAAGTTGTGCTCTGTGACCAACATTTCCTCCATGCTCTGGCCCATGGAAACCACCATTCTACTCATAGATATTTTCAAGTAAATTTTGATTCTAGACCTGACTTCCCCCTTTCCCAAAGTGTTAACGTAATTAAGATGGATTATCTCAGTCACAAAACTTTCATGGAGCATTGACAATATCCGAGGCATTGTTTTAAATACTGATGTTCAAAATGTTCCCAACTCACCCCATCAGCAAATCCTGCTACTAATTTTAACTCCTGATTTTTCTGGAAGAGGATTCTTCTGGATCCTGCAAAGAATCAGAGATAAAATTCCTGGTGTGTTTTTCTGACATATAGGCTTGGAGTTTCCTTCCAGACACTAAAGCAAGTGTCTGCTTAGAGAAAATATGACAGTAGTTATTTTTTTAGAAAATCTTATTTAATGTTAGGATATCCCTTTCTACACTTGTGGCAAGGTGATATTTTGCTTCTGCTGCAACTGGGGGGGGGTGTATTTTTGAGGGCTGTGGGATTAAGAGCCATTTTTATGAGAATCTCAGTTACTGGGGACTGAGTTAAGTGTACAGAATTGAACTTCCCAGCTGAGACCATTAAAAATTTTTTTTTTCAAGTTTCTGTCCTTTCGGGACTTTGCATTTGTTTACCATAAGTTTGGGAACCATCTGTTTCAACCAGGAGCTAATCTTGGACTTTGAAAATCTGGCTTTGCATACTGGATTTTTCACTTTAAACCGTTTGAACAGTAGCGGTAATGACACTGCACATGGCTGCCTCCGTAGTGTTGGAAGAACAAGTGAGGAATCTACATGCATATGCCTTTGGAACCCTAGGGGCACTGCCATGAAAAGGATTATCAGAATTATTCTTTTTGGAAGACTTCTCCAAATCTGGGTGCCCCTCTTTCTTTTTCCCTTGATGCAGTTTTCCTCATTACCATATACCTAAAGGACTCTTGGGGATTTATACAGCCAGGTTCCTAACCTAAGGTCTGTCCTTATCATCATCAGAGACATTCACAAGCCTCAACTGATTAACATGATTAACTTCCTGCCATACTTTATTAATGTTGACAAAGTCTTGGCTTTTTATACACTGATGCTGAATAGAAATATGGAGACAGAGTTTTGGAGAAAAGAGAAAGACTTTGCCAGGCAAAGAAGGAACACAGCAGGTTAGGGACTCAATAACTGTGCCCTCCTCCCTGGGAAACAGGGAGAGGTTTTACAGTTAGGATTTGGGGTTTGGGGTAGCTGGAAAGGATCAGAGTGGTGAAGGTCTTGCATTATTTTTTTCTTCTGCTATATTTATGGCCAAAGCTGGAGTCAGGCAGCTGAGTATCTGGGTCTGGTGTCTCTGGGGTTATCAGTTCATGAACTCCTTTTTGAACCACGAGGGAGTGTAGGGGGAGAAGAATGCCAAGTGCTGAGCAAAATTCATGTGGAGTCAGAATAATCAGATTTGTGAAAGACAAATAGTTACAAGTGTTTGTCAGTAGTAACAACTAAAAATAACCAAGGTTGTTTAACTCTTGAAGACCTGTTTGACTGGTTTGTGCTTAAGGCCATTTATTCATTTCTACTTTTGCTGTAACATTAACCCTGCAGTGGGCATTAAAAGAAAGCTCACAGATGTTACCCTATAGCTCTAGATCATGATTTTAGAGAACACTTTATATATTCTTGAGCTCAGTTGCTGAGTGATTCTGCAGAATTCCAATCCTTTCGCCACCAGGGAGTAGATGCCCTAGCAGGGACTCTGGCTATCGCTGGCTGAAAAATGAAATGCTGTTATAAATTCATATTTTATTGCCTCTTACATTTGGTGATTTCCCAGTATTAAATGACTGTCTTCTTTTTTTTTTTCTCCTAAGAGGATGAGCAAGGTAATAGGCTGTATGGCACAGTAGTTTTTGAAGCATGAACTCTGAGTCATTCTGTCTATGTCTAAAGCTTGGTGGTATCTCCCATTAACCTAGTGAATATGGGCATTACTGAACCTCTTGGAGACTTCAGAGTTTAGGTTTTGTGGGTTTAAGGATGCTGTTGTTATTTAATTGCTCAGTTGTTTCTGACTCTTTGTGACCCCATGGACTACAGCCTGACAGGCTCCTCTGTACAAGGGATTTTCTGGTTAAGGATACTGGAGCTCGTTGCCATTTCCTTCTCCAGGAGATCTTCCCAACCCAGGGACTGAATCTGCCTCTGCTGTTTGGCAGGTGGATTCTTTACCGCTGAGCCACCTGGAAGACCATTTATTGCCTTAGTTCATGTCTTTGCCTCCTAGGCTCAGGATCATAAAAGTAACTTCCTAATTGACTTCCCACTTGCTATTCTCACCTTCCACAAATCTTATCTTTCTTAAAGACACTTCTGGTGATCTTTCTTCTCTCATTGAATTCCTTCCCTGACTCCTCATTCTTTCAGGATAAAATTCGAACTCCTTTGCTCAGCACACAAGATTCTTTATAATTTTTCCACCAGGAACTGAGGATCTGACAGTGAATAAGAGGTAAGTTCTTGATGGTCAATAAGTGTACATTCTGGTAGAGAAGATAGATGAAATGCTATCAAAGATATTAATAGAAATTTTGAGGGTACATAAAATGGTACTCAGACTCATAGGTACAAGATAGTCCATCTCACTATGAAAACTTTTAGTGAGGTAGGTGAACTTTATCAGAGGTAGGTGAAAACTTACCATTCTAACACTTTGATTTAGTTTACCACATGAGAAGTTCAAGGCACAGTGGCCAAAGCCCAGCAGGCATTGTTGCCAGGGCTTTCTTATTCTGAAAGACCACACTGACTCGCTAGAGTCAGTCTTAATTATTGCTGTCTTTATTTTTTTTCTGCTTCTTTTTAACATTTGAATGTTGATGTCCATTTCAGATATGTGAAATGATATTTTTGATATGTTTTTAAGAATAATCCATATATTTTATGTTCATATTGAAATATTTCTGGATGAAATTATATAATATCTAAGAACTGATTGAAACTAATCAGATGTGGGGAATGGAAGGTGTTACAGAAAACAAGATTGGTTATCAGTTAAGAATTATGGAAGCTGAGTAATAGTTACCTGGAAGTTCATTGTAGAAGACATTTTGCATTTGTAAAATTTTCTAGAATAGGATTTAAACAAAAGCAGAGCATGACAATGCTTTGGTACAGGTTCCTGAATTATTCCTACATTCCGTACCAGCTCCTGGGATCCTTCCAAAAGCCGCAGCCTGTATGTTTCTAACTAACCTGTAGAAAGCTTAGCAGACCCCTCTGAAAAGTGGGCCATGTTTCTGGTAGTGGGTTCACATCTAAGAGGTGTGAAAACAAATAAATGTACACCGCATTCACTCTAAGGTAAAACAGGAAAAGGAATAGAGTGTGATGGAGGAAATTTAAATATGACATTTGTCCTGGCTGGGCTACAGAAAGTTTTCCTTCGTGCCAGTGGCAAACGCCACCTACAAACTAGCACTTGCCATCTACTCTGCAGGTGTGAAATTATGAGCCACTGGAGCTGCTGACCTTCCGCAAACCTGGACGGAGCTCAGCACGGATATCAGGAATGAGGGGCTCTGTGCGCTGGGAAAAACTGACAAAACAGGATTCCAATATTTTCAGAAGAGGATTTTATGACCCCAATTCTTACATTTCCTCTTACTTAGCTAGAAGAAAACAAAAAGTCCTTTATGGTGATATTTGCTTCTGGTAACTGGCAGCAAACGTCTGCAAAAAGTATGTTCTTGATTTCATGTCTTCTCCCTTCATCAAAATCACATGTATATTGACCTCCTCCTACCCCCACCTCCTTGGAGCAGTTTCTCAGAGCTATGTGAAATGCTGTCTCCTGCGCTATAGTCCTCATTGTGCCCTAATACTTAACTCACAATTCTCATCTTGTGGAATTTTTTAGTAGACACTAAGCAGTACTGTGAAGAAAGCTGAGCACCAAAGAATTGATGCTTTTGAACTGTGGTGTTGGAGAAGACTCTTGAGAGCCCCTTGGACTGCAAGGAGACCCAACCGGTTCATCCTAAAGGAGACCAGTCCTGGGTGTTCATTGGAAGGACTGATGCTGAAGCTGAAACTTCAATACTTTGGCCACCTCATGCAAAGAGTTGACTCATTGGAAAAGACCCTGATGCTGGGAGGGACTGGGGGCAGGAGGAGGAGGAGACGACAGAGGGTGAGATGGCTGGATGGCATCACCGACTCGATGGACATGCGTTTGAGTAAACTCTGGGAGTTGGTGATGGCTAGGGAGGCGTGGTGTGCTGCAATTTGTGAGGTCACAAAGAGTCAGACATGACTGAGCAACTGAGCTGAACTGAACTGAACTGAAGCAGTACTTGGCTATGGAGATAGACATCATGGTTTTAGTACTGCCTACCAGCTGTGTAACCTTGGACAAGTTACTTAACTTCTCTGCGCTTCTGTTTCCTTGCCTATAAAACAGGGATAAGAGTATCGAATTTCGTGAGGATTATGTGTTTATGCCTGGCACAGAATAAATGTCAACTGGCATTATTATTATTGTTGCCTAAGCTTCCAAGTAATTAGAGTCAAAGTACACTGGAGGTAAAGAAGCCCTCAGGAAATCACCGTTCACTGTACTGTCCTGACCACCTGCAGCACAGTAACCAACATAAAGTCTCCGACTGCTGCTTCCCTGACATATGCTGGGGTCCCCACTTTGGAGGGGCATGCTGTGCTGAAGGGTTTGGGCCAGGTTTCTCTCCACTGCTGGCCCACTAGGACCTCCCCTGGGAGATGGGGCCTCACTGGGTGTGTGGTCACTAGCAGCCCACCTTGAGCAATGGATTTTCTCATGAGGGAGGTGGTTCTGCCCAAAGACCAGGCACCAGCCTCGAATGGACAGGTTTCCTGATTCTGCTGAGCCATTGGTTGGTGCCATAGTAGGTCCTGCCCACAAGCAACCAAGGGCCAAGAAATGACAGTGAGAGGATTCAGACAACAGTGGAATCATGGTAATGAGGGATCAAGTGAGGGAAGAGGCTGATCCTGGCCTTCTTCACAAGGCCCTACAGCTCACCTGGCCTTGGGCCAGCAGGTGAGTTGAGGGGTCCAGAGAACAGGCTGGGGGCTCTGTCCTGTAGTGTTACCAAAAACACAAGTTCATGTGCTCAAGCCACAGTGAGGCCAGACAATATTAAACCATTGGAATTTCGAAAAGAGAAAGGTTGATTACAGGACCATGCAGAGACAGGTGGCTCATGCCCTAAGAACTCCAAAGTTTCTGAAAGCTTTCAGCAAAGCCCTTTAAGAGCAAGAGGTGAGGGAGGGATGTGGTTAGTTGTTGCAAACTTGTTGATGTCAGATCCTTTGTTCTTGAAGTCAGGTCATGGCTAGGAAACGATGTTTCTGTAAGTCTCTACCAAATGAATGTTATGCTTTGTCCTGCCCAGAAAGGGTAACATCCCAAGGCACAATTTCACCCTCCAATGTCCCAGTCCTGGCGAAGAGGAGGCAGATCTCTGTTGGCAGTTCCCTCAGGGCCAGGTCCCCAGACTCTGCCCAGCTGTCATTGCTGAGGGAACCAGGGGCCCAACCCAACTGGCCCTCAGGCTTCTCAGGCCACCCCAACGAAGAGACCCCAGATGGGACATAGGCAGACTGCCACTGTTAATCAGGTGCCGCGGCCATGATCGGGGAGAGGTTCACCGCTTCCTCGAGGCCTGGGTCAAGGCTGGAGAGTGGCCTCGGTGAGGCCTCTGATGCCCTACAGAACACAGCTCCCAGCCTGTCCTCTGGGCCCCCGGCTAACCGCCGTGCCTAAGGCCAGGTGATCTGGAGGGCCTTGGGGAGGATGCCAGGCTCCTCCCCTACCCACAATGCCCGCCTCACTAGGGGAGAATGTCAGGCTCCGTCCCTCACCTCACAGCTCACCTCACCTGGGGAGAACGCCAGGCTCCGCCCCTCACCTCATTTCCAGCCTCGCCTGGGGAGAACGCCAGGCTCCGCCCCTCACCTCATTTCCAGCCTCCCCTGGGGAGAACGCCAGGCTCCGCCCCTCACCTCACAACCCGCCTCGCCTGGGGAGAACGCCAGGCTCCGCCCCTCACCTCATTCCCTGCCTCTCCTGGGGAGAACGCCAGGCTCCGCCCCTCCGCTCACATCCCACCTCGCCTGGGGAGAACACCAGGCTCCGCCCCTCACCTCATTTCCAGCCTCCCCTGGGGAGAACGCCAGGCTCCGCCCCTCACCTCATTTACAGCCTGCCCTGGGGAGAACGCCAGGCTCCGCCCCTCACCTCACAGCCCGCCTCGCCTGGGGAGAATGCCAGGCTCCGCCCCTCACCTCATTCCATGCCTCGCCTGGGGAGAACGCCAGGCTCCACCCCTCCGCTCACATCCCACCTCGCCTGGGGAGAATGCCAGGCTCCACCCCTCTGCTCACAGCCCGCCTAGCCTGGGGAGAACGCCAGGCTCCGCCCCTCACCTCACAGCCCGCCTCGCCTGGGGAGAACGCCAGGCTCCGCCCCTCACCTCATTCCCCACCTCGCCTGGGGAGAACGCCAGGCTCCGCCCCTCACCTCATTCCACGCCTCGCCTGGGGAGAATGCCTGGCTCCGCCCCTCACCTCACTGCCCTCCTTGCGACTCCCACTCCACAGTCTCAGTCCCTTCACTGTCCTTTCCGAACCGTGGGCCGCTTGTGGGCGGGGCCCTCCGCTGCGCCGTCAGTTGCTGAGCAGGACCCGCTTGCTTGGGAACAGGCTGAGGATAATGACCACAGCGATGGCTGCCTTGCTGAGGGCTGCGCTCACTGCCCTCTGTTACAGTGTGGCTCCAGAGCCCTCACCAGGCCACTCACTAGCCAGTCCCAGGCCTGAGGAAGAGGTGAACCCTCTCCTCCAGCCCTGTCTCTGTGACCTAATAGCAAGGCATCCTGCCTGTGTCACGGTCTGCAGAAGCCCACCTCCACCGCTTTGGGCGGCCTGAGGAGCCAGAGGGCCAGTCGGGTTGAGCCCCCGGCTCCCTCAGCGATGACAGTTGGGTGGGGTCTGAGGACCTGGGCCTGAAGGAACTGTCAGCTGAGATCTGCCTCCTCTTTGCCAGGACCAGGACATTGGAGGGTGAAAGTTGGGCCCTTCCTTGTCAGGAGACTAGCATTCATGTCATAGAGATTTACAGTGACATCATTGCTTGGCCTTAACCTGACTTCAGAAACAAGGATCTGACATCAAGAAGTTTGCAACAGCTAGCCACGCCCCTCCCTCACTTTGCCTATCGAAGGGCAGCGCTGAAAGCTTTCAGTGACTATGGGGTTTTGGGGCATAAACCTCTCACACCCTTACTGTTATGCCTGATGTCCGAATCCCCGAGCGGGAAGAGAGAAGGCCTCCAAGACAACGCAACTAGCAAAAAGGGAAGTTTTATTGCTGACTCGAGTCAGGGCTCCTGCCGCATCCAATGCAGTGGTGCGGGATCAGAGAGCCCCGAGCCCAAGCTGTTACACAAATTTATAGGGTGAGCACACCCCGTTGGTAGTTGGTTTAAGCGGTTGGTCAAAACTTGCGCGCACGGGACTTTCCCGGGGTTTCCGCCCCGTTCCTAATTGGCAAACAGCGGTCAGTGTTAAGCTGATTGGTTGTATCCAGGTGGCCTGATAATCTTACCACCCAGAAGTAGGAAGGCCTACTCCTAATCTAAACTGCCTGCCATGGCATTACTTCTGCTCGCCTCACACTTGCATGAACCTGTAATCAGTCTTGCTCTGTTCCAAACTCCTACGTTTGAGTATTGCTTGACTTTACTGTGTGTTGGGCACACGGACTTGCATCTTGGTAACAGGAGGTGGTCCTGCCCAAGGACGCAGCACCAACCTTGGCTGGACAGGTTTCTGAGGGCGAAGAGGGCGACGGAGGACCAGCGGGGACGCCCTGGAAGAGACTCCTTCCCTTCAACCTCGGCCACGGGCAGCGGCAGGTTCTCAGCCAGGTGGCTGAGGTCTGGGGAGGCCCTTCTCCAGCAGGAACCCGTCCGGGGCCACATACTGCAGGTAGATTATGTTGCGGTCACCTGGCAAGGGCTGGTCACAGACACGCCACGTGAGGGAGGCTGAGATGGCCATGGTGCTGGCTGTCTCAGCCATTCTTCCAGGTTTTCCTTCCACTCGTCTTTATTGGGACGTGCCTCACGGTGGTGGTGGTGGGGGTGATGGGTGCTGATTCTCCAGTAGCTTCTCCAGGACTAGTGAGACGGAGTCAAGCAGGCCGCTTACCTTGGCTGTATACCCTGGCCTCAGGCCTGTGGCTCTTCATGTAACTTCTTTTTGCCCCACATGTTCTGCCGTTGGAGCACTGGACCTGCCGCTGTGGATGCTGGCCGCTGGCGCAGGCGCCCAGCAGCCCCCTGCCCCCCCTTCCACAACCCCTCCTCTCTCTCGCTCACACCTCCTGCTGCCCTTTCTGTGTTAGATATGGCCCTAGCCATCTTAATTTCTATTTTCGTCTTAAATGTATATTATTCTTGTCTTCGTCATAAAATTGTCAGCTCTTTGAGAGTGAAACACTAGCGGGTCCATATTCCCTGTTCCTGCTATGCACCTTAGCCACAATACCAGGTTTTCCAACGTTGCATGTTGGATTCTCTGAGGTCCTCCAAATCCTATTCTGTTGGATGGTGCTGGTAGCTTTTTACCACAGAAATTCCAGCAGGTCTGGACCTTGTACCCTCTGCAGGACTACTCTGAGATGTGATCAGTACTTGAATAGAAAAACAGCAGTCCTTGAAGAACAGGCACTCAGGGCAGGTTTGGTGCTGGAGGTATAACAAATCAGTCCAAAACCACTGCTCTCAAGGAGCTGATGATATTTTTCCACTCTCTTTACACTTTATAAATGACAAGGGCATACTTACATTCATTCACTTACCAGATTTCTGTGTTAAAGCTTATATTACAATGAAATAAGATAACATAACTAATTTTGGATGGTGTTGAAAACTATGAAGGAACCGAAAATGGATTAGTGCTTAGGTAATGATAGGTTCTCCTGGTGAGGGAGGAACAGGGATTCTGTGCATAAATTGGATTGGATGGATGGTGACTATGATAATAAGTAGATACTCCTCATGCAGATATCTGGGAGCTTCCAGGTAGCTAGGACATTGAGTTCAAATGTGCTGATGATGGAAGAAGAGGGTAAATAATGAGAACAGTTAGGAAGCTGATGCAGTAGCCCATGAAAGCTGGTCAGGGCTAGGCAAAGTACTGACACTCTAACATATATTGACTCTTTATAACCCCAAGTAATTCCTTGTATTTCATTCGATTACCTATGAATAAAGGAGGTACTCTCTAGAAAGGAAGGCGCAAGCTCATGATCAGAGAGTAAGTGAGAAATAGATGTGTAACTATTAAGAGAGCCCAAGTTTAGGGCTGGAAACTTCACATTGAGGTTTAGGGCAGCCTTACTCTCTCATCTGTTCAGCTATACCTAGTCCTTCTCCAACAAGTCATCTGGCAGAATGCAGATTCTTTTAGTGTAAGCCAATATTTGTACCAGTGAAAGCATAACCCAAGTCACTCTTTGTAGCCTTTTTCAATTGACTGAGCAGAGGGTTCCTAATTACAGGCTTAAAACTTAACATTATAAAAACTAAGATCATGGCATCAAGTACCATCACTTCATGGCAAATAGATGGGGAAAAAATGGAAACAGTGACAGACTTTGTTTTCTTGGGCTCCAAAATCACTGAGGATGGTGATTGCAACCATGAAATGAAAGGATACTTGTTCCTTGGACAAAAAGCTATAACAAACCTAGACAGCATATTAAAAAGCAGAGATATCACTTTGCCAACAAAGCTCCATATAGTCAAAGCTGTGGTTTTTTGAGAAGTCATGTATGGATGTAAGAGTTGGACCATAAAGAAGGCTGAGTGCCAAAGAATTGATGCTTTCGAACTGTGGTGTTGGAGAATATTCTTGAGAGTTCCTTGGGCAGCAAGGAGATCCAACCAGTTTATCCTAAAGGAAGTCAGTCCTGAATATTCATTGGAAGGACTGATGCTGAAGCTTCAATACTTTGGCCACCTGATGTGAAGAACTGACTTGTTGGTAAAGACCCTGATGCTGGAAAATATTGAGGGTGGGAGGAGAAGGGGGTGACATAGGATTGTCAACTCAGTGGACATAAGTTTGAGTATACTTTGGGAGATGGTTGAGGACCAGGCAGTCTGGCGTGCTGCAGTCCATAGGGTTGCAAAGAGTTGTATGCTACTGAGCGACCAACAAAAACAAGGCGTGTTTTTAATTTTTTTTTTTTTTTTTTGGTTAGGGGTAGACACCAGAGAGCATCAGAATGATAACTGGAGTCTAGGCAGCAATTACAAGCAATTTTTGGAATGCTTGTCATGAGAAGATAGATTAACTAATTATCATTAAAACATTTATTGAATACCTGGTCAGTGATAAACATTGAACAGGGGCTGGTGATAAAATGGTGAGTAGCAGCATATAGGGTGGCCACTACCCTCATGGAGTTTTCAGTGTTTAGTGGGCACACAGGCAGAAAACAAGTTGTGCTAGTGAGGTGCACAGGACGCAAGGGCTTGTAAAAGGAAATTTAACCTGGTCAGTTAAATCTGGGAGGATTTCCAAAGAGAACTCTATGCTTACATTAATAAAATGATAGAAGTTTACTTTTATTATTTTTTATTGAGATATAGTTTACTCATAATATTCTGTTAGTTTCAGGTGAACATCACAGTGCTTAAGCATTTTTATAGTTTTTTGTTGCTGTTGTTTAGTTGCTAAGTTGTATCTGGCTCTTTGTGACCCTGCAAACCTTAGCTTGCCAGGCTCCTTTGTCCATGGTGTTTTTCAGGCAAGAATGCTTGAGTGGGTTGCCATTTCCTTCTCCAGGGGATCTTCCAAACCCAGGGATCAAATCTACAAATCCTTCACAGGCAGGCAAATTCTTTACTGCTGAATCACCAGGGAAGCACTTTTATAGTTTATACTCCATTTAAAGTTATTATAAGATAATGGCTATGATTTCATGTGCTATGCAGTTTCCTTGTTCCTTATCTGGAAAATTGTTTTTGAATGCCTCTGAAGAGCCAAGGCAAAATACACTGAAGAAATGAAGTTGAAAAGTATACTATCAAGGTTGAAGTAGATCACCAGCCCAGGTTGGATATATGAGACAAGTGCTCAGGGCTGGTGCACTGGGAAGACCCAGAAGGATGGGGTGGGGAGGGAGGTGGGAGAGGGGATTGGGATGGGGAACACATGTAAATCCGTGGCTGATTTATGTCAATGTATGGTAAAAACCACTACAATATTGTAAAGTAATTAGCCTCCAACTAATAAAAATAAATGAAAAAAAAAAAAAGAAATGAAGTGACAGTGAAGGAAAAACCTGGGACACAATTCCATAGTCATATGGGCGGCTGTGTTCTTTGAACAGAAGTTTGTTACCATCTCAGGGCCTTTGCACTTGCTTCTAATGATGCTGCTCATCAAGATCTAATGGCAGTCTTCTTCACATTCTTATAGTCACTTTTTCATATCCCCCTTATTGAAACTAGTCCCTGCTTATCACTCTCTCACACAGCCTTTTGTTTTCTTCATTTGTGATGATCTTGGTTTTTCTTTCATTTACCTTTTCTTAATGACTTTCCACACCCACCCACCCCCAACTAGATTGTAAGCTCCAAGAGCCCAGGCCGCTGCAACTCTTTTTCATATCACCTGGCCTCAGTCTGACACATGGTAAGTGATCAATAAATACTGCCAAGTGAGAGAGAATGAAGGAGTTACATATATATCAATAATCAAAAAATAGAGAAGGATAAATGCATGCACAAGAAGGTTTATTCTGTTTTGAGTTAATAATTTCTTTTGCACAATGTTAACCATGTTATATTCCCTTCACATAGCAAAATTCCCATAAAACTCCCTTAAAGATGAAACTGCTACACAATTCTTTATTGAAGATGAGAAATGAACTTTGTTGTTTGCATAATCTGAGGTTTAGTTTAAAAATAAGCCTCTGGAAATTTACTTTGAAGCACATAAAAAGGATAGAGTAATGGATAGAGAGGTTAGATGGATAGATATAAAATAAAACAAGTTTACTAAAAATGTAACTTCAAAATTTTGATTATGGTTAGATGTTCATTCTAAAATCCTTTCAATACTGCAGATTTTCATAAATGAAGTTTAGAAAGAAAGGGTATCTGAGTGTTCCTTCTCTCAACAGAATTTATGGTTAATCTTTATTGATGTTAATAAAGTACATTAAAATTTTTATATTTAATTTAGTACTTTCTGTATCTTAAGGGTAGATAATTAACAGGGAAATAGTCAAGAAAATCCTTTACAATATACTGATTAAGCAACAAGTGATATACTTCTCTTTGGTATGATTTCCAGTAGAGAATTGTGCACTTATATGGTTGACACTTATATGGCAGAGAAAAGTTCATTGCAGGGCTGTGCCAGGAGAGGAGGTGAAAAGGAGGCCCTGAAAAGTCTAGACTTTCCAGAAGGATTTTGGCAAAGCTGCTTGTAAGGGCATGTGAGAGGGAGGTCCTGCGGTTTGGGATCAGCTTGTGTACAGCTCTCTGACTGGTTGATGGTGAGGCACAGAGGTTCCCATCCTCAGTTCTTGGTCAAAAAGTAGTTCCTCCTTTTGGGGGGGGGATAGGTTCCTATATGCAAAACAATTCAGGAAATTTGCATCAAGTACTATTTTCTGGCCCCTCAGAGAGGAGCTAAAGCAGAGGATGTGCCAAGATCGCCTTTTGTGGGGAGCTGTTCCCAAGAGGTCCCATAGGGTCCTGCTTGGTTACGGAGACAGAAGTCTGGCCAATCAAACCATCTTTATTCCTGTGGCCAAAGAGCAGAGGGTGGAAATGATCTGCAGGATGGATAATCTGAATTCTAACCCAGTGCTCAGTGATCTGGGGAGTCATGAAAGTAGCAGGCCTTGGGTCTCCTCCTCTGGGGAGATTATTGAACAAGCTGTTAGAAAACAAAAATTCAACTGAGTAAATTTGGTGATTTAATTGGCTTTATTTAGTGACATGAATCAAGTTAATCAAATGGGGCTTTGAGGGGCTGGGTAAATGGAAGGCTTTTATTGGAAGAAGGGAGGGGCAAGGAAGCTCTCAGCAAAGTATATTTAGGGCAGACACCTTTTTTGGTGGTGGGGAGCGGATGACAAGGGTTTTATCCTCTTCTTCCTCTGGGCTGGGGGCAAGGATGGAGAAGGGACAAAACACAACAGATTACCTCCTAGATAGCTGATCAAAAAAAATTACAGATAGTTGATCAGAAAATTACAGACAGTTGATTGAAATTACACTTTGGGGAGGGTTGAAACTGCAAGTAAGTCAGGCGTTATAGAGGTTTGGTATCATGACCTTTAGCACAAGTGACACTTTGGGGCCTGAGGCTTCCTCTTTAACACAGACTCACGCACATCCACATCATGTTTCTGGATGCCTGTAGTAAGCATCCATCCAGAGGGCTGTGGACTTCTTCAGGGCCCTGCGAGAGGAGCAGACAAAACTGTGAGTAGGTGAGACTCAGGTCGAAGGGGCTACTTCATGGAACATTTGCTCTTTTACTTAATTCAGGGCAGCATTGTCATTTTCAGCTGTATCTGGAAAATGTCTTTCTATTTTGCCAGTGGGGTGAGCCAGATACCCCAACT
Source organism: Odocoileus virginianus (assembly GCF_023699985.2). Taxonomy (NCBI): domain Eukaryota; kingdom Metazoa; phylum Chordata; class Mammalia; order Artiodactyla; family Cervidae; genus Odocoileus; species Odocoileus virginianus. Next base: position 3,225,577 of record NC_069683.1, read on the forward strand.
TATGTGTTAGAATGTGAGTCCGCCTTTTCTGGCTCCCCAGGTGGCTCACTGGTAAGAATCCGCCTGCCAACTCAGGAGATGTAAGAGATGCAGCTTCTATCCCTAGGTAGGGAAGATCCCCTGGAGGAGGAAATGTCAACCCATTCCAATATTCTTGCCTAGGAAATCCCTTGGACAGATGAGCCTGGCAGTCTACAGTCCATCACCATTTCTATATGGAAGAGATTGAATTTTTCTTTCAATTATTTTTCTTCTGTACTCCAAAACATCACTTATCCTTTTCTCCATATTAAAAGAAAAATCTCTACTGAGTCTCTACAAGATAAACCATATACCTATACCAACCTATCCTGTATCCACCTACCTCTCCTACTTTATAAAGTTAAAGACTTTTCTAGGCTCTGGTGATATAGCTGTGAGTAGGAGTGGTGAGAGTCTTTCCACCTGGAGCTCTGGTCTACATTGAGAGATACATATTGCATAATTTATTACCCAATATGCTATTAAATCATGATTGTAACAAGGATCAGAAATGAAAAGAAACAGGTGCTGTAAGAGCATGTGATAGGTTTAGTCTTGGGGGCAAGGGAGAACCAAGATGGAGAAAAGACCTTTTAGGTGAGCTTTCAGAGTGAATGGAACTTGAGAAGCTGACAGGAGGCAGGTGGCAAAGTTGGGAGATTATTCTAGGTAGGAGAAAAGGTGACCAAGGATGTGTCATGGCAAGGGGCAGGGAGTTATGTAGCAGCTGAAGGGAGGTCAGATATTGGGAGGGCAGGAAAGGAGGAGGGCAGTGGTAGAAAGTGAAGATGGGTCACTGTTCAGGGATCAGATCTGACCAGGTCTAGCCTTGCTGGCTTATTTTTCGTTTTAAAAAGATACTCTTGCTTTTCTTTTCCCAAATTTTAAGATAAATTATACAACCAAAGTCTTGGCTGTTAATTTGACGAGCACAGGCTTCTCTAGGGAACTGTGAATGATTCAGGATGAGCATGGATTCTCAGTTCCTGCAGGAAGAGTTGCCCCTGCCCATCCCACTGAAAGGTTATTGCTGATGATAAAATGCTGGGTTTCTTGGCCTCCGGAGGAGACGAATTCAATCCGGGGCCACAGACGAGGCGGGATCGCTCAGAGCTTTTGTGTAATAAAGTTTTATTAAAGTATAAAGGAGATAGAGAAAGCTTCTGACACAGGCATCAGAAGGGGGCAGAAAGAGTACCCCCCTCCTAGTCTTTAGCTGGATGTTATATAGTCACTAGCAGTCTATTAATGAAAGAAAGGAATGTCTTAAAATTCAGAATGGCACCAGATAATTCATCCCAGGCCATAAAATGATTGACTTGAATCTTGTAGAAGGGCAGATTACCATACAAATAGTTTCATTTACATAGATTAGGGAATAATATCTGAGTATAACATACTGGTTTGTCAAGTAGGTTGAGCCATTTGGCAGAACCAACTTGAAGACAAAGCCTGGGGCACATTAACAGAGCTTAAGACAGACATTTCCATAAGAAAAATGTATTGGTTAACTCAGGGTTTGAGAATAGTTAGCTTCAGGTGAAACCAGGTGTCATGGCAACACAGCATTTTAAGAGAAACCTTCTTCTAAATTTGTAGAGAAGGAAAAAAAATATCTCTAGTTTGTTTCCTCCTGCTGCTTAAGACAGATAAAAATGTCTGGCACTTGCAGCCTATTTCCTCCATTTGGAGACCCCTGGCCTTCCTGCCTCTTACCCTCTCACCACCAGACCCTGCAAGCATCTTAGTCTGCAAACCTGGACCAGATAATTTGAGAGTCCCTCCCATCAGTTAAGTTCTAAAGCATATCAAGGCTCTGTGGGTGATACAAAGGCACATAATACAGAACCCTGATTTATAAGAAGCTTGAAATTTAGTAGGGCATCAAGGCATTTTCACTAAGAAGTACCCAGAAGGCAGCAAGTAAATGGTAGGAATTACTGTTATCATTTCTGTGTTAGTGTTGCTCCTTATAGAGCCTCCTGTCCATGCTGGGCACATAGATGTTCCTTAATAAATAGCCATTGGCTGAATGATTCATAAAGCAGTGAAGAGTCTGGGGACCAGCAGTGAAGGGAAATGAGAGCTGTGGGTTGTGGGACTGTTATTACCTGGCAATATCTCCAAATGCCTTCAACATGGGCTTATTCACATATGGCAGTCCATGCTTGGCACACAGTGACTTCACCAGAGGTGCCACCTTGTGGTAATTATGGCGTGGCATTGTGGGAAACAGACTAGGGAAACACAGAAAGGAGATATAAAATTTCTCAGACCTAAGGAGAAACCCAAAGTTTGCATTCCCCCTTTACAAAATAAAATGATATCAGCCACGCAGACCCAACCTTGACCTTGCACAATACTTTTGTTCTAGAAAGTTAAAAAACTTGCTGGCAGACTCATCTTATCCTTTAACCCACTACAAGCCTTGTGGGTGGCAGATGTTTAGGAAGAACTAAGAGAATACGTTTTAGCTCCTTTCGCTGTTTATTTTTGGCCTGATCAAATGAAACTATACCATTTAGAACTTTCTACCATTTAGAACTACCCAGAGAACTGGAGATACTGAACTGCCCACCCTGCCCCTACTGATCTCTGTCTTACTCTCTGTCTTTCTAACTTCCTTAGCAAGAATAGATGAATGCATGTTAAGTCATGGTAAATAGCTAAAAGTCCTATGAAAGGAATAGAAGTGAGGAGAGATGGATTTTTAATCCCAAGTTTTCATTAGTCAACCAGATGACCATCATGGATGTAAACCTCTCCTTTAATAAAACTGTGAGTAATAATCTTTTGTTTTTTTGTTTGTTTGTTTTGCTGAAAATTTCAAGCCCTAATATGAGTTTTGAATGAAAAAAATTCCTTGAACAAATAAAGGTCTTGTTCCTTCTTTGACTATCATAGACTCACATGGCTTAGACAAAGAGAATGTGGAAAGCCTCTCCCTGATTCTCTGGAGAAATTGACTCTCAATGTTTTAACTTGCATCAAGGCGTGAACTACCCATTTCCTCTCTGTAACTGACCCATTGGTAAAGTATTTCCAGATACCATTTAGAAATTGCAGCAGGGACTCCACTTCATTTATTTTGTAACCTTGGCTCTAAAGACACAGATAAGTAAATATTTGAATTATAGCATAGTTAAGTTTGAACACAAGTTGGTTACTCAAGTGTCCTGATTTTTCTTAGGTTTTGCCAACAAAGCAAATGCAAAGAAATCACCAATTCCTAAGCCCATAGGAATCTGGAAACTGAGTCACTGATACTTTTCCAAGATTTCACTCCATTTACTCGCAATTGTGACACTTCCTTCATTTCTTTCTTCCTTTCTTTATCATTGTTGTTAATCCTTTAGAGAATCCTGGTTCATTCTTCTCCCTTAAGTTTGCGAGTCTACTGCTCTGCTCTGGACTATATGGAGGACAGTTATTAGTGACAGCCCTTGCCCTTTATCGTGAACTATTTCTCTTACTCACTGGTGCTCAATTTGGAAGTTCAAGTGCCCAGTGAACCAGTCATTGAAAAAGGACTGTTCAACATTACAGGTGGCCAAGACCTGCAAAGAAAAAGCTTACATTAGATGTAAATGAACTCATATCAAGCAAGAGGTTTAGTTACTCTTTTAGTTATCCATCATTCAACAAGTGCTGATTGAGTATGCATTTTGTGTAACAAACCATGATGAATAGAAATAAGTCCCAGGTTTCAGGGATCTTATAATTATAAGGGAAATAAGGCATTTTGCTAAGAAGTATAGATAAGGCAATAGATATGAAGAAGTAAATAGGATTTGAGATGACTAAGTCTCTATTTGCCCTCAAATTCAGAAGACTAAGGTATCACAAGTAAGGACTTTGGCAGATGGAAGTGGGATTGTAGGACTCTGGTAGAAATTATAGGAGTTTGAATATTATTACCACAGAATAGACTTAAAGGACTTCCAAATGGGGAATAAAGCATTCAGGGGCTTTAATCAAGGATTTTGTGCATAGAAATAAATTTATTAATATATACAAGTAGCTTCCTTTTTAATCTAATGTATTTTATTTTATACAAAGACAGATTGAGAAGAAGTTCATAGGATTCTCCAGACTACTTAGAATGCTTATGAATGTGACTTTTATTCAGTGCCTTTCTAAGATTTAATTCTTGTTAGGGTTGTTGCCATTTTGAAAGTTATTTTTGCAGTTGCTCTATGTCAGCGTTCCTTGAAGTGTACTTTAGAGCACCTTGGGGTTCCCTAGGACACTTTCAGGGGAACTTCAATGTCAAAATGATCCCCATAATACTTCTGAGACAGTATTTGCCTTTTTCATTCTCATTCATGCATGCTTATAGCATGGGTTTTACCAGAGGCTATTAAACATAGGATGATGTCATCACTCTGATGTTAACCTTTATTGGCTTTAAATTAATTAATCGATACTTTAAAACTCTGTTTCAATTTCAAATACAGTAAGTATCAGTGGATATGTCCTCCACAAATGAAAGCTCTTTGATGTTCTCAGTAACTTTTAAGAGTGGTTTCTTGACCAAAATGATTGAGAACCACTACAGTGTGGAGTGTCCACTGAATCTGGAAATGGGCATGGAGAAGGAAGCAGTATGATGACTGAGTCTTCAGGTAATCACGGCACAGCCAGTGTCAGGCTTAGGAGGCAGTGGTATTCTGCATGGGGTCACAAATCTTTTAATTGTTAACAGCATGCTTGCAGAGAATGCAGAGTCTATTCTCTGGGCCCCACCATCTATACAATGAAACGAGGAGGATTCCAGGGTTCTCCCTTCTGTTATTCTAGGAGTGTGAGATTTGTTGAAAGACTGTATCATGTTGAGGCAGGTTTAGTAAACCTTGCCTGTAAAGTGCCACACAGTAAATGTTTTAATTCTGCATCACAGCTACACAGTTCTGCTGTTTTAGAATGAAAGTTATCATAGAGAATATGTAATGTATGAGTGTGGTTATGTTCCAATAAAACTACAAAAACATAGACTGGACTAGATTGGCCCTCTGACTGTAGGTTATTAAGCCTTGGTTAAAAGCAAAGTTTCTGAAATCAAACTGCCGAAGTTTAAAACCTGCTTCTAGGGAACTCCCACTGGTCCACTGGTTAAGACTGTATGCTTAACACAAGTTTGACCCCTGGTAGGAGAATTAAGACCTTGCATGCCACACAGTGTGGCCAAATAAATACATAAAACCTGCTTCTACCACTTATCAGCTGTGTGATCTTACACAAGTTATGCAACTTCTTCATACCTCAATTTTCTCATTTGTAAAGTGGGAATACTCTGAGCATGTAGCTACAACTAATGTAACTACATGCAAAACAGTTGACGTGCCTGGCAAGCCTCCAATAAATATTATCTGAGGTAAGCAGATGGTAATCAGGATGCTTTGGTGGATGCTTTCCCAAGAACAGCATTATTACCTGAGTGCTGAACCAGTCCTGGTTCTCCTCGTTGCTCATTTTCATTGGTATGTGGCTCATCTGGGTAACATATGCAATCCAGGGACTTTCAAGAAACCTTTAAGAGAATAAAAGGAAGATATGATCATTCCTTGGGGAGTTTCAGTTCCAGTCACTGGGCTTGCATAACCACTGACAGATCTGGCAGAGCATTAGAGGAAAGGGCAGTGACTCAAAGGTTCCAATAAAGTGGTGGTTATTTGTTTTTCATCTTTGCAGACCTTTTATATCTAAAGATGACACGCTAGGTATCAGTCACACTCCCTGTCTTGCAGCCTACTGTACCAGAGCAGTGTCTCCAGTATTTTCTGTCTGCATTGGTGCAAGGCTCAGAAGATCCTAGATAACTGAAGGTCAGGCTTCCCTGGTGGCTCAGTGGTCAAGATTCCATCTGCCAATGCAGGAGATCTGGGTTTGGTTCCTGGGTTGGGAAGATCCCCTGGACAAAGAACTGGCAACCGACTCCAGTATTCTTGCCTGTGAAACCCCCAGAGCAGAGGAGCCTGGCAGGCTACAGTCCATGGGGTTGCCAAAGAGTCAGACATGACTTCGCAACTAAAGCAACAACAACTTAAGCATACATGCAATGTGATTAACAGCTAGGCTGTTGTCATCAGATAGAACTGGGTACAAGTTGTGATTTGGCACTGCCACTGGCCCTTATTAGCTCTTGAGTAAGTGATTCAATTTCTCTAAACTTTAGTTCTCTTACCAGAAAAATGAAATTGATATTATCTACATTGCCTGGTTGTGCATTTTTGATTACATCAAATAAGATCATGCATGTAAAGCCTTTAGCAAATTGCCTGATGCATAGTAGCTACTGTTATTGTTATGAATAGTAATGCAAATGAATGGGGAAGGAATATATTGGGAAGTTGAAGAGGGTTATTAAGTTTAAAGTCATTCTGATTTGGGGAAAATCTCTAGTCATAAAATAACTTTTTAAAAAACTGGCCTCCTATTATCTTTGGTAAGAATTATGATGTCCAGCTGGATTACAGTTTGAAGGACTTGGTGATCAGGCAGAATGCAATTGTCCTTTGAGAAACGTGCAGGTCCACTTAAATGTGGATATTTTAAAGTAAACACATACACTACTACAAGATTAGTGGTTGCCTGGATTCACAGTTGTGGAACCACATATATGGATAGATGACTATGGAGCTTGAATATCTTTGAATTTTGGTAACTGAGGTGGGTCCAGGGACTAATCCTGCTCAGATGCTGAGGGACTAGTATACTGCAATTGGGAATTAACCACGTGGGAAAAAAGGCAAGATTGGGCAAATTCAGTTTCCAAGAAACTCATTCAGCTATTTCATCTGTTTTATCCTACATTTTCTTGGAAATGTCTCAGCTACAAGAATGGGGTCTGGTGTCATAATCTGCTAATCATTGCTAATCATAAATATCAGAAAAAGGTAAGAGGACCATCTGGGTAATAAGAGTAGGATAATATTATTGTTTTCTTACTTGATTAAGTATATGAGCACCATGGTTCCGAAGATTCCATAGAAAGGACCAAATGTGATGAAATAGCGAATGTAAAAGCTGCTGATCCAGGTAATGTCCTGCGGAAAGAAGTGTTTGAAAGTTAAGCGAGTGGAAATAAAACTGGCTAAATCTTACATCCTGGTACTCAAGGAAGTTGCATGGAAAGAACCAAGCATTTACATTTTTCCCTTTCTACCAGCCTGATCTAGCTCTAGAAAAGGAATCGAGTGACTCACCTTCCAGTCCCTTCTGTGGTACATCTCTTGCATGGATTTCGTGTTGAAATATACTGGAACGAGAAGGGGGGCCGCAACTGAAAAACAAAAAAACAAACAAACAAAAAAAACAAAACAAGAAGATGGTGAACAAATGAGTTGATATGATTCTTGTGGAAGCTAGTGGGAGTTGATATCCTTAGCACGGTACCCCTGGAATATTGCCCCTGAGAAGGGGTGGAAGGTGAAGATCCACAACCACATTCTGGATGCTGCTGGGCTTTTAGAGTCTTTGAGGCTCAACCAGGACTTTGGTTCAAGCTCCCTTAAGGAGACTAAGGAAGCTTTGAAGATCCGAATCATTCTTGATGAAGGCATCCTGGAAGGGCTTCTGCTCTGAGCTTTCAAGTTTTCTCAAGGTCCCTGGAATCCTTCAATCCTTCACGATCCTTTGTGTTGGACCCTGTCACAATATGTCAAGGTGGCAGATGCAGAGCAGGCATACTGTGTCTGACCAAATAGTTATTTACCTGCATCTCTTCCAGGACCAGTGAACTTGCTTGGAGCACATAGGAGTCATATGGACAAGCTTCAGATTTTGACAACTCTCTCCTTGATCAAACTTAGTTGGATGCTCTGGACCCACTTCCTGACTAGGCTTCACATTTGACCTGTAAACTTTCAAAGTCTGCGAACTGTCAGCACAGATGATTTTGTCCACCCTACACACTAAGAGACTTGCACAAATGCTAGAAATAGTTTCTAAGAACAGTTCAGGGCCATGCTCCTGGGATGACTCCAGCCCCCTTAAAATTCTTGAGAAAGTTCAAGACTGTCCAAAGAACTTATTACTTGTTCAGTAGGCTTCTGACCTTCTTTTTATTCAATCATTTGTTAAAAAACTTACAATTATAAAATTCATACTGTGTCCCTCTGGAATCGATTGTCCCTGACCCAGAAATGTCTTTCTCAAGGACTTGGGAGTCATCTCTTTGAAGTACAATCTTGGAGGATTGGGCTCCGTCCTGAGGCCTTTGGGAGGGTAAGGAGTTTGACTTTGATAAGCGCCAGTGAGAAGACACACATGGCTTAACCACATGACCAGCTTCCCCTCCATTTATCCTCTTTCCCTAATTTCCTTTAGCATATCCCAGTGTTTTAAAAGTCTCCCACCTTTCATTTCTGAGAGTTGAGCTCAGCTTATACTGAAGTACCTTTCCCTGCTACAGGAATCTGCATGAAAGCTGTCTCGCCACCTTTATGAAATGTCAAGCTTCATCTCCCTTTGACGGGTTGAGTAGGACTCATTTGTACCTGTCATACTAAGTTGAAGACATTTGAAAGAAAATGACAAAATGAAACAGCTCCTGAGGACGATGTGGTTTGTAAGCTGGGCATTCTGCAGGGAAGCTACAATATTCATCCATTCCTCGTAAGCTAAGGCTGTATTGTTTTACTACACACAGGAGGAGAGTTCAGACAAGAGACCCCAACAGTTTTTTTCTTATGTGAATACACATCTGTCTGGGCTGGAATAGTTACCTTTCGAACTGGGGAACCAGTGTCCTCCACACCCTTCTTGGTCATGAAAGAGAATAACCGCATTAGGAGCAGTCCTCAGATTCTAGCACTGGAAGAGGCTGCAGTGGTGGTTGAGCCTCGTGTCTCAGAAAACAGACTCACAGGCCATCCCGGTCAGGGGAGACAGATGACCCCTGGTGGCCAGTGTCTGGGCGAGCCAGATCATCTGCAACCGTTCTCGATCTTAACACTGTTGGCAGCTTAGGGTCAGATAATTCTTTATTGTTCAGGGCTGTTCTGTGTCCTGTAAGGCATTTTATAACATCCCTGGCTTCTGCCCCATGGATGTCAGTACCATTCCCCGGCACCTTTGTTGTGATAATCAAAAAAGTATCTATATGGTGTCAAATGTCCCACTGGGAGCAACTATGCTCTTAGGTGAGGACCACTGATCTACAGGAAATGTTTGGAATCTTCCCTAATTTGGGTTTCTTTTCCAAATGAGTAAGCATGTTTTAGACGAGCATATTTTGGGGTCCTAAACTTTTCTTTGTGAGCTCTCATAAGTTTGACTTGGTTAAGAGCAGACCATTTTTGCTTCTAATATTTTCATTGGTATTAGCATTATTCAGCTACCCTATTTTCTCTCAAGCCTAGAATATATCCAGATCTATCTTATGTGTGTGTGTGTGTGTGTGTGTGTGTATCTGTCCACTAAAATACCTTCTCCAGCTGTATGTAAGCTGTGGGAACAGTCAACTTTCTTCCACACAGAAGTTCTGCAGGTGACTTTTATTCATGAGACTGCTTTTTCTGGCACCTACTGTCAGTGCATTCTTTTCCTGTTTTTCCTCCCTATCCATATACCACTATCCTTTTCTTCTTCATAAGTATTGTATTTATCCAGGACGAGAGTCACAGATACCAGACCCCTTGATTGGCATCCTGCCTCCCATCCTTCTTGGAACATCTCCTTCCCTGTACAGTAGCCAGAGTGATGAGATGCCCATTAAGAATGCCTAATCACTCTTCTATTTTCCTCTTCAGATTTCACCCAAGTAAGTCTGAAATAAAACATGCTGCTTTTTTGAGGCACAACAAGACATGGGATTGTCTCTCTGTGGGAGGATTTCAGTCGTGCCTTCTGGTTGACAACTATTTGCTTCCAGGAAATGGGATGATAGGGACTGTGGCTCCCTGGGACTCACCCATGAAGAAGTACAGGTGCTGCTTCTCGTAGTTGATGTATTTGATTTTGTTCTTGCCGTACTGAATGAAGAGAGAATAAAACTAAAATAAGAACAATATAGACTTCTGTTATTATACTCAAGGTTGTGTGTGTGTGTGTGTGTGTGTGTGTGTGTGGAGAATCTCTATAGAAAGAGTCATCTGGTCAGAGTTCATTTACTGTCAAACTGAAGGCACTGAAGAAGCAGAACTGAAGGGGAGGAAACACTGTGGTGTCTTTTTTCTTTATTTAAATGTGTGCGGTTCTTGCAGGGATGGTTTATGCCATTTGACTTCAGGGATTGTTATCGTTTATTATTATATCCATGGGAGCCATTTTGAAATTTTTGTCCTGGTGTGGAATGGAACAGCGATGGAGGAGAAATATTTCTGATAAGTTTTCAAGGTCTTCTTCAACCTATGTGCTTAGAATTCTGCTTGAAGCTCAGTCTGCTTGTATCCATTCATCCATTTAACAGATATTTGTTGAACGGTTGTGTTATAAAACACATAGTCATAACCTCTAGTATCTACTTCATCTTTCCTCCTTTAATTCCATCATGGATCTCATGCTGTGATTTACTCATTTTAAGGCATGATCATATATAATCTTACCACTGGAAATTTGAGTCATTTTCCAGGGGTCTTCTTAGTTAACTTAGTCTGTACCCAAATGCACAAGGGCAGCAAATATCTTGAGAGGAGGCAGAGAAGTAATGGTTTATCTCTATTACCTAAGACACATTTAATAAATGTCTAGCTGAATGAATTAATGAATGAATGATAATTCAAATCTCTATAATTTTACCATATGTTCAGTCAGTTAAAACACTGAGCCAAAAAAAAAAAAAAAACCAAAAAAAAAACCACAGCAACAACACTGTGAGCCGTGTTTGATTTTTGCCTTTCCTCTTCTTTTAATACTTTCCCTTCTACATATTTCTTCTGTTATTTGGATATTAGACTTGACCTTTCTTTCTCTTACTATCATGAATAAAAATAAATGTAATGGTGATAAAATAATGATAGTTATTTACAGTTACTCCCATCTGGTTTTAAGTGGTAGGAAACTACAAACAAAGCTAGTCGAGGTGATGGAATTCCAGTTGAGGTATTTCAAATCCTAACAGATGATGCTGTGAAAGTGCTGCACTCAATATGTCAGCAAATTTAGAAAACTCAGCAATGGTCACAGGACTGGAAAAGGTCAGTTTTCATTCCAATCCCAAAGAAAGGAAATGCCGAAGAATGCTCAAACTACCACACAATTGCACTCATCTCACACACTAGTAAAGTAATGCTCAAATTCTCCAAGCCAGGCTTCAGCAATACATGAACCATGAACTTCCAGATGTTCAAGCTGGTTTTAGAAAAGGCAGAGGAACCAGATATCAAATTGCCAATATCTGCTGGATCATCAAAAAAGCAAGAGAGTTCCAAAAATCATCTATTTCTGATTTATTGACTATGCCAAAGCCCTTGACTGTGTAGATCACAATAAACTGTGGAAAATACTGAAAGAGATGGGAATACCAGACTACCTGACCTGCCTCTTGAGAAACCTGTATGCAGGTCAGGAAGCAACAGTTAGAACTGGACATGGAAAAGCAGACTGGTTCCAAATAGGAAAAGGAGTACGTCAAGGCTGTATATTGTCACCCTGCTTATTTAACTTGTATGCAGAGTACATCATGAGAAATGTTGGGCTGGAGGAAGCACAAGCTTGAATCAAGATTTTCAGGAGAAATTTCAATAACCTCAGATATGCAGATGACACCACCCTTATGGTAGAAAGTAAAGAGGAACTAAAGGGCTTCTTGATGAAAGTGAAAGAGGAGAGTGAAAAAGTTGACTTAAAGCTCTACATTCAGAAAACTAAGATCATGGCATCCTGTCCCATCCCTCATGGCAAATAGATTGGGGAACAGTAGAAACAGTGGCTGACTTTATTTTTTTGGGCTCCAAAATCGCTGCAGATGGTGATTGCAATTATGAAAGTAAAAGATGCTTACTCCTTGTAAGGAAAGTTATGACCAACCTAGACAGCATATTAAAAAGCAGAGACATCAATTTGTCAACAAAGGTCCGTCTAGTCAAGGCTATGGTTTTTCCAGTGGTCATGTATGGATGTGAGAGTTGGACTATACAGAAAGCTGAGCACCAAAGAACTGATGCTTTGGAACTTTGGTGTTGGAGAAGACTCTTGAGAGACCCTGGGACTGCAAGGAGATCCAACCAGTCCATCCTAAAGGAAATCGGTCCTGGGTGTTCATTGGAAGGACTGATGTTGAAGCTGAAACTCCAATACTTTGGCCACCTCACGCGAAGAGCTGACTCATTTGAAAAGACCCTGTTGCTGGGAAAGATTGAGGGAAGGAGAAGGGGATGACAGAAGATGAGATGGTTGGATGGGGTCACCAACTCAATGGACATGGGTTTGGGTGGACTCTGGGAGTTGGTGATGGACAGCGATGCCTGGCATGCTGTGGTTCATGCGGTCACAAAGAGTCGGCTGCTACTGAGCGACTGAACTGAACTGAACTGAACTGAAACTTGAAAGAGGGAGTTGGTGGGAAATTTTGGAGGGTTGGCTAATATAGGTGAAGGATTGATTTTTGAGTATTGTTCCAAAGGAGAAGTCTAACTTTTCCAGAGTATGAACACAGGACCTGGCCCCTACAGGATTTAATTAATACTTGTTGAAGGAATGAATATTTGAAGAACATGGTACAAACTGACAGTAAAATGGGAAGAACAGAAATGTTTAGGGCTTATCCTTATTAGTTTTGTTGTGAAACAACTGAATTTTAGAGATTAAATGATTTTAAGTAATGTGTTGTGCAGTTGCTTTGAAATTAAAGTATACAGAACCTAAGGCTCGAGGGATATGCCTCTAGAATGGTGGAGAAGTGATGATGTCTCCATCCTCTGTGAAGAGGCAGCATGTGAACTGGATACAGTTCTACAGAAAGGACTTCTGGGGGAAGTCAGGCTGCCTCATGAACTCCAGTGAGACAAATCTCCATTGCTGTGAGGGAATGAGGAGAGAAGTCAAAATGTCATAGGTTTAGCGATCAGCCAAGGAGTTCGCAGGGATTTCCTGGTGGCTCAGATTGTAAAGAGTCTGCTTGCAATGTGGGAGACCCAGGTTGGATCCCTGCAGCGGGAAATGACAGCCCACTCCAGCATTCTTGCCTGGAAAATCTCATGGGTGGAGGAGCCTGGTGGGCTACAATCCATAGGGCCTCAAAGAGTCAGACATGACTGAGCGATTCACTGCAGGAGTTCAGAAACTTTAGAGAGCTCTGACTTGTTTGTGGAGTCATGGTGAAGAACAACTGACTGAAGACTACAGTCAAGGTTTCTTTCTTTCTTTCTTTATATCTTGGCAGGAGACTTTTTCTCCTAATTGGAAGAAGGTTGTCTTCCCAAACTGGGAAAACCTATTTTGAGAAAGTTGCACTATTCTGGTTACCACAAAGTCGACACAGCAACTGACCAAGCTACACTCCTTTGTTGTTAGAAAGCTCCTAAATTCTTCCAGAAGGCGATAGAGCCTCTGCCTAAGCACTTAATTCTCAGGATCCTTCATTTCCTCTCAAGGAAACATACCTTTCTGTGGTTATCCTTATACCTTCTATGTTGAAAGCAGACTCTAAAAATCTTGGTACTAATCCTTACATGCTGGTTTTTAAGCTGAGGTTTAAGAAAGTCAACAGCTGAGACATTCTGGAGTTTGTCTTCCTTTTTCTGTTGCTTAAGAGGTCTGAATTAGAGATGAGGTCCTAAGTGTGTTATGAGGCATTTGAGCTGAGTTTCATGTGAAAATGAACCAAAATGAACATAGAAATAAAAATAACAACTTAGTTTCTTCCAACAGCTAGAATTAGTTGACATATGTAGACGTCTTGTGATTTAGCACTTGTTGAGTGTTCTACCATGCCTTCTATGAGTGATTTAGCCTGAAAGACTTTTAAGATCATTTAGTCATTCATTCCACATTTTATTCTTTTATTTCAATACCAGATTCACTTATTTAAAATCTATATCCTGGACTTAAAAGAAGAAGAGATGCTCTGAAATCATGCTTGAAGTCAGAATCTCCAGCCTGATCTCCTCAAGACAAAGGTGTAGACCTTTCCAAGAACCACTTCCTGAAACATTTCTCTAGTGCTTAGGATTTCTAAACATACCTTGACAGGTTGTAAATCTCCAATAACAAAAAGGGGGCCTACATCAATATCCGGGTCTTTGGGGTAGATGTTTGTTTTGACATGGTGTTGGAAGTGCCGGTTATTCCACCATTTTGCAGATAGGCCCTGAGGAGAAGAGAACATTCATTAGCTGTAAGATTTCTCTCCTGAAATATCTTTCATTATCAGAGTTTTCCAAAACTAAAGAAAATCAACCCTGAATATTCATTGGAAAGACTGATGCTGAAGCTGAAGCTCCAAAATACTGGCCACCTGATGTGAAGAGCCAACTCAATGGAAAAGGCCCTGATGCTGGGAAAGATTGAAGGCGGGAGGAAAAGGGGATGACAGAACATGAGATAGTTGGATGGCATCACTGACTCAATGGACATGAGTCTGAGCAAACTTTATGAACTGGTGAAGGACAGGGAAGCCTGGTGTGCTGCATTCATGGGATCGGAATGAGTTGGACATGACTAGTGCATGAATAGTAACAATCAGAGTTTTCTGCCTACATCTCTAAAGTTTAATTAAGATATGGATTCCTGGAACATGCTGTCCCTCATGCCTGGGTCACAGAATGATTCATTAGCTAGAGGTTTTAAAAGCCTACCAGTGAATAATTATCTTACCCAGGAACACAAATTCCAGCGTAAAACAACTCCTGATAATGAAGAAGAATAAAAACCATTGAAATGTCTTTCCATCTTTCTTTTTATTGTCCTCCTTTTAAAAAGAAATATGAAATAGGTAGAGCAGAGAGTACACTTCTTATTTTATAAATAAAGAATCTTCAGCCCTAAAACTAATTAGTTCTGGGAGGGAAATGGCCCCAGGGTTCCTACTTCAATGAATATTTTAAAGAGTCATGGATCTGAAGTCATCTCCTATGGGGGCTTGCCTCTGATCATCACATGTTCAAGCTTCAATGATCTCATTAAATATAAGTGACAATAAAAGCATTTTAGTTTATGCCAAGCTCATATCACCTCTGATTAAGTTGTTTGGGCTTTTCTATCTTCCAGTGAATATCCGAATGTTTTAACAGAGAAAAGTATTTGGAAGCACATCAACTTAGTTGCATCCACTGGGTGTATAAATGCTTCTGTGTGGTTTGGGAAAATTATCTACCCTTTGATGTTCAACTTCTTCTTCAGTAAATATAGTATAATATAATGACATTTACCTGATGGGTTGTGTGAGGAGACATGAGATGCTGTAAGTAGAATGTTGGCATATTGAGATATTCAATTTCTCTTCCCTTCCCCTATTATGTTAATCATTTATAGAAAAATAAGCAATAGTCATAGTTTTTATTGCATATCTGACATCTCTCAAAAATTGATCAATACATATTTTAGATCTGCAGTGCTCAATAGAGTAGCCATTATCTATGTGTGGCCACTGAGCATCTGAGCACTCAAACTGAGGCAGGCTGTGTGAGTATATAATACATACTAGATTCAAAGCCTCAGGATTAAAAAAGAAATGTAAACTATATTAATAATTTTTATATTTCTTTCATGTTAAAGTGAAAATATTTGGAATATATACAGAAGTAATAATGTTGGAAGAGGGTGTTTGCTGTGACCAGTGTGTTCTCTTGGCAAAATTCTTTTGGCCTTTGCCCTGCTTCATTCTGTACTCCAAGGCCGAAGTTGCCTGTTACTCCAGGTGTCTCTTGATTTCCTACTTTTGCATTCCAGTCCGCTATAATGAAAAGGGCATTTTTTTTGGGTGTTAGTTCTAGAAGGTCTTATAGGTCTTCATAGAACCATTCAACTTCAGCTTCTTTGGCATTAGTGTTTGGGGCATAGACTTCGATTACTGTGATATTGAATGATTTGCCTTGGAAATAAACAGAGATAGTGCTTTCATTTTTGAGATTGCATCCAAGTACTGCATTTTGGACTCTTCTCTTGACTATGATGGCTACTTCATTTCTTCTAAGGGATTTTTGCCCACAGTCGTAGATATAATGGTCATCTGAATTAAATTCACCCATTCCAGTCCATTTTAGTTCACTGATTCCTAAAATGTCAATGTTCACTCTTGCCATCTTCTGTTTGACCACTTCCAATTCTCCTTGATTCATGGACCTAACATTCCCGGTTCCTATGCAATATTGCTCTTAACAGCGTTGGACTTTACTTCCACCACCAGTCATATCCATAGCTTGGTGTTGTTTTCACTTTGGCTCCATCTCTTCATTCTTGCTGGAGTTATTTCTCCACTCTTCTCCAGTAGCACATTGGATACCTACTGACTTGGGAGTTCATCTTTCACTGTCATATCTTTTTGCCATTTCATACTGTTCATGGGGTTATCAAGGCAAGAATACCGAAATGGAGTACAAAATGAAGCAGGGCAAAGGCTAGCAGAGTTAGCTAGACTTGGATTACTGTGATACTGAATGGTTTGCCTTGGAAATGAACAGAGATCATTCTGTCATTTGCATTCTCACCAAATCCTAGAACATCATAGAAAAGCTGAGATCCAGTTAAAGTCCTAATTTTAGAGATGAAAACACTGAGAGCCAGAGATGGAATCTGACTTGTTTACGGTTGCACAGTGAGTGCTATCAGAGCCAGGGCTGAAACCAACTTTCACCAATCCTTGTCGTGTTGTCAGGTTTCCATCCCTCATTCCATTCTTCCATCCACTCCTTCATGCATTCCACAGATGCTTATGGAAGGCCTACTGCGTGTGAGGCACTCTGCTAGGCGCTGCATCTCAGGGGTGCATAGGACAGTGTGCCTGCCTCCTGGAGCACATGTGAGGGGGGTAAGGCCAACTGCCCCTGCTTTTTCCGGCAGTCTGGGTTTTGCAGCCCTCAACTCTTAAACAGAGCCGTCTAACTTCCTGTGGTTTCTCTCTTTTGTTAAACTTTTCTCTATTCTGCATCTTTTGTTTTATTTATACATGGTCCTCCCAGGGCTAAAATGGTTGGCTGGATTCCCGTAGCCTCCCAGAGGTACATGTCCAGACCCCTTCTAAGAATATCCCTACTCATGACTTTATAGGTATATCTCCTGAGAGGTGGTTCTTTAATAGTCTACCAGGGATTGGGCCAAATAGTTTATTGGCTAAGAAAAAAACAGAACTTCTTAATAAAAAATAAACCTTTCCTCCTAAACAGTTAAAATTCTAATTTTAGCATATATGTTATGATGTTATGTTATATCTATATCTATATCTGTCTATCTATCTATATACTTATATATATATAGTCACTACATTGTTTGTATATTTACATTTACTTTTGGGGTGTGTGCTAAAAATGTTTGCTGCTAAGCGTATGTAGAAACCACTGCTTAGTGAAATGACTTTCAGAATCCTATCATAGTCTCTAGAACATTCTGTACCTTGAGATGACCCATCAGAAATGTTTGCATCAGGCGGTTCCACTTGGCCTTCTTAAATATGGATAGGTGTCCCATGTCATGCTGCAGAAATGAACACTGAGCCTGGAAGAGACAGGGTTGCAGTCAGAGAAGTTGACAAAGAAAGAAGAAAGCAGTAAGTGGGCCCGCTGGTGGGTTCAGGACCCCATGAGAACAGTGGCGATCTCTGTATCTGTCACACTTGCTGAGTGCTTTCCCGTCCCTGTACCTTTGCACAGGTGGCTCTCGACGCCTAGAATGTTCTCTCCACTGTCAGAATCGTCCAGTGTGGACTGGAAGGAGGATGCCTTTGGAGTCAGGCTGGCTAGGGTTCTGAACTGTCCTTCACCACTTTACAAGTTATACAACTCTTGGTAAGCTAGTCGGTGGCTCTGAACTGAGATCTTTGTCTGAGAAGCAGGGATTATAATATTATACCTTGCTCATTCAGCTGTCTTGCAGGCAAAATACATGTAAAATTCCTGATAATCCTAAGCAGTCAAACAAGTATTTGTTTCCTTTCTTGATTCCAAAATTTGCTTCTCAAAGAATAAAGCAGGTTGACTTTTCAAGAAAAAAATTAGCATATAAAATTTTGTAATTACCATTGATGTTAATTCTCCATGAAATCATCCCCAATTGCCTCAATTAGAATTAGATGCCTCTTTCTGCTCCAGCAGCACATGCTTGTTTCTTTCCCTTCTGCCTTGTATCATGTCTAGATATTTAAATGACCATCTCCTCTGTTGGATGACTGCTGCCCAAGTACAAGGTCAGGTGCGTTTCCCTTTGTGTCCACAATACAGTGTTGTGGGCATAGAAGGCCCTCTTCAGAGATCTGTGCTTCATTCAAAGGATTTATCAATTGTGCTGCTACACGCCAGTTGCTGATTGCCATTTCTGGCAGAATACTTGATCCTATTATCATGGGATAATAAATAGACTCTCTTCATAGACTGGTGTATTGATAAGCATTGGTGAAGTGGGAGGCTTTTGGCTTGGGTCTCAGGGAATTTTTTTAAAGATACATATATATATATAACACATTTTAAGTAGATTCTTTTATTGTGAAACAGCATGTATAAATAGTGAATACACACACATACACACACACACATATATAGATACATACATATAGGTATGAATTAATGCCGGGGGAAATATCAATAACCTCAGATATGCAGATGACACCACCCTTATGGCAGAAAGTGAAGAAGAACTAAAGGGCCTCTTGATGAAAGTGAAAGAGGAGAGTGAAAAAGTTGGCTTAAAGCTCAACATTCAGAAAACTAAGATCATGATATCTGGTTCCATCACTTCATGGGAAATAGATGGGGAGACAGTGGAAACAGTGTCAGACTTTATTTTTTTGGGCTCCAAAATCACTGCAGATGGTGATTGCAGCCATGAAATTCAAAGACGCTTACTCCTTGGAAGGAAAGTGATGACCAACCTAGATAGCATATTAAAAAGCAGAGACATTACTTTGCCAACAAAGGTGCATCTGGTCAAGGCTGTGGTTTTTCCAGTGATCATGTATGGATGTGAGAGTTGGGCTGTGAGGAAAGCCGAGCACTGAAAAATTGATGCTTTTGAACTATCGTGTTGGAGAAGACTCTTGAGAGTCCCTGGGACTGCAAGGAGATCCAACTAGTCCATCTTAAAGGAGATCAGTCCTGGGTGTTCATTGGAAGAACTGATGCTGAAGCTGAAACTCCAATAGTTTGTCTACCTCATGCAAAGAGTTGACTCACTGGAAAAGACCCCGATGCTAGGAGGGATTGGGGGCAGGAGGAGAAGGGGACAGCAGAGGATGAGATGGCTGGATGGCATCACTGACTTGATGGGCAAGAGTTTGAGTAAACTCCGGGAGTTGGTGATGGACAGGGAGCCCTGGCGTGTTGCTATTCATGGGGTCACAAAGACTCAGATACGACTGAGCGACTGCACTGAACTGAACTGAACTGTATGTGGGGCTTCCTTGCTTCATGGTGGCTAAGATGGTAAAGAATCTGCCTGTAATGTGGGAGACTAGGATTTGATCCCTGGGTCTGGAAGATTCCCTGGTAAAGGGAATGGCATCCTACTCCAGTATTCTTGCCTGAATAAATCCATGGACAGAGGAACCTGGCAGGTTACAGTCCATGGGGTCTAAAAAAGTTGGAAACAACTGAGTGATTAAAAAGAAAAAAAATAAGTTCACGTATGTGCATATAGTCTTGATAAAATCATTGAACAACCATTAAAAATGTTGGTTTTTTAATGAATGAAAGATAAAGGCAAAGGTTACACGGTCTAGAACAGAACTCCAGTTACTGACATTGTGTGGATAATATTGGGCAACGGGTAGCAACTGCCAAGGATATTTACCACATGCCAGTCTCTGTGCTAGGTACTCTACAGAGTAACTTGTTTAGTTTTTTTAGAATATTTCCATAAAAAAATTGTTACCCCATATTACAGATGAGAGAACTGGGGCCCAGTGGGTTTTGATAACTTGCTGGTGTCAGACACTGATGAGTAGCTTGCCAGGAAGTGCCAGGCGGCCGCTGACACCAGTGTAAAGAGGGAAGAAAAAATTCTGAGGCTTCCCATAGAGCCGCTGCCTGGGTTTAGGACGCCTACTTACCTGAGCAACCGTGAGAAGACAAGAAATGAATATTGTGACAAGCCAGCCACTGCCAAAATGCCACACTATTACCCAAGCCAGGGCTTCCAAAATCAAGACCTGGGCGAGGTGAAGGAAGAAGAACCCCAGGTTGGCATTGAACAAATTCATGGTCTCTAATGTCTTCCGCAGTTCTTGGAAATCTTCCACCAACCGGGACTGTGAGATAAACATGCAAGAAAGGAATTAGTTCCTTCAGCGGAGAGGGAGCACAGATGGACATAATTATTAATCCATTTTATCAATGTATGATACCTTAATTTTATGAATAGATATTGATTTATTTAATAAATATAATTAGGCATAATTTAAACAAAAAACAAATCTTAAATTAACATAGAAGCAAAATGCTTAAAACAAGCTACGAAAATTTTTTTTCTGGAGAAGAGGCAGATGAGTAGTCATTGTAAAGTGTCCTCAAGTTGTTATGGGACTTATACTTTACTTCTTTTTTGGGGGGTGGGGTGGGGGTTTCAATGAAGAGATACATATCTCTAACAATTCTCTTTTTAAAACTGATTAATTAAAAAATTTTTTGATGCAGATCATTTCTTTTGAAGTCTTTATTGAATTTGTGACAATATTGCTTTTATTTTATGGTTTTTTTTTTTTTTTTTTTTGGCTGTGAGGCATGTGAGATCTTGGTTCCCTGATGAGGGATCAAACCTGCACCCACTGCATTGAAAGGAGAAGTCTTAATGACTGGGCTGCCCCCAAAGTCATTTTCTACTTTTCAAAACAAAAAAATTTATTGAACCTTAGTTGATTAACAATGTTGTATTGGTTTCAGGTGTACAGCAAATAATATATATATATATGTGTGTGTGTGTGTGTGTGTGTGTGTGTATGTTGTTTCTTCAGAGTCTGTTCCATTCTAGGCCATTATGACATACAGAATATAGATCCCTGACAAACAGTAGGTTTTTGTTGTTTGTCTGTTTTATATGTAGAAGTGTATATCTATTAATAATAGTTGCCTTTTAAAATTAATGTGTTGTTTGATCTCTGATTATACTTTGGGGAACTTTGCTATCTACATGGATCTGTGTTACTTTCTATGTTATCAGCTGATAACATAGATAAGTGGCTCGCTTATCACAATATTCATTTCTTTTCTTGTCACGGTTGCTCAGGTAAGTAGGTATCCTAAGCCCAGGCAGTGGCTTTATGACTGGCATATCAATCTGCCAGTCTTTAGCGTGTGCAAAAGACTTCTTTATGAATGACAGAGTTCACTTAGATTAGCTCAAAGGATGAATGTCCTGTGAGATGCTCAGAAGCTCTACAGGAATAAGACAGGGTCTCCTGTGGTATTAGTGTGTGTGTCCATTGGTTGAAGGAGTCCTGATTCTGTGTAGATGCACTGTGCTTATGTATGTAGGTCAAGTGCTAGCACTGATTTATGAACTTGTACATCATACTCAAGAGTCAGTGAAAGGCCTGGGAAGAAATATCTTCTTAGCTTAATAACTATAATGGGTTTGAAACTCAGACTGCTGAGAAAGTGACCAGGGTACAACAATGAAAACTGGACTGTTCAGATGTAAAAGAGAAGAGAAATTTGAAATAATGATAAAAAAAGAGCTATGAACATAATCCTAGAAGCAAGAAAATTCGTTTAAAAATTCACTGATAAAACTTTTAAATGATCCAATCCCTGGGAAAAGTCTGGATGGTCTCATCTCTAGAGGCCCCATGAACATCGGAATTCTGGTGGCCATAGATAACTTTAATAGATCACACAAGTGTGCTAGTCAACAAAAGAGTCCGAAATACAGTACTTGGGTGCAAAATAAAAAATGAAAGATGATTTCTGTTCATTCCCAAGGGAAACCATTCAATATCAGAGTAATCCAAGTCTGTGCCCTGACCACTAATGCTGAAGAAGTTGAAGTTGGATGGTTCTCTGAAGACCTAAAAGACCTTCTAGAATTAATAGCAAAAAAGATGTCCTTTTCATCATCAGTTCAGTTCAGTCAATCAGTTGTGTCCAACTCTGCGACCCAATGGACTGCTACACACTAGGCTTTCCTGTCCATCACCAACTTCTGGAGCTTAATCAAACTCATGTCCATTTAGTCAGTGATGTCATCCAACCATCTCATCCTCTCTTGTCCCCTTCTCTTCTGCCTTCAATCTATCCCAGCATCAGGGTCTTTTCAAATAAGTCAGTTCTTTGCATCAGGTGGCCAAAGTATCACACTTTCAGCTTCAGCATCAGTCCTTCTAATGAATATTCAGGACTGATCTCCTTTAGGATGGACTGGTTGGATCTCCTTGAAGTCCAAGAGACTCTCAAGAGTCTTCTCCAACACCACAGTTCAAACGCATCCGTTCTTCAGTGCTTAGCTTTCTTTCATCATAGGGGATTGGAATGCAAAAGTAGGAAGTCAAAAGATACCTGGAGTAGCAGGCAAGCTTTGCCTTGGAGTACAAAAGGAAACTGGGCAAAGGCTAACAGAGTTTTGCCAAGAGAACTAACTGGTCATGACAAACACCCTCTTCCAACAACATAATAGATGAGTCTACACATGGACATCACCAGATGGTCAATACTGAAATCAGATTGATTATATTCTTTGCAGCCAAAGATGGAGAAGCTCTATATAGTCAGTAAAAACATGACTGGGGGCTGATTGTGGTTCAGATCATGAATTCCTTATTGCAAAATTCAGACTTAAATTGAACAAAGTAGGGAAAACCACTAGGCCATTCAGGTATGACCTGAAGTAAATCCCTTGCAGTTATACAGTGGAAATGAGAAATAGATTCAAGGTATAAGATCTGATAGACAGTGCCTGAAGAACTATGGACAGAGGTTCATAACATTGTACTGAAGGTAGTGATTAAAATCATCCCCCTGGAAAATAAATGCAAAATGGCCAAGTGGTATCTGAGGAGGCCTTACAAATAGCTGAGAAAAGAAGAGAAGTGAAAGACAAAGGAGAAAAAGAAAGATATACACATCTGAATGCAGAGTTCCAGAGAATAGCAAGTAGAGATAAGAAAGCCTTCCTCAGTGATCAGTGCAACGAAATAGAAGAAAACAATAGAATGGGAAAGACTGGAGATCTTTTCACAAAAATTAGAGATACCAAGGGAAAATTTCATACAAAGATGGGCACAATAAAGGACAGAAACCATATGGACCTAACAGAAGCAGAAGATATCAAGAAGAGGTGGCAATAATACAGAGTAGAACTATACAAAAAAGATCTTAATGACCTAGATAACCACGATGGTGCTGTGATCACTCACCAAGAGCCAGACATGCTGGAGTGTGAAGTCAAGTGGGTCTTAGGAAGCATCACTATCAACAAAGCTAGTGGAGGTGATGGAATTCCAGCTGAGCTATTTCAAATCCTAAAAGATGATGCTGTGAAAGTGCTGCACTCAATATGCTAGCAAATTTGGAAAACTCAGCAGTGGCCACAGGACTTGAAAAATCAATTTTCATTCCAATCCAAAAGAAAGGCAATGCCAAAGGATGTTCAGACTTCTGCACAATTGCACTCATTTCACATGTTAGCAAAGTAATGCTTAAAATTCTCCAAGCTAGGCTTCAACAGTATGTGAACTGAGAACTTCCAGATGTACAAGCTCGATTTAGAAAAGGCAGAGGAACCAGCAATCAAATTACTAACATCTGTTGTATCATAGAGAAAGCAAGAGAATTCCAAAAGACATCTACTTCTGCTTCATTGACTATGCTAAAGTCTTTGACCATGTGGATCGCAACAAACTGAGGAAAATTCTTCAATAGGTGGGAATACCAGAATGCCTTATCTGCCTCCTGAACAACCTGTATGCAGGTCAAGAAGCAACAGTTACAACTAGACATGGAACAATGGAGTGATTCCAAATTCGGAAAGGAGTACATCAAGGCTGTATGTAATCACCCTGCTTATTTAACTTCTATGCAGAATGTATAATTTGAAATGTCAGGCTGGATGAAGCAGAAGCTGGAGCCAAGATTTCTGGGAGAAATATCAATAACCTCAGATATGCAGATGACACCACCCTTATGGCAGAAAGTGAAGAGGACCTGAAGAGCCTCTTGTTGAAGGTGAAAGAGAAGAGTGAAAAAGCTGGTGTAAAATTCTACATTCAAAAAATGAAGATCATGGCATCCAGTCCCATGATTTCATGACAAATCACAGTAACATTATACTGGAGGTGGTGGTCAAAATCATCTCCAAGGAAAAGAAATGCAAAAAGGCAAAATGGTGTCTGAGGAGGCCTTACAAATAGCTGAGAAAAGAAGAGAAGTGGAAGGCAAAGGAGAAACGGAAAGGTATATCCAACTGAATGCAGATTTCCAGAGAATAGCAAGTAGAGATAAGAAAGCATTCTTATGCAAACAAAGCAAGAAGTAGAGGAAAATGATAGATTGGAGAAAGCTAGAGATCTCTTCAACAAAATTGGAAATGTCAAGGGAACAATTCTTTCTAAGATGGGCATTGTAAAGACCTAACACAAAAGATAATATTAAGAAGATGTGGCAAGAATAAACAGAATTATACAAAAAAGCTCTAATGACCCAGGTAACCACGATGGTATGGTCATTCACCTAGAGCCAGACAGTTTGGAGTGTGAAGTCAAGTGGGCCTTAGAAAGCATTGATATGAACAATGCTAATGGAGATGATTCAATGCTAATGGAGGTGATGGAATTCCAGCTGAGCGATTTCAAATCCCAAAAAGATAATGCTACTATAGTGCTACACTTGGTATGCAAATTTGGGAACCTCAGCAGTGGCCACAGGACTTGAGAAATCAATTTTCATTCTAATCCCAAAGAAAGGCAATGCCAAAGAACATTCAAAGTACCACATAATTGTTCTCATTTCACATTCTAGCAAGGTAATGCTCAAAATCCTTCAAACTAGAGCTCAATAGTACATGAACTGAGAACTTCCAGATATACAAGTTGGATTTAGAAAAGGCAGAGGAACCAAAAATCAAAATGCCAACATCTGTTGGATTATAGAATAAGCAAGAGAATTCCAGAGAAACAAAACAAAACAAAAAATCTGCTTCGCTGACTACTCTAATATTCCTCTGGGTTTAGGGTTTCTTCTGACCCTTTGTGGATCACAACATGCTGTGGAAAATTCTTAATGAGATGGGAGAACTAGACCTCCCTCCTGAGAAACCTGTATGCAGGTCAAGCAGCAACAGTTCGAAGCAGACTTGGAACAATGGGTTGGTTTAAAATTGGGAAAGGAGTATGTCAAGGCTGTATATTGTCACCTGCTTATTTAATTTATATGCAGAGTACATCATGTGAAATGCTGAGCTGGATGAAGCAGAAGCTGGAATCAAGATTGCTGGGAGAAGTATCAACAACTTCAGATAAGAAGATCATACCACTCTGATGGCAGAAAGTGAAGAGGAACTAAAGAGTCTGTTGATGAAGGTGAAAGAGGAGGGTAAAAAAGCTGGCTTCAAACTCAACATTCAAAAAATGAAGATCATGGCATTCAGTTCAATCACTTCATGGCAAATAGATGGGGAAAAAATAGAAACAGTGACAGACTTTATTTTCTTGGGCTCCACAATCACTGCAGCTGGTGACTGCAGCCATGAAATTAAAAAATGCTTGCTCCTTGGAAGAAAAGCAGTGACAAACCTAGACAGCAAATTAAAAAGCAGAGACGTTACTTTGCCAACAAATGTCCATATAGTCAAAGCTATGGGTTTTCCAGTAGTCATGTATAGATGTGAGAGTTGGGCCAGAAAGAAGGCTGAGCACCAAAGAATTGTTGTTTTTGAACTGTGGTGTTGGAGAAAACTCTTGAGAGTCCCTTGAACAGCATGGAAATCAAACCTGTCAGTTCAATAGGAAATCAACCCTGAATATTCATTGAAATGACTGATGGTTGAGCTGAAGCTCCATTACATTGGCCACCGGATGGGAAGAACCAACTCATTGGAAAAGACCCTGGTGCCTGGAAAGGTTGAGGGCAGGAAGAGCAGAGGGAGAGAGGATGAGATGGTTGGATGGCATCATGGACTCAATGGACATGAGTTCGAGCAAACTCTGGGAGATAGTGAAGGAACATGGCGGCCTGGCGTGCTGCAGTTCGCAGGGCCTCAGAGTCAGACGTGACTTACTGACCAAACAACAGCATCTCGGCTCCTACACCTCGTCACAGGAACCAGGCTCTGTGTCCAGGCTGTTAGCCCGAGGGCCCATTCATCTCAGTACAGTGCATTGCTTCCTGACACACAGCCTTGAGGGATGCACTATGGGCCTAAGGAGTCAGCCCAAGTATTCCTCTTCATCCTGCAAGTAACCAGTCCTCTTGCCTCAGATTCCTCCTATCCCCTTGTGAGTTTGTTTCTTCATTTTTTAAAGTGGAAATGTAATTCTTATTCTTTCTGCCTCACAGTGATATCTGGATCACCACTTTGTACAAAGTATTTCAAAGAATGGTACAATTGTAAGCTGTTTTAAAACATGAAGTGCAAAAAAAAAAAAAATGCAGTGCTTAATATTAGGTAAAATCCCTTTAAGCTTTATGTGCAACCATTCTAGTGAATTCTAGTCTTATGGAGGCCCTGCCTTCTGAAGACAGTTTTTCAGTCAACCAAACTCTTGGCAAAAGAAAAGTGCTGCTTTTTGTGGGGAATACCCAAAGGTTTGGAGCCAGAAAGAGGTGAACTGGAGTTCCTGTTCTTTGCTTTTCAGAAGATAGTTTATTCTCCTGGAACTGTAATTTCTCCAATTGTAAAAAGAACTATAGTTAGGATATAGTCACATCATTGATTCAACAGCTATTTATGGAATTCCTACTACAAGTCCAATCATGTGCTGATAGGTACTGACAACTCAGGGATGAGCAAAATTGACATAGTCTCTGCTCTCATGGAAACTGGTTTAACAGGGAACATCAAAAAATTATAAGCAGTCATGGAAAAAGAAAAGCTACGTATAAGTTGCATGGCAAGAAGTAGGTAGTTAGACACATGGAATTACTGTTTGGCACAGGGCTAAGCACTCCATTCCTTTGTTTCTCAGAGGTTTAAGAATTCTGAGGATCTCAGGAGGATGACATTGCTTTGAAGTACTTGGAATCTACTCATTTATGCTATTGAAGGTCCTCCCAGGCAGGATGGCTGGTTTCCCACAGAAAATGATAAGTTGGCCCTAAAATATATTTTGCTCCCATCCCTCTGCATACTCTTGAGTCCCAAGACCTCACTCACGTTTTTGTTTCTCTCCTGATTGGGCTCTTCTGGAGCAAGCTCTCCGATGAGCAGGGGTTTAAGGTACAACCGCACAATGTCAGGGTCCGGATGCATGGCTCTGAAGACGTCCTGTGAATCAGAGAGAACTGTTAGAGGCTTAAAAATTACATGCTTACACACAGATATCTCCGCTTCCTTACTTTGTTCTGTATTGAGCTTAGGAATTAGAACAACCATGTTATAGAGCATTTACTTCTAACTCTAGGTTGACACTTCAAGTTCACTGATCAGAATTACCCTTGGAATTCCTCTATGAAAGCCTCACACTGGAGATCCACCCACTGAGTGCATGGCTTACTAGGCAAGTCCTGGGTAGAAAGTTGATCCCCAAGCATTGGAAGAGATCGTTGTTTATTTTATTGAGCACCAGAAGTAGTTGGCTTTGAGATTATGGGCCATGGTGAATCTTTAGAGTCAAACCTCAGGCTTGGTGTGGAAGTTGCCCACATTATTTGGGGCATGCAGCAACCAAGACTGCCTATGCAAATCACATCTATCAGAGTTTCCCTTTTAGTTCTTGGTCAAGGACTAGGGGACAGAGGCTCTTGAATTAAGTTATTTCCAAGAAAGACAAGTTAAAGTTGATGATGATAACAAATGTCTAAGAGAGCATGAGAGCTAAGCCCTCGAACCCTTAGTTGTCTAAAGTGGCACTTTCTTGGCTAAGTTTATCACTGAAGAAGCCTTAGCACTCTTTCTAAAAGAAAACACCATAGCATTCTCTATAGGGGCTTGAGACAGGCACGAAATAGAGCTGACCCACTATATTTTTCCAACTCCATTCCCATGTTAAGTAGTAACTCCAAGTGGCTATGAGAAGCAGTGTTGGTTCCCATGTCCTGCTTAAGTTTGGAAATAAGAGACAGTCTTTTTTTTTCTTGCAAGGATTTAAACTGCTTTGGGGGGGAAGGAGGCATCTCCAAGAGAAAGATAATGGACTTCTTGCTTTGCTTTGAGAATAGGAATGATTAAGTATGAAGAAAAATAACCAATGTTTTAATTTGAATATGTGGAATCCATACACAATACTTTGGAGTGGTGGTGTTGCATAGTGCTGATTAAGAAACTGGATCCCCGAGCAGCCTTCCTACACCTAAGTTCGATACTTGCTGTGTAATTGTGGACAAGTCTCTTTTTGACCAGTCCATGCTCCTATTTTCTCTTCCCTAACATGGGAGTGACATTAATAGCTACTCCATTTATAAAGTTATTATGAAAATTAAGTGAATTGATTAGAATCTGAGTGGTTTATAGTAAATTCTCAGACACATTAGTTCTCTTTCCTATGTGTATGCCTATAGGCTTCCTTGGTGGCTCAGATGGTAAAGAATCTGCCTGCAATGCAGGAGAGCCCGGTTAGGTCCCTGGGTTGGGAAGATCCCCTGGAGAAGGGAAAGGCTACCCACTCCAGTATTCTTGCCTGGAAAATTCCATGGACAAAGGAGCCTGGTGGACTACAGTCCACGGGGTTGCAAAGAGTTGTACATGACTGAACGACTAAGACAGAGGGATAAGGGCTACCTTCCTTCCTTCTCTTCAATAAAGTATAACAGTTCAGAGATTTTCTTTCCATACTCCAATGTCTAATGTGGAGTAAGCTCGGTATTATTTTAGTGAATATAATGAACCCTCCATCTTCAAAATCTAAAGCAACTTTAGATATATATAGAACTACATACAAACTTACACATAAATGTGTGTAGGTTGTATGTGTATATATATATATATATAAAATGAATGAGGTTATTCAGAGGGGTGCAATATAAACTCTTTAGACTCATTTTTCTAGATTCACTGATGTAAGAAGGGATTTGCATCTGCTAGAACCAGTCCAGCCTCTGCTGTTCATTCTGCCTTTGTATACTTTCTCTGACCCCCTTGGGAAATGCTGCTTTCAAAGATGTGTTTTCATTGTCACATTCAATGACTCTAAAGTTAGTTTACCTAACAGGATGAGAGTCATTCGGTGATTACAAATGCGACTAAACGTTTCAGGGTGGCCCATACTGAAAAATCACGTTCTGCCTGT
Organism: Odocoileus virginianus; assembly: GCF_023699985.2. Lineage (NCBI taxonomy): Eukaryota > Metazoa > Chordata > Mammalia > Artiodactyla > Cervidae > Odocoileus > Odocoileus virginianus. The sequence continues at coordinate 3,255,056 of NC_069683.1, forward strand.
TGTTAAGGAACAGATGAGTGTGAGAAACACTCTGAGGGATCAAGATCAGCGTGTAGAGGAGGGGTGAGGCCCTGGATTTGCATCTTACTCTGAGCAGTCATCCAGAGCCCTGGGACAGTGTGCTGATGCTAATGTTCCTCTGGGTTCACTGTTTCTTCTGGTCTTCAGCAAGATTCACAGGTCAATACTGTGACAGCAGAGACTGAAGACCCACAGACTTTTCCAGAAGAGTAAGAACTGCCCTGCTGTGTGGAACTCTTTTCGTTGATTTAATGGGCAGCACAAGAGTGGCTTAGATGGTCTTAGAATATTCAGTTTGAAGGAATTCCCTATTAGAGTCTGGATACTGAGTAAGTTGTATAATCTCCTTCTCAAAAGACCTTCAAAAATGAATTATCTTTTAAAAAATTAACATTATTTGTCAAATATACTCCTCCTGAAGAAAGTCCAAGGCTAAATGAAGGGGAGAGGGAGTAACACCTTTTTTTTAGTGTATCCTGTGTACAAGGTGCTCTATGGGCCAACTCAGCATCATCAACTTATTTCTGTGAGGTTCCATCATTTTTGTTATACATATAAACACTCCAAATCTCAGGACATTTCCACAGTCAGTGGGAGAGCCAGGATTTGAACTCAAGTCTATGTGGCTTTAAAGCCATGAAGCCATAATGCCCATTCCAGCCTTAACATGAACAGTTCTTTTCCTGAAATAAGGGTGACACGAGATTGTTTTGGGAGGATATTAAGACCAGTACATGCATGCTAGGCAGCTAGTAAAGGTGTTTCCCATCTTAGGTTTTAATCACGTGCATCACTTTGTCTGTGGCCCCAACCTACTTCTCCAGGTTTGCCTCTCACCATACGCTTCGGGCCTCATCCTGTCCATGTAAGTCTCCCTGTTTGATAAACATTCCATGACCCTGTGTAGTTCTGAAGTTTTGTGATACAGACGGCTCCCTTTGCCTTGACTGCTTTCCTCCATTTTTTCAACTTAAAAGTTCCTTCTCATTCTTGAACATCCAGATGAAATATGCCTTCCTAACACAGTCAGGAAAGTTATTTATGATCTCTTCTGGGTTCCCATGATACTGTGTTCCTAAAGCTTTTCAAATGATGTTGCAGTGAAACTGTGTATTCACAAAGGCCTTCTTAGTGGCTTTTGACTTTTTTGAAGATTGAGACCATGCACTATTGATTAAATTATACCTGATGTTTGTTGCTGTGCCTGGAATGTGACATGTGATCAAGAGATGTCTCATGAATAAGGGAAAGGGTGAATGAATAGAGCAGTATATGATTTCTCTAACAAGGAGAAAGTTGAGAAGTATTGATTTCAAGGATATGGGTCTAAACACTGCAGTCTCTTCCCCACTCTCAGCGTCTCTATTTTCTGACCTTTTAATTACTTTATCATCTCTCATTTTCATCTGTTAACTTTTGATTCACTTCTCAACCATCCTATTTCCTAACCTATTCATAAATTTACACTGTAGCTCCTCTTAAGACTGATTATTCTCCCAAGCAGTATCAACACAGAGGAAATGTGTGATTATCTTTGCTTTCACAAGTGACTTTGGAAATCCTGCTGATTTTTTGCTGTTATTTAATGGAGGATGGAAAGCTGTCCTTTATTGGAAGAGCAGTATGATCCTTAGTGGGAGAGACAAGTATGTAAAGTGAGAAGGCCTGAGAAGGATCACATCCTTACAGTTTACCTACTGTATACAGGCTGTGCCCTGCATCAAGGCACTTGGCCTAGAGGGCACGTGTGGGTTGAAATCCAGGAGACACTCCCTTTGCCCAATCTTGTTCTTCAATCAACCAAAGTGTGTGTCTATAAAATTTACACCAAAATACAGCATAGGGAGCAGTGCAGTGTGTTGTTTATATTGGGAAAATGCTTAATCTCTCAAGATTCGATCTGTTTTCTAACTGTGGATATTACTTATTTTCCCACATGGGCTCACTTATTCCTTCATTCATTTATTCAGTCATTACAAAACCTTGCTGAAGACTTAGCTTAGCATCAAAGAGCTTAAGCTTTGGAATCAGATGCCATTAAATGATGATATTTTTATATAATTATTATTTGGTTCACCTGAAGAGGGTTGAAATTTCCACAAATTCAGAAAAAAGAAAAGCATAGTGAATATATGTATATAGTCAGAAAATCAACATAACTAGAAGATAGATTTTGATTTACTCATCTCAAAAAGCTCACCAGGGGACTTCCCTGTCAGTCTGGTGATTAAGACTCCATGCTTCCATGGAGGGGTGTGGGGTCCATCCCTGTTGGGCAACTAAGGTCCCCCATGCCTTGCAGCACAGCCAAAATCCAGAAACTCCCCAGAATATTCAATACCCAACCGCGGACACCCATTCCTACATCTTTGGGTAATTTCTCTCCTGCTTCCTTCTCAGACCTCACCTGTTTCAAGGCAAATGCTAAATCAAGGTCCCTCGTATTTCTGGGAGATCACAAGTTTTGAGTAGGCTTATTTATGTGTAGAATATACTGTTTGCCTATGTTCTGGAAAAGAGCCACTTTGGAGTGGAGAATGTTTACATGATGTCACCAAGATTCCCCTCTACCCACAGGGATAAACAGAGGGCTATTTTTTTTTTTTTTTTTTGCCATAACTCACTCTATTTATTATTTGGAAATTTTCATTATTTGAGATTTTTTCCTGTGATATACTTAACTGAACTCCACGCCAGATTCTCTCTCTCTCTCTCCACTGTCCCCACCAAACCTTCATCTTCCTGGCTTCATTAGCCCGTAACGGCAACTGCCACCCACCTGCCTACACGAGTCATCCATCAGACAGTGTAGACTCCTTACTCCTGCTTATTCACCCAGCCACTTACCCCTTGTTATAAATGATGTCTCCCGGTTATCCGTCCCCTCGTCCTCATTCCTGTGGTCAGTGCCTTGTTCAGGACTTCAGCATGTTCCCTGGACTCCTTCCTTCATTTTGACTCTTTTTTTTTTTAAAATTATTTTACATGGGACCATAGCCTATTAATAGTGTTGTGATAGCTTCAGGCAGACAGCAAAGGGACTTGCCATTTGGATATCTGTATCCATTCTCCCTTGACTTACTCTTCTTGATCTTCAACCTTTACTTAACCACCATGCTGGCATTTGAAAAAGAGTCCCTCTTCATGGCCATTGTCACCCATTAGCACTTTAACTGCACTTGTCTCTTTACTCTCTTACCTATTTTTCAACCTGAACCATCATTCAAATGAGAATCAAATTAAAATTTAATTTTAAAGTAAAAAAAAAAAATGCTGACAGCCCACTAAAGATGCAGTTATTACTGATGACAACTTTCCTTTTATAAACAGCTGGAATCCTGGCTGGTTTCCTTGTAGGACTGGGTGTAGGGAGGGAGGCTAGGCTAGAGAAGTGTCATTACCTGCAGTGGGAGGAGAGGAAGACCTACAGTGATGGTAAAATTCAGGGTCCTTCGCTCAGAACTCAAGACCCTTTCTCCCCTTCCTTCTTCTCTTGTCTCTTTCTTTACTTCCCACACCCTTCATCCTCTCTTCCTCCTTCTCCTCTTCTCACCCTCAAGCCATCATGTTGACCAGGATTGTGCTAAGCAAAGGATGTGGCCAAGCCGGGGCACCTATTCTGCTGGTGCTTCCTCACGATGTGAACCTGATCCTTATCCCACCTCCGTACACATCCTCTCTTGCCCCGCCCCAGCCTTGCCTCTGTGATTCCACATGACTCTTTTGGACTTTCACACAGCTCTATCCTCTCCCACCTTGCAGTCTTCCAAGCAGATGAAACACATTTTGCTGTATCTCCTCTAGGCTTTGTCGTCTCTTTCCTGTCATATCGGATTTTACTCTGATGATGAGCTTGAGCTCCTCAGTGTCCCTCTCAGGGCGTGATGTTCAGACACAAGGAGGTGGCTGACCTTGTACCTTGGCTGATGGCCCTGACTTCTCTGTTCTGAACACGCTGCTCTTGTGCACACCTCCCAAGATTGTGTTTACTTCTTTTGTGGAGCCCAGAAATATTGTTGACTTACTGTTATAAAATTTGGGGCTTCCCAGGTGATGCTAGTGGTAAAGAACCCACCTGCCAATGCAGGAGACAAAAGAGATGTTGGTTTGATCCCTGGGTAAGGAAGATCCCCTGGAGGAGGGCAGGACAATCGACTCCAGTATTGTTGCCTGGAGCAATGCCAAGGACAGAGGAGCCTAGTGGGCTATCGTCCATAGGGTTGCCAGAGTCAGACGTGACTGAAGCAACTCAGCACAACTTAGCATGCAGCATGCTTCGTATGGACGGACATGTTGTAATCCATATAATTAATTCCTCTTGTTGGACTTATAGGTTGTTTCTGGCTTTTCCTAGGTAAGCTTTTCTAGCTGAGAAGATCTGAGCCTCGACTTTAGTTATGAACATTGTACATTAGTTTTAAATCATATAATTAGAAAAAAATCAGATTAATATGTGCAATAACAGGAATTGATGTGCCTGTGTTTTGTATAATAAACTTATTTTTCTTAATAATATTCCTTGGACAAAGTGACAACTTATCTCAGAATAACTAAGTAATAATAAACACCATTTTTTGAGTGTTTAATCTGTGCCAGGTATAAGAAGAAAACCTTTATTTTATCTCTGCCAACTTTGACAACCATAGTAAGATAAAAGTATCATTATCCCACTTTCTAGACAAAGGAGCTGAGGTTCCAAGAGCTTCAGCAAGCTTCTCAGGACATTCCTGGTAAGTGGTGGATCCCGGGTACAAACCACACCTCTTTCATTCCCAAATTTGTACTCTTAATCATTAGAGTGGACACCTAAAAAAGTTTTAGAATGACTCACCACATGAATGAATGAATGAATGAATGAATGAGTGACCCTATGGAACAAACTGCCTTGGTATCATTATGTACTTTTCATGAGAAGGATGGGGGCTTGGGGAAGAGTTTCTATGTAAATAAGGAAAGACGCCCCCCTCTGGGCATATGCAGCTATGGTCCAGGGCTTGTGCACAGAGATCATATTTGGTGCACATTTGCCTTTCAGGGCACAGCCTGCAAACACTTTTTAGGCTGTAGAGAGAGAGCATTTGACCTTAGGTTCTCTGACTTAATGTCCTCCTCTCCTTCCCTAGAGAACATGCCATTTCTCCACCAAGTATTCCTCTGTTCCCGGTTGGCAACAAACAATCAGGACTTCTAAGCAGGTGGTAAACAGGAAATGTGAATCACATCTCTGAGGCTGTGGATGCTGTGATGTGAATAATAATAGCTATGATTTAATGGAAAGTGTATCTGGCATTATGCTAAACACTTTACAAGCTTTAGTCTCGTTTTCTAATTAGATGGGTAAGGTCGTCCCCATTATGCAGGTGATGAAGCTGAGTTCCAGAGCATTCCAGTGACTTTCCCAGGCTTATATAACCAGTATACTGCACCTCAGGTTCCATGTACACTGAGTGGCCATGGAATACCGTGGTTGTCAGAATTCTCCTAGCACCCTTCCATTCTTCGCTAGCCATCATCCCCTGGAGACTTTTCTCTGAACATTCTGGATCTGCCTTCTAAAAGTGTGGGGCACATGACTGACCATGCTCAGGGTGTTCATCCTCAAGACACAAATCCTAAGGTGTCATGTGTATTTTCCCATAAGGTTCTGGTTGTTTCTATTTTATTAATAAATTCTTCCTTTTTGACTAGAATTGGATGCAGAATCATGGCCTTCCTCTAACTTCTGGGTGATAAAAACTCACCAGCAAATTACAAATTCATCAGCTGAGCTGCTTGCTGCAAGCTACGTCTACCAGTTATATTTAAGGTGGTTGAAGGTACATATCTTTCTAACACATCCTCTGAGCTGATTCTGTGACTTGTGTTAGAAAAGCATTGTCCATATTTTCTTTGTGTTGTGGAGATGAGATCTGTGGTATTTTTTCCTCTTTTTTGCCACTTTAGTTTTTTAAGTGAAGTATAATTGCTTTACAGAATTTTGTGGTTTTCTGTCATACATCAACAAGTATTTTTTCCCTTTGTTTTTGTTAATCTTTCCCCTGATTCTTGCACAAATGCCTGTCACTTGGCTTCTGCTACCCTCAGCTCTCTGGCTTCCTAGGGTCTCCCTGACACATGTGAGACTCCCATCATGGGTCACAAGCTCATGTGCACTTTCGCAGGAAAAGGTTGAGCTTTGTTTTAAAAATATCAGATCAGACCAGAGTGGTGGGGATGTGGAAGGGTCTGCTCAGAGAGGCATTCCTCTGATTGCAGAATCAAGATGAGAAGATTGTAGAAGACCCTGATTAGACAGAAAAGTTGAGAAATTGGGGAAAATGAGAATTGGGGAAAGATGTTGCTAGTGTCAAAAAACACAATCTTTCTTACTTTGCAGATTTGCCACATGCTTGTGTATTCTGTTTTCATCAGTCAGGTAACACTCACAGAGCAGAGCTTCACGAATCAATATTTTTAATCCTATGCTTTGACACCAGTTGGAAAAATTATATACTAACATGAAAACAAAAAGGATAACAAAAAAAAATCTGTTTAAATTTATACTCTATAATATACTAATTTTCTGATCTTGAATTAGTTTATTTAACACTTTTTTTCTCCATTTCTTCATGTGTATAATGTGGAGAAAAAGTTCCTAATTGGGCTAAAACCAACTTTCTTATAGAATATTAAAAAAAAAGAATATTTTAGAAGGGATTCCTAAATGCATTTAATGATTGAAAAACCTCCATCTTCAATATTAAATGGAAATTTTATTTTTAAGATCAGCTATAAAGGGCTTTATGGTAAAAACCTACCTGATTTAAAAATTTGTCACTGTTATTTGTGGGCTGTGTGATGCATTATTTTCGTGTTTCAGCATCAGGTTTTTTCATCTTTAATATGGTAGTAACATTCACACTCCTTTCAGTGAGTTTAAGTGAGGTCATGCATTTGAATGTGTCTATGGTGTCTTCAGGCTTCCCAAGTGGTGCTAATGGTAACAACACTCCTGCCAATGCTCGAGAGGTAAGAGATACAGGTTCGATCCCTGGGTCAGGAAGATCCCCTGGAAAAGAGCACGGCAACCCGCTCCAGTACTCATGCCTGGAGAATCCCGAGGACAGAGGTGCCTGGCGGAATGTGGTCCATAGGGTTGCAAAGAGTTGAATGTGGCTGAAGTGACTTAATATACATGATGTGTGGTATTTTAGGCATCTATTGAAAGTCTATTTTTTTTTTTCAGCTATTATGGTGAAGGAAAGTGGTTAAGACTGAAAGTTAAGAAAGATAAGTGTTTTGAATCTGAGATCTGCTGGCTGGGTGAACTTGGGTCAGTCACTTGACCACCCTGATTTCAGTTACTTCTTCCATAAAAGTGGTTGTATTACCTGTATCACACTGAATGAACTACATGACAAAAAATAACTCTACAAAGTCTAAAATACTGTGTCACCGTACACTCTAAACATTGTTCAATGTTTTGATGCTCACCAGATGAGCTGTCTATTTCACTCACTGCAGTTGCAGGAATCTGAGAAGTTTCTACTTGGGTGAAGATGCTTTTTCCAGATTTTACTCACCTATTTGTAACGTTCTCCTTATAAGACAATGGCTCCATTTCAAAACAAAACAAATAAAACAAAATCATAATGTGAAGAACAAAAACCAAAACCTGAAATACACATAGTATCTACTGTCAGCGTCTGAGCCCACCCCAAACCTAGTGTAAATAATAGCTAGACCTTGAGGCTTAATTTTAACTTTCAAGTTTTTCTGGCTAGGAATCCTGAAAAATTGGTTTGGGAGGAGATGAGTGATTATGGAGCTTGAACACGTACTTGAAATGCTTTTGGAAAGACAGCCAAGCTCCCAGCCACCCAGCCGCTGGAACAGAGAGAGAGGGCAGACTTCGAGTTCCTTACCGTGGCGTCTTCCCCAGCATAGTGGTTGAGGACCTGGCGCCCACCAGGATGCCTGTCCGCCCAGCCAGTAACGTCGTAGACCTTGCGATTGATCACCAGCCACTGGTCAGTCTCCTGACTGTGTCTCTGGATCTCCTGCCAGGTGTACCTGTTGAGGCTTTTTCTGGGCAAGCCGCACTTCGCATTTGCCTCCTGCCTTGCAGAGAGCCTGGCTTTCCCGCTTGCTCCTGGTTTCCCGTTTGCCTGATGCCTCGCACCTAGGTACTGCTGGCTCTCGTCTACAAGGCTCTCAGGCTTTTCTTCAAACGTCATCGTCCTGGTACTTTTAGAATTTTATTTCTCACCTGATTGAACTACAGAATGACCTTTCCCTCTCCTTTTATTCCATGAAGAAAAAAGCCTACACAGAAAACTTTTTAGCCAACTTGACTCTTGGCAAAGCTGAGTGAGCTCCTTCCCAGGGTCTCACTTCTCTGTCCTGAGTCTTTTTTTGTCCTGATGAAGACTGTATTACCTCTCCCCGCACCCTAGAACATTAGTCTACCTTTCTCTCTTCTCTCTCTCTGCTGACTGATCGTTTCGCAGCGTTCTTATTCTTCATTAAATGTCCCTTAGTCAAGAGCTGGAGACAATCACAGCCCAGATGATGGTGTGGCCTGATCCCTGGAAGGAGGGGCTGGGCTCCCTCTCTGCTGACTGCCTACACTGGATCATGCTGGGTCAGGTGCATTAGCTCTCCCCCGTTGAAAGGAAGAATTGTTTTAATTCAACACATGAGCAGAAGATTTCAAAACATTTAGGAGGATATGAACGCCTCCTGGAATTGGGAAATGTTCTTTCTTTGTTGTTGTTAAGATTGGAAATCTTTTATTCTGGTTTTCTCAGGTTACTTAATTTTTTTTTTTTCAAACTGAAGGATAATTGCTTTACAGAATTTTGTGGCTTTCTGTCATACATCAACAAGAATCAGCCACAGGTACGACCATATCCCTTGCATCTCCCTCCCCCTCCCACCCTTCTAGATTGTCATAGAACTCCTGTTTGAATTTCCTGAGTCACACAGCACATTGCTCTTTTGACAGCTGTTATTTCTCCCTAAGGGTTTTAAGTTTCTGAAAAAAGCATTTTTGACTTTAAAATGTTTGTAACACCCTATCGAGGTTACATTGGTTTATAACATTATATAAACTTCAGGTGTGGAAAATTATAATTCAACTTCTGAAACACTATAGCATGCTCACCACCAAAAGTTTTATTTTCCATCAGTCACCATACAGTTGACTTTCTTTACCCATTTTACTATCCTCCCAACACTTCCACTAGAGTAGCCACTTCACTGTTCTGTATGTTTGTTTTTAACATTTCAAGTTTATATTCCACAAAGGAGTGAAATCATATGGTAGCTGTCTTTCTCTGCTTGATTTTTTTCACTTAGTATAATATTCTCAAGAAAGTGAAGTTGCTCAGTCATGTCCAAGTCCATGCAACCCCATGGACTGTAGCCTACCAGGGTCCTCGGTCCACGGGATTTTCCAGGCAAGAATACTGGAGTGGGTTGCTGTCTCCATCTCCAGGGGATCTTCCCAATCCAGGGGTTGAACCCGGGTCTCCCCCACACTGTGGGCAGATGCTTTGCCATCTGAGCCACCAGGGAAGTCCAAATTCTCAAGGGCCATCACTATTTCCAAAAGTATTAAGATTTCATCTTTCAACCATTTTAATTATCTTTTAATGATTTCTGATAATTTTTATCTGTTTTGTTTTCTTTGCTTTATTCTTCAGTTAGCACTCTGTTTTGATTTTGTTTTATTTATTTATTTTAGCTTTTTAAAAATTGTTTGATTTCCTTTTTATCTTCTTTAGTTTGTCTGGTTGTTCTCTTGTGTTTTGTTTTGGTTTTCATTCTGTTTTCATTTCTTTTGTGTGTATGTGTTACTTTGTTCTTGTTTCTATTTACAATTTGGGGCTTTGTCTTTTCTTTCTTTTTTCCTTTTCTTTAATCCTCATTAAAGGATTTTGATTTGCATTTCCCTGATGACTAACAGGAGAAGGCAATGGCACCCCACTCCAGTGCTCTCGCCTGGAAAATCCCATGGATGGAGGAGCCCGGTAGACTGTAATCCATGGGGTCGCTAAGAGTCAGACACAACTGAACGACTTCACTTTCATTTTTCACATTCATGCATTGGAGAAGGAAATGGCAACCCACTCCAGTGTTCTTGCCTGGAGAATCCCAGGGACGGGGGAGCCTGGTGGGCTGCCATCTGTGGGGCCGCACAGAGTCGCACACGATTGAAGCGACTTGGTGGTGGCGGATGACTAACAATCTTGAGCATCTTTTCATACATCTGTTGGCCATCTGCATATCTTCCTTGGAAAAATGTCTATTCGTTTCTTCTGCCCATATTTTAACTGGGTTGTCTGTTTTTTGGAGGTTGAGTTGCATGAGCCGTTCATGTTGTTTGGATCCCTTTTTGCTCATGTCATTTGCAAATATTTTCTTCCATTCAGTAAGTTGTCTTTTTTGCTCTGTTGGTGGTTTCCTTCATAGTGGAAAGCTTTTAAGTAGGTCCCATTTGCTTATTTTTATTTATTTATTAATTTTTTTGTTTTTCGCTGTGCTTGGTCTTCATTGCTAAGCACGGGCTTTCTCGAGTTGCAGTGAGCTAGGGGCACTCTTTGTTGAAGTGGCCTCCTTGCTGTGCAGTGTGGACTCCAGGCCCACAGGCTTCAGCAGGTGTCTCGTTGGCCCTAGAGTGTGGGCTCAGTAGTTGTGTGCGGTTGTGGCTTAGTTATTCCATGGCACGTGGGATCCTCCTGGACAAGGGATTGAATTTGTGTCCCCTGCATTGGCAGGTGAACACTTAACTGCTAGACCACCAGGGAAGTCTCTTATGTGTTTACTTTTGCTTTTATTTCTTTTACTTTATGCTGTTCAGTCGCTCAGTCATGTCCAACTCTTTGTGACCCTATGGACTGCAGCACACCAGGCTTCCGTGTCCTTCAACATCTCCCAGAGCTTGCTCAAACTCCTGTCCATTGTACATGTGTACATGTATGTTCACCCAAGTTCATGCCCAAGTTCAAGAAGAATGAAAGTGGAGAAGCCCGTTAAGAAGCTCTTGCAGTATTCCAAGTGAGAGGTGATGACGGGTTACACATGAGGAGTGGCAGTAAAAGTGGAGAGATTGTGCAAATGAACTTATACTTTAAGATTCTTCTCTGATATATTGCTTTTCTAACAAGGAAAAAAAAAGTTGAATTTAAAAAGCCAGGTCTTTAGTCCATGTAGGTATTTCCCCATGCTCCAACATTACCCAGTGATTCACCCCATCAGAATCTTCATTAGTTGGAATCACATATAATTGCTGCTTTTTAAATGTCAAGCCAAATATAATTAGTGTCTTATGGCTCAGTGTAGGAAACAAAATTCGCCTGAGTATGCTCATGTTGAGCGTCTGTTTTGTGCCAGCATTGTGCTGGTTCCTACCAACTTGTATGTGTTCATTTTAGTCATCTGACTTTCACCCAGGGACACTTACTAAGGACCATGACCTTTATATCTGCATTTCTAACCGCCTATACAGTGACTGGCAAATTTTAATAGAAAGAACCCTATTTGTACCGAAGAAGCAAGGTTTGGGTCCTTGGCAAAGCTAGAAATAAAAGAATCAACAAAGATAGTGGTTTAGGGATGGATTTTTCTGGTTCCAAATGATATTGTCCTCATGGTTGGTAATTGACTGAAGAGATAAAGGATTGGCAGGGATAGAAACAATTTTCTAACTCCTACTAAAACCTAAGGGAACTTTGGTCTCATCCCTTGAGCCAAAGTCCTGAAAATATGCAGGAAATAATTCTGAAGTTGGAATTTAGCTGTCTCTGTGGTGTGGTGTTATGTTTTTGAGATTAGTTCATGCTTTGGAACATTATTCTGAAATAATGAAGTTGGATCCTGGTTTATAGACTCCATGGTGGGGACTGGGCTGAATGACAGGTATAGTCAGTAGAAATCTTTTATGAAACCAAGTAGAATTGGTAATTCATGGTGGGAGTATATGATTATGTAAAAACAGCACGTGGTTTTTTGAAGAATGGAATTTCCTCTGCTAAGTCTATGGCATCTACCATGACCTTGTCAGTAACCTAATGTATGTGATCCTTGAACTTACTCCTTTGCACCTGGACCACATCCAAATCACAATATTTGTGGTATGATGATAAACAAAATGGGCTCTCCTCTCACAAGTAAGAGAAACACTCCCAGGAACAGTACATTTCTTTGAAATGCTGGTGATAATGATCTGACAATGGTAACAATAATCAAACATTTATTAAGCACCAAAGATGCACCAGCAGTATTCTAAACCCTTCACATGCATTAGAAAAGTTAATCCTCACAACAATCCTATGAGACAAGCACTAAAACTTGAGTAACTTGCTGTCATTTACACAACTCACAGTGGCAGGACTGGCAAATCACTTACACAGTGACTAGTCTGCTAGCCATCGTTACGCTTCTCAACCATGAAACTGCCTTCTGCTGCACAAAAGCTTTGTTTCGACAGTATGATTTGTTTGGAAACCTTCTCTCTTTACCTGGCCAGGAAAACCTCTATATATCCATTAAGACTCATTAAGGAAACATGAAGATTTCTTAGTTTCTTGTGTTTTCTTGGTACTTAGAATATTTCGCTACAGACTAATGTTCATATGGGCCTGTTTGCCTTCACTGCTAATCTCTAACCAATTCTTGCTTCTCTTTATCCTTGGGACCAGGTCAGTGCATAATAAATGTTTTATCAGTGAATAATGAAAGAATGACGATAAGAGCTTAATTATTTGGGCAGAGCCAAAATTCAGACAGTAAGCAGCCTAAACGAATTGTCCTCAGTGAAGTGCAGTTGAAATGTATTTAATTGTCTATCCATCATCTCTTTCTAATAGAATTGCCCCGGCCTCTGATGATGTAGTTCAACTGGAGCAACTATGTCTCTGTAAGGTGACCCTTCACCCTCTAAGCCACAGAGGCTGATTCAGGAGAGCCACTCAGCTCCAACTGAGCCAGAGAACTTCTTTTGGAATTAGCTATTATCTTGAATGGAGGATATGTAGACTTAAGTTATTGACCGCAGCTGCTCTCCACCACTTGCGCCAGGAAGCCCAAAGGCTTGTCTGTAACAAGTGCAAAAAGTGAGATTAAAAAAAAACTCAAGATATAAATTCAGGAAAATTTCCTGGCTAGATCTCTTGTAGTATCCCAGTGACTGAGAGCAATAGGCTCCATGAGAAAATAATCATTTTTGTTGTGTCCACTATCATATTCTCAAGTCTAGCAGACTAAGCAATTAATAATTATTTGTTTAATCCATAAATAGGCAGGGTCCTGAAAAGAAGAAATACATGGAGGAAGGAAAGGGACAGCAGGTCTAGTCCTTATCTCTCATGTAGGATTATAATTGATTACCACAGTTGATGTCATCATTTGAACTTAGAATCTTCTGTTCTGAAAAATGTTGCAAAATTTACTTGGGTGGATTAGATAATCATGAATACTTGGAAAATTTTTGTAAATATTGAATTCTGGGTATCAGCCTGTGGAAATTCTGATTCAGTTAGTTCAAGGTGGTGTTTCCAGATTCTGCATTTTCTGAAAGTTCCCCAGATGATTTTATTGAACAAATAGGTTTTTAGAGTTTATTGAATTCCCACACCCTATGGTTCATTCATCTCCCAGTTCTAGTACTAGACTTTTTATTCCGTTAAGGGTGTTTTAGATAACATCAAATTGCCATTCATCAGGGACTACTGATGAAATGATCAAATGTACGTAAAGAATAGCACAAACTGATTGCTCTGCTTTTAAAATTCCCTGGTGAAAATTCAGTTACCACCATCCTTCAATGAAGAAAACAACAATATTACTTTTGGCTCAGAATTCTCAAGGTACCATCTAATCAGAATGTAAGACAAACCCCTCTTTTACATGTGAAGGGATGAATCAGTAATATGACAAGGCCAGAGAATGTGGGATTTTTAAAAGCCCTCTGTTTATCATTGTAAGCTGGCCTCATTTATCCTGACCCTTTCTGTCTGCTTTCCACAGACTTAGCTTTAGTTCAAGGTAAACTGGAAGCTGAAACTCTGACCATAACTTAAATTGCACCATTGTGAACTGTGAATGGGTCTGTACTTAGAGATCCTGAGACTCATGGTGCTGGTGGCTGCCTTTTCAAACAGGTGGTGCCTAAACTGTGATAACGCAAATATGACTCAAGGCATCTGGGTTCTACCCCTCATTATTGATTCTTGTTGTTGTTGTTCACTCGGTCATGTCCAACTCTTTGTGACCCCACTCACTGCAGCACCCAGGCTTCCTGTCCTTCATCATCTCCTGGAGTTTGTTCCAACTCATGTCCATTGGGTCAGTGATGCTATCCAACCATCTCATCCTCTGTCATCCCCTTCTCCTTCTGCCTTCCATCTCTCCCAGCATCAAGATCTCTTCTAATGAGTCAGCTCTTCACATCAGGTGGCCAAACTATTGGAACTTCAACTTCAGCATCAGTCTTTCCAATGTATATTCAGGGTTGATTTCCTTTAGGATGGACTGGTTTGATCTCCTTGCTGTACAAGGGACTCTCAAGAGTCTTCTCTAAAACCACAGTTCAAAAGCATCAGTTCTTTGGTGCTCAGCCTTCTTTATGGTCCAACTCTCACATCCATACATGACTACTGGGAAAACCATACTTTGACTATATGGACCTTTGTTGGCAAAGTGATGTCTCTGCTTTTTAAGACACTGTCTAGGTTTGTCATAGCTATTCTTCCAAGGAACAAGTATCTTAATTTTGTGGCTGCAGTCATCATTTGCAGTGATTTTGGAGCCCAAGAAAATAAAATCTGTCACTGTTTCTACTTTTTCCTCCTCTATTTACGATGACGTGATGAAACTGTATGCCATGATCTTTATTTTTTGAATGTGGAGTTTTAAGCCAGCTTTTTCACTTTCTTCTTTCACTTTCATCAAGAGGGTCTTTAGTTCCTCTTCACTTTCTGCCATTAGAGTGATATCATCTGCATACATGAGGTTGTTATTTCTCCTGGCAATCTTGCTTCTGGCTTGTCATTCATCCAGCCTGGCATTTTACATGATGTACTCCACATAGAAGTTAAATAAGCAGGGTGAAAATATACAGCCTTGATGTACTCATTTCCCTATTTTGAACCAGTTCATTTTCCCATCCCATTCTATTATTTCTTGTCCTACATACAGGAGGCAGGTAAAACGGTCTAGTATTCTGATCTCTTTAAGAATTACCCACAGTTATGATCCACACATCAAAGACTTTAGTGTAGTCAATGAAGCAGAAGTAGATGTTTTTCTGGAATTCCCTTGCTTTATCTATGATCCAACAAATTTTGATAATTTGATCTGTAGTTCCTCTGCCTTTTCTAATTCCAGCTTGTACATTTGGAATTTCTTGGTTCACGTACTGCTGAAGACTTGCTTGAAGGATTTTGCGCATTAGCTTGCTAGCATGTGAAATGAGTGCAATTGCACAGTAGTTTGAACATTACTGATTAGCTGGATGCCTTGCACAATCGTTTTTCTTTCCGGGGTCTCCGTGTCCTCATCTCGCATTGAGTGATGCATTAATGTTGTTCTCAAGGACTGAGTGATCCCAAAGAATACTGAATTAGAAATCAAAAGCAACTTTTTGGCTGATCATTGAACACTGAATTGGATAATATCTGATATTCCTTCCAGCTCTTAGATAAAAAGAAGCCCTGTCTGTTTTCCTTGCTCTGGTAAAGTTAGGGCTTCATTGTTCTCACTTAACCATAGACAAAGTATACTTCTGATTCTGCTCTATTGCTTATGGGATTAAATCTTCAGATAATATGACATTTCATAATAAATATTTAAATCCTGTGAACATATCTGCCAAACATCCTACTAGGCGTTCTCAGGTGATGCACAGGAAAGGCTGAGTGTGACCTCTGCTCACAGTGGTTTCCCATCCCCACCCGCTCACACCTTCTGCACTCCTGTTAAGGTCTATGTGTGACGTCACAAAGTCACCATGCCTATGTTAGTCCACACCACCCTGCCTTTCTAGGGTACTCCTGCTCATTCTTCAGAATTCAGTTTAAGCAAGCACTTGTATTGTTTCATGCTCAATCTTGATAGAGAGAAACTCCTTCTTTGCGTTCTCATGATTCCTTTGGCACGGTGAGATTATTGCTTTGGTCACGTCTTGTTTGTGTTTCTGTTGCCACTGTTGTCTGTTTCCTCCTCTAGATCTTCAATTGTTTGAAGGCAGGGAGCATGCCTTTTTCACTTCTGCATTTTTCAAACCAGGCACTAACTCGTGTTCAGTATTCGCTTACAGAGTGAATGCTGGTTCAGTGGATAGCTAAGGCCCAGAGTTATGCACACTCTACTCTGTCGTATATGCTTTCTGTGATGGAGGTGAGGGGGTGAGTGCCAGCCCCACTTAACCCCCCAGCTCCTGTCTCGCCTTAGCGGTGCCAAGCCTTGTGACTGATTTCAGTGTGATCCCTGCCTGCTCTTTCTCACCTGGTCAGAGTGTCCTTAGGGCTTTAATTCTCGGTACACTCATTTATCTTTGGATGTGCTGTTTATATTCTTGTATCATTTACATAATCTTTAAGTCTAATGATGATTGCAAATTCTGCTAAGCAAATTCTCATCAAGGGCAAAAGGTGATTTCTGAAGGCATAACAAACTCTTCAGGTGATAAACTGAAGACCCAAACTGTGGTTTTCTAAGGAGCATTTGCTGTTGCAAGTGACAGATTCATGACTTTGCGTTCAGTACTGCAGTTGATCTGATTCTTATGGTTGTTTTTACCCTTTATAGCACAACTGCTGTGTTCCAAAATGTTAATTACAATTTCTCAGTCAATCTTAACAGCTGATCCTTA
Source organism: Odocoileus virginianus (assembly GCF_023699985.2). Taxonomy (NCBI): domain Eukaryota; kingdom Metazoa; phylum Chordata; class Mammalia; order Artiodactyla; family Cervidae; genus Odocoileus; species Odocoileus virginianus. Next base: position 3,271,932 of record NC_069683.1, read on the forward strand.
GCCCCATTTTGCAGATGAGTTTCAGAATAGATATGAACTTCTCAAAGTCACATAGCTGGAAAGTGACTCAATTAGGATTTGAATTTGGTTGTGGTTGGCTTCATAGCTGAAACTCTTTCTGTTTTACACAGTGTTATTCCACTATGACTAATTTCATTACATACCAGTTTATTGTCAATCTGCATCCTAGTGACCCTCCAACTTTCCCCCTGAGTTTGAGTAGAGCCATTGGGTATTTCAGAAAGGAATCTTTCTTTAGTTTCTGACATCTATGGGGGGAAAAAAAAAGTAAAAGTAGAACTACCACATTAACTATCAGTTTTACTCCTGGGTATATGTCCAAGGAAAACAAAAACACTTTCAAAAAGGATATATGCTCTGGAATGCTCACTGCAACCTTGTTTATAATTGCCAAGCTATGGAAGCAACCTATGTGCCCATCCATACATAGATGAATAAATAAAGATGTAGCATATAGGGGGAGTTTTATAATCACAGTTTCAATTTCAATACTGGTGATTAGTCTGTTTATATTTTCTGTTTCTTCATGCTTCAGTCTTAGGAGATTGTTCATTTCTAAGAATTTGTCCAGTTATTCTAGGTTGTCGATTTTATTGGCAAGTTGTTTGTAGTTGCTTGTAATAGTCTCTTATGATTCTTCTTATTTCTAGGGTGTCTGTTGTAACTTCTTTTTCATTTATCTCTTTATCAATTTGAGCCCCTTCCTTTTTTTCTTGATGACTCTGGCTAAAGGTTTATCAACTTTGTTTATCTTCTAAAGGAACCACTTTTAATTTCATTGATTTTTTTTCTATTGTTTTCTTCATTTCTATTTCATTTATTTTTGTCCCGATCTTTTTGATTTCTTCCCTTCTGCTAACTTTGAGTTTTGCTTGTTCTTTCTCTAGTCACTTTAAGTATGATGTCAGGTTGTCTTAGGTTTGTGATTTTTCTTCCTTCCTGAGGTAAGATTGTGTCACTATAGACTTTCCTCTTAGGACTGCGTTTGCTGCATCCTACAGGTTTTGCATGATTGAGCTTTCATTTTCATTTGTCTCCAAGTGTTTTTTGATTTTCTGTTTTATTTCTTCTGTGATCCACTGGTTGTTTAGTAGCATATCATTTAGCCTCCATCTATTTTATAGTTTTTTTTTTTTCTCTTGTGGTTGATTTCTAATCTCATAGTGCTGTGGTTGGGGAAGATGCTTGATGCAATTTTGATTTTTCTTAAATTTACTGAGGTTTTCTTTGTGGCCCAGCATGTGGTGAATCTTGGAAAATGTTCCCTTGTGTACATGAGAAGAATGTGTATTCTGCTACTCTTGAATGGAATGCTCTATAAATATCAACTAAGTTTATCTGGCTTAACATGTTATTTAAGGTCTGTGTTTCCTTATTTGTTTTCTGGATGATCTGTCCATTAATGTTTTACTGTCATTTACCCTTCTTTTTTGGCTGTATTTGACTTATGTATTGGGATGCTCTTATGGTGGGTGCATATATGTTTACAATTATTGTATCTTCTTCTTGGGTTGATCACTTGATCATTATGTAGTGTCCTTCTTTGTCTTTTTTAATGGTCTTTATTCTAAAGTCTATTTTATCTCTTGTGAGTATTACTACTGCAACTTTCCTTTGATTTACATTTGCATGGACTACCCTTTTCCAGCTCTTCACTTTCAGTCTGTATTTGTCCCTAGGTCTGAAGTGGATCTCTTAAAGACAACATATATACAGGTCTTGTGTTTTTATCCATTCAGCCAGTCTGTGTTTTGGTTGGAGCAGTTATCCATTTATGTTTAAAGTAATTATTGATATGCATGTTCTTATTGCCATTATTGGTAACTGCTTTGGATTTGTTTCTGTAGGACTTTTTTCTTCCTTTCCTCTTTTGTTCTCTTCTCTTGTGATTTGATGGCTAACTTTAGTGTTGTGTTTGAGTTCCTTTTTCTTTATTTGTGTGTGTATCTGTTGTATTGGGTTGGCCAAAGTGTTCATTTGGGTTTCTCTGAAGACCTGAATGAACTCTTTGGCCAACCCAATAGATTTTTTATTTCAGGTTACCATGAGGTTTTGATATAGCAGTCTGTATATAAACAAGCTTGCTTTAAGCTGTTGGTCTTTTAATTCTAAATGTATTTCCAATATACTGCATTTCTGCTCTCCTCTATCACAGTTGATGCTTTTGATATTATATTTCCATGCAAATGATTTCAGACCTTTCCAGTAGTCATGTAGAAATGCAGAGTTGGACTATAATGCAGGTTGAGCACCGAAGAATTGATGTTTTCAAACTGTGGTGTTGGAGAAGACTCTTGAGAGTCCCTTGAACATCAAAGAGATCAAACCAGTCAATCCTAAAGGAAATCAACTCATTGGAGGGGAATGGAGAGGAAATTCTTAAGGAAATCCCTCATTTTAGGGACTGATGCTGAAGCCTAAGCTCCAATACTTTGGCCACCTGATGCAAAAAGCCAAGTCATTGGAAAAGACCCTGGTGCTGGGAAAGATTGAGGGCAGGAGAAGAAGGGGAAACAGAGGATAAGATGGTTGGATGCCATCATTGACAATGGACAGGAGTTTGAGCAAACTCCAACAGATAGTGAAGGACAGGGAAGCCTGGCATTGTGCAGTCCATGAGGTCAGAAAGAATCAGGCACAACTTGGCAACTAAACAATGGCAACGACTCTATGTTTGCCTTTACTGGTGAGCTTTTCCATTTGCAATTTTCTTGTTTCTGGTTGTGGTCCTTTTTGTGTGTGTGTGCTTAGAGAAATTCCTTTAACGTTTGTTTGCAAAGCTGTTCTGGTGGTGCTGAATTGCCTTAGTTGTTGCTTGTCTGTAAATCTTTTGGTTTCTCCATCAAACTTGAGAGTTAGCTTTGCTGGTTAGAGGATTCTTTCTTCTAGGGCCTTTCATTTCATTATTTTAAAATGTCATGCCACTCCCTTTTGGCTTATAGAGTTTCTGCTGATAAATCAGCTGATAATCCTATGGCGTTTCCCTTGTATATTATTTCTTGCATTTCCCTTGTTTCTTTTAATAATTTTTCTTTGCCTTTAATTTTGGTCAATTTGCTTGCTATGTGTCTCAGTGTGTTCCTATTTGGGTTTATTCTGCCAGGGACTCTGCCGCCTGGACTTAGGTGAATGTTTCCTTTCTCATGTTAGGGAAGTTTTCAGCTATTATCTCTTCAGATACTTTTTTCAGGTCCTTTCTCAGGTTATTTGTTTAACCTTAGCAGCATGACTTACCTCATATAGGAAGCATTTGGAGTTGTTGTTCAGTTGCTTTTGGAGAAAGAATTAAATAAAATTTGAAGAATTTTTCAAAGAAAGGACACTTTCCTGCTCTGTAGATTGACATTCTACATTTAATAAGACGTTCAGTGTTTCCCCAGCCGCATTACAATCTCACTCTGGTTTTGATCCACAACAGACAGAAACCAAAGAACCTTGTCCTCTCTAAGGTGCAAGCTCAGGGGGAAGGCAGCTCTGCAGCTGCTTGCACCTTGGTGTCAGATAATCACTCACAATCCATCTGCATATCTCATCAGAAAGGAGTCTAATTATCTTCTCCCTCTACAAATTCTCTGGAGGGGAAACTCCCCCCTCCCCCGCCCCGCCCCCAAGAAGAGTAATGTCTTTGAGCTTAATTTCACCTTGGGGAAGCAGGAGAGAAAAAAGACCAAACATATTTTTTCTTTTTTCATATAAATAGTTTTTTTTTTTTTTTTAACCCTGGTTTTCTGATTTTATAGAGAAATATTTAAAGTACTTAGACCCTAAACACAATATGCTATCAGGGAAGCCCAATATGTGTGCAGTGGTGTGAATTAAGTTCTAATTCACATATTTCTTCCCTTGAACTCAATTGCTCCCCATCCAAGCTCACTGGGGCCAGAGGGAGGCTTAACTTAAACTGTATACTATGATATAATATTAGATAATATTTTGTGTGTGTGTGTGTGTGTGTGTGTGTGTGTGTGTATGTGAGTGTATAGCTTTAGCAAAATGAGGTGGAGAGAAGAGTTTTTTCCAAATCATTTTGCCTAATGTCACCAGCTTAGATGAGTAATTCAGGCCTCTCAATGGCAAATTTTCGGGTGTTCATTATCTGGTTGATTACTTCAGCTTCCCACTACACAGATGTAGACTGAATTAATGAGGTGAACAAGATTACAGACATTATATAAGGGAGTCTTTAAAGATACTGCTTTGCACTTAAGACCTTACCAGAGATGTCCAAGATGTGAGTTTGCAGAGACATTTGCTTTCTGTGAGATCCATTTCCACCCCCTGCATGTGTTATATTTCTCATCTACCTGGTATTTGAGGAAATAGAGTTTTGTACAGGTGATGCTTTCATGGGTCAGGGAATTGGAGATGATCAAATGATTCATTTCAAGGAAAAGGACTGAAATCAAACCCTCTGATTGTCCTCAATTGGAATCTTTTCTTTCCCCCAGCATGAAGAAAACTGAATTCTGATAAGCCAGAGCATTAAGCAGAGAGTAAATCAGGTGAACCTGGAGCATTACTGAATTAGATTGTTAAAAGTACAAGGCAGGGAATGTGCCTTGTTCAAATTTTTACCCTTCACTATGATACAGTGGGTAATCAATTGATGGTATTTTTTCAGTATCCATAGTAGCAATGCCTTAAGCTTAAAAAACTCTTTGAAATGCACCAATGTCTTTATGTTTATTACTTAATACAATGCCAGTAGAACAAAGCTGAGTATATTATACTTATTTTGCAAATAGGAAACAGACATTGATGATTTAAGAAATTGCTCCAAGTCACAGCTCAGTTCAGTTCAGTTGCTCACTTGTGTCCGACTCTTTGCAACCCAATGGACTGTGTAATGCCAGGCTTCCCTGTCCATCACCAACTCCTAGAACTTGCTCAAATTCACATCCATTGAGTCAGTGATGCAATCCAACCATCTTATTCTCTATCGTCCCTTTCTCTTCCTGCCTCCAACCTTTCCCAGCATCAGGGTCTTTTCCAATGACTCAGTTCTTTGCATTAGGTGGTCAAAGTATTGAACATTCAGCTTCAATATCAGTCCTTCCAATGAATATTCAGAACTGATCTTTAGGATGGACTGGTTGGATCTCGTTGCAGTCCAAGGGACTCTCAAGAGTCTTCTCCAACACCACAGTTCAAAAGCATCAATCTTCAGTGCTCAGCTTTCTTTATAGTCCAACTCTCACATCCATACATGACTACTGGAAAAACCATAGTTTGACTATATGGATCTTTGTTGGCAAAGTAATGTCTCTGCTTTTTAATAAGCTGTCTATGTTGGTCATTGCTCTTCTTCCAAGGAGCAAGCATCTTTTAATTTCATGGCTGCACTCACAATCTGCAGTGATTTTGGAGCCCCCAAAAGTAAAGTCTCTCACTGTTTCCATTATTTCCCCATCTCTTTACCATGAAGTGCTAGGACCGGATGCCATGATTTAAGTTTTATGAATGTTGAGTTTTAAGCCAACTTTTTCTCTCTCCTCTTTCATCTTCATCAAGAGGTTCCTTAGCTCTTCTTTACTTTCTACCATAATAGTGGTGTTAACTGCATATCTGAGGTTATTGATATTTCTTCTGGCAATCTTGATTCCAGCTTGTGCTTCATCCAGCCCAGCATTTCACATGATGTACTCTGCATATAAATTAAATAAACATGGTGACAATATGTAAATAACAGCTTTGCTGTACTCCTATCCCAATTTGGAACCAGTCTGTTGTTCCATGTCCAGTTCTAACTTGCTTCTTGACCTGCAAACATTTCCCAGGAAGCAGGTGAGGTGATCTGGTGTTCCCATCTCTTCAAGAATTTTCCACAGTTTAATGTGATTCACACAGTCAAAGACTTTGGCACAGTCAATAAAGCAGAAGTAGATGTTGCTCTGGAATTCTCTTCCTTTTTCAATGATCCAACAGATATTGGCAGTTGGATCTCTGGTTCTTCTCCCATTTCTACATCCAGTTTGCATATCTGGAAGTTCACAGTTCACATACTGTTGAAGCCTGGCTTGGAGAATTTTGAGCTTTACTTTACTAGCGTGTGAGATGAGTTCAATTGTGCAGTAGATTGAGCATTCTTTGGCATTGCCTTTCTTTGGGATTGGAATGAAAACTGCCCTTTTCCAGTCACTGGCCACTGCTGAGTTTTCCAAGGCACAGAGCAGGTATTTATTAGCACCTCTGAGGGCAGGCAAAGCTCTTCCATGTTTCAGTTGATTCTTCTTGTTCTGCCTCTGCTGCCCTCATTTTTTGTAATGTTTGAAAGAAACTTGAGTGAATGAATGAATGATGGCTGGAGTAATATGCCATGTCTCCAGATTGGAGAGATTACCCTGGCTATCTTATTTAACTTCTGCTTAATTAATAGCACCCTGCTTAACTAACTTCTATGCAGAGTTCAGTTCAGTTCAGTTCAGTTCAGTTGCTCAGTCATGTCCGATTCTGCGACCCCATGGACTGCAGCACGCCCAGCCTCCCTGTCCATCACCAACTCCCGGAGCCCACCCAAACCCATATCCATTGAGTCAGTGATGCCATCCAACCATCTCATCCTCTGTTGTCCCCTTCTCCTCCTGCCCTCAATCTTTCCCAGCATCAGGGTCTTTTCAGATGAGTCACCTCTTCACATCAGATGGCCAAAGTATTGGAGTTTCAGCTTCAACATCAGTCCTTACAGTGAACCCCAGGACTAATCTCCTTTAGGATGGACTGGTTGGATTTCCTTACAGTCCAAGGGACTCTCAAGAGTCTTCTCCAACACCACAGTTCAAAATCATCAATTCTTCGGTGCTCAGCTTTCTTTACAGTCCAATTCTCACATCCATACATGACTCCTGGATAAACCATAGCCTTGACTAGGCAGACCTTTGTTGACAAAGTAGTGTCTCTTCTTTTTAATATGCTGTCTAGGTTGATCATAAGTTTCCTTCCAAGGAGTAACCCTCTTTGAACTTCATGGCTGCCATCATCATCTGCAGTGATTTTGGAGCCCCCCAAAATAAAGTCTGACACTGTTTCCACTGTTTCCCCATCTATTTGCCATGAAGTGATGGGACTGGATGCCATGATCTTTCTTTTCTGAATGTTGAGCTTTAAGTCAACTTTTTCACTCTCCTCTTTCACTTTCACCAAAAGGCTCTTTAGTTCTTCTTCAATTCCTGCCATAAGGGTGGTGTCATCTGCATATCTGAGGTTATTGATATTTCTCCCAGCAATCTTGATTCCAGCTTGTGCTCCCTCCAGCCCAGCGTTTCTCCTGATGTACTCTGCATATAAGTTAAATAAGCAGGGTGACAATATATAGCCTTGACATAGCTTGCCATTAATTCTTCAGTTTGCATTTATTGTTATATCCTGGGCATGCTTCCAACTTACTATAGAAAGTGTCTTCATTAATTTTTTTATTGCAATATAGTGCATTAGGCCCACACTGATGGACACTTGGGTGATTTCTAATATTTTCTCCTACAAACAGTACTTCAGCAAATAACCAGTAATATGAGTTGATACAGTTGCAGGGATATCTATCAGATAAAGGCCCAGAAGTAGAGTACCAGAGTCAAATAATAAGTTGATTTACAGTTGTAATAGATATTATAAAACTGCACCCCTTAGATATGGAAACATTTGCATCTTCACCAACAGTGCAATCTAAGTGAGTGGTTATTTCTCCACAGCTTCTGTGGAAGCTGGTATAGTGTTAAACTTTTGAATTTTTGCCAGTCAAGTAGGTGAGAAATGTCATTTAAACATAGTCTTATTTTGCATTTTTCATTTTATGTGAGGGATGAGAAACTTTCATATGTTTTGGGATGCATTTATATTTCATTTTCTGAAAACTTTCTGTTCTCTGCTTTTGAATTGGGATTTGGTTCCTTTGCATATTAACAAATTGTACAAATATATGACTGAAGTGATCTATAAAGTTACTAAGATAAATATTATTAAAATGTATTCGACATGGCTCTATCCAAGCTTCTTTTTCTTTTCCTTTCTTTCCCTTTTCTTTTCCGTTCTTTCCTTTTTTAAGGCCAACATGCCTGCAGTAGGTTCTTATTATTATTCCTCAGTGTTGGAGAGTTTTCTTACTGGTGGGACAAATCCAGCTTAATAGTAGACTGTAGCATCACCCTCCAAAACTGAGTTAGTCGGCTCTAACTTGCTAACCTCAGGAGTTCATTTTCCCTTGGATATCTTTGTGTGCCAAAACATTTCCATCTAATACAAGTATATTTTGTCTTGTATTAGATGATATTACATTAGATGATGTATTAGATATATGTTGAGCATATATTCTTGTCCACACTTTCTCCACAATGAACATTTTCAGCTTTTCAATTTAGAGAAAAAAAAAATAATGTTCCTTCTTAGATTGGATTTTCATTAAGTAAGAAAAAACGAATCTTAAAAATGTTCCACCAACCTTTGCTCAGTGGTGAACTTCGTTTCTGGAGATGCATTAGTACCTTTACCATTTGTAGTTTCAGAATGAAAATTTACACGTTCCTGACTTTGTCCCGAAGTACACTCCTACTGAAAGGCATTTGTTTCCTGTATTTATCTTCTCATGACAAGTCGACCACCTTTTCAGCTTCCACTACAATCATTTCTCTCACTTGATAAGTAGTGTTTTCCCTGGTGACAACATTTAACTGAAACAGCTCCATTAAATTCCTGTATTTCTGTCTAGAGAGTACTTGGACTCGAATATTCACCTTGGAGATGTGAATTATTACTAAATTTGATATTCTGCTTTCACAGTCAAGCAAACCTTTTGCTTTCAGTCTGAGAACTCTTATTTTCTCAGATTCTTCACTTCTATCTCAAATACTAGAAGCTGGCTTTCTCTGTCTCTCTTATTATTATTATTATTTTTTTTTGTTAGTGTCTCGGTCATGTCCTATTCTTTGTGGCCCCATGGACTGTAGCCCGCCAGGCTCCTCTGCCCATGGGATTCTCCAGGCAAAAATAGTGGAGTGGGTTGCCATTCCCTCCTCCAGGGGATCTTCCCAACCCAGGGATCAAACCCAGGTCTCCTGCATTACAGTGGATTCTTTACCATTTGGGCTATCACATCTACTTCTTCCTAAAAGGAGGTTTATCGTGGCTAGACTGTCTTGTGAGAACCCTCTTACAGTGTGATAAAAATTGTAACATAAGACAATAAAGGTGGCTGCACAGAGTAGGGCTGGCCATAAACCTGTAAATATGATGTGTTCCTTCTCACAAACCTCCGAATGGCAACAGGTCTTTTATTTCTATAATTAAACTTCCATCATTTTTGTACTGATACAAAGATGAGCTTCGTGTTAATCATCTAGGGGCTACACGTGTACCAGGAGCATCCCTGCCAGGACATTTCTAACCAGGACTGTAGAAGCTGCAAATGAACCACAGATTCACACAGCAGAAAATTTTAGTTGGAGTAATGAACCTCTTAAAGCTGAGATCCACAGGGGTGGCTGCTTCATTAGATTCCTGCTGCAGTTTGCCATTTCCATAGGCCTATGAAGTCTTTTTATTTTAATGCAGTTTTGTTTTAACACATTTTTCATGTATTAATAGGCATTCATACCTCTTCTGTGAACAGCTTGCTTTTTCTTTTTTTAAAAGAAATCTTTCATTCTTCAAAGGAAGGAACTATGGCTTTCACATTTACAGAAGGCCTACCAAATTTAAATTCAAGATCACTTTTCTCCTCTGTCACCTCTCTCATTTTCTAGCACTTACAACTTCCAGGAGTCACTGAGTTATCCACTTGAGAAGAATTATCATTTTCTTTTTAAACATTTTTTGATGTGGATTATTTTTAACATCTTTATTGAATTTGTTATAATATTATTTTTGTTTTATATTTTGGCTTTTTTGGCCGTGAGGCATGTAGGATAACTACTGGGTCAGGGATGGAACCTGCAATCCCTGCATTGGAAGATGAAGTCCCAACCACTGGACCACCAGGGAAGTCCCTGAATTTTCCTTTTCATTCATGCCATCCCATCTCTGTTCTCTTTTCTCCTTCTGTTCTCCCATTGGATTCCTGCCTTCTTCGTGACGACCCGCTCACAGGTCATATCATCTGTGGTGCCAGCTCCCTGGAAAGGGTAATTATCCCCCACTGTCCTCCCCCACGCCCTCCCCCCACCCCAGGATCTACTTACACCACTTCTGATCTTTCTTTTATATTTGCAAACAGGCTATGACTAAATGCTCTGTCTGGGCTGGGGAGCTGAGGAGAGAAAGAAGGTTGCAAACCTGTAAACAGTGAGATTTTTGTCTGTACGACTTTTACCTGTTTTTGTCTATCTGAATGTTTTTATCGGTCCAACTGTCACCCTGATCCATCTTTGTGTATTCCTGTGGAGCAATGTCTAACAACTAGCTCGCTTCTCTATGCTTTTATCAAAGTATCAATTCATTTTCGATTATCTGAAATTGCTGCTCAGGGGAGCTTGGCTGAAGACAGTCCCTCCTGGGAAAGGCTTGAGGCTGGGAATAATTTTGTCCAGGAGCACATTCATCGGAATTAGAATTCAGTCTCCCTTTCCAAGTCCTGGCTTTCCGCTGTGAGTAGGAAAGGGGCCTTGGAGGAAAGCAGACACTAGACAGCTATCTCCATCTCTAATGTATTGGGATCGAGTCCACGTTCTCTGGGTTCACAATTAGTCAGAGGCTGAGTGTCAGTCAGTGTGATCTTGACCGTTCCCCTTATGACCTCTGTGTCCCACAGGCAGGGAGTCAGGTACATGCAGACCCCAGCCTTCACCTAGGCTGGCTGTGGGGTGGGGATGGTGTTTACTCATCTCACTCACTCGGGCCCTCCTTAACTTTCATCCTTCTGTTCTCCTTCCTATTGTGCATGAGATTTGCTCCCCTGTGTCCCCACATCCTGATCCAATTAATAGTTGGCTCTTGACAATATGATGGCTATAGTTAACACTGTTCTATGATATATAGGAAAAATGTTAAGAGAGTACATCCTAAAAGTTCTCATCATAGGAAGAAATGTTTTCTTTTTCTCTATCTTCTTTCTCCCTGTCTTCTTTCTCTTAATTCTCTTGTATCTATATGAGATGATGGCTATTAGTTGAAATGATTGTGATCTTTATTTCATAATATGTGGAAATCGAATCATCATGCTATATATCTTGACTTATGCAACGATTTATGCCAATTGTAAAAAACAATTTGTTCTTGGTGTAGGAATATTTCTCAATATTGCTTAGTTAATCCTGACAGTATATTGCTCAGTCAAAAAGCCAGGTTGCTTCCTTATGAGCTTCTAAGTGTTATTCTATTGTGGTTGGAGAAGGACTTACTGCAGTGGCTTTTCAAGCCAGGACCTGAATGGCTAACTTGTCCTTTGAATCCTACTTACTGTCCACCCTGATAAACACTGTCTCAAAGAGAGAAGTCAGCCTTTCAGAGAAGCAGCAGTTTTAGTGGATTTGAGCTCATTAGCAGCAACATAGGAGAAGACCTTGCAAGCAAATCACAGAAACATAATAGGGACTGCTTGCTTTATGTTCTAACTTGACTCAAAATCCTTTTCATTTCAGCTGCTGGCGAGTTCACCAAGTGAAATCCTTCAATCTGAGTAGAGAACATGTAAGCCAGAGCTTAAATGTGGCCAATCCCACATTAGCAGCCAAGGTCTAGAGTATCCAGTCTTAACTGATGGGAAGAAAGCAGGGATTCTCCATTTTGTGTCTGAGAGTATCATCATTGAGGCTAGAAAGAGAATCTTCTATCTCCAGCAAGAGAGACGAGAGTAGTCAACCATCAATTAGATGTATTAATACTGTTTGGATGGATTTAGTGGCAACCAAGTCTGGCCCCAGGAAGAAAAGCAGGTCCCAGGTTCAGTTGCAGCCAGTGTCCAAGAAGATTTCAGGGGTCTTCTGAATGCTAGCCAGGGCTGAAAGGGAAATATTTGAACAGGGAGAGGTAGGGATGAGTTATAGGGATGGGGCCAAAAGACATTTCCAATCATTGTTTTAGCACTTTATTTTTCATTGTCTCCTTGTGGCCTGAGAAAGTGCAGGTTACGTATGTGAGTACAGAGTTAATCTCAGCTGACCTGTTAGAATTCTATGCTTATTTCAGGGACACTTGGAGCTAAGGTGCTGATCCTGGCTAATCTGGGATGAAGTCAACTAGCTAGTGATAAATATTCCTGTGCCAGGGTCTGAGAGAGACATGGTACACAGCCCGTGCTAGTTTATTGATGTCGGTCATAAGAACAAACAAGCAAAAAAACACTGGCTTCTCTGCTGGGTCAGAGGTTAAGAACCCACCTGCCAACGCAGAACACATGGGTTCAATCCCTGATTTGGGAAGATACCACATCCCATGGAGCAACTAAGCCCATGAACCTCAACTTTTAGGCCTCTTGTCCAGAGCCTGGGAGCCACAAAAAGAGAAGCCACCACAAGGAGGAGCCCACTTACGGCAACTAGAGAGTAGCGCCCACTTGATGCAGCTAGAGAAAACCCCACATAGCAATGAAGACCCACAGCCAAAAATAAATAAAATTATTAAAGAAAAAAACCCCACAAAGAACGAATCTGATAGATGATTTGCACCCAGTTTCTGTAATTGTACCCAAACAGGACCCTATGTGCCCTTCCAGGGACTAGCCTTCCCCTGTATTATGTGCTTCAGCATCGCTCCAGAAGTGGCTATTGTATAGATAACAGTATTGGATGGGCTTTTCCTGACTTGTTTTACAGATGGGAAAACCATTACCAAATAGATGTTAAATACTTGATGACCATAAGCACATAGCCCCAGGCCTCTTGGAGCCTAAGAACTGAAAGCGCTAACCTCTGCGACATCACCCTGCTCCCTCCCATCAGCCAGTTGGAAAATAGGGCATGAGCTGATCAGCCCAAACTTCCCTGGGGCCCGCCCCTCCCATAACTGACTTTTAAAGATGCTTGGCCAAACATTTCAGGGAGCTTGGGGCTTTTTAGGTCATGAGCCACCTGTCTCCTTGAGTGACTCAGCAATAACATTTCTCTGCTCCAAAACCTGATGTTTTGGTTTGTGCGGCTTCTCCGTGCTTCGGACACATGAACTTGATCTCACATTAGGCTTTCTTGGTTTCTTCGGTTGCTCTTGGTCAGGCAGCCTAATATTGGCCACCCAGCCTTGCCAGGACACTAATGTGGCTCTGCTAAGTCCAGGCCTTGTATGCATCTTGGTAATTCATGATTCAAAGTACAAACAGCATCATATGCCCCTGAGGAAGGATCTTGGGAGCGGTGTCCAAAGTCGTGGACCTCACTGATGTTTATCTGTGCTGTCTCTTTCCTCATTTATTGGAGTCTCCTTTCAATGATTCAGTTCAGTTCAGTTTAGCGCAGTCACTCAGTCATGTCCAACTCTTTGCGACCCCATGGACTGCAGCAAGCCAGGCCTCCCTGTCCATCACCAACTCCTGGAGTTGACTCAAACTCATGTCCATTGAGTCAGTGATCCCATCCAACCATCTCATCCTCTGTCATCCCCTTCTCCTCCTGCCCTCAATCTTTCCCAGCATCAGGGTCTTTTCAAATGAGTCAGCTCTGTGCATCAAGTGGCCACAGTATTGGAGTTTCAGCTTCAACATCAGTCCTTCCAACGAACACCCAGGACTGATCTCCTTTAGGATGGACTGATTGGATCTCCTTGCAGTCCAAGGGACTCTCAAGAGTCTTCTCCAATACCACAGTTCAAAGCATCAATTCTTCGGCACTCAGCTTTCCTCACAGTCCAACTCTCACATCCATACCTGACCACTGGAAAAACCACAGCCTTGACTAGGCGGACCTTTGTTGGCAAAGTAATGTCTCTGCTTCTTAATATGCTGTCCAGGTTGATCATAACTTTCCTTCCAAGGAGTAAGTGCTTTAAATTTCATGGCTGCAGTCATCATCTGCAGTGATTTTGGAGCCCCCAAAAATAAAGTCAGCCACTATTTCCCCATCTATTTTCCATGAAGTGATAGGGTCCAATGCCATGATCTTAGTTTTCTGAATGTTGAGCTTTAAGCCAACTTTTTCACTCTCCTCTTTCACTTTCATCAAGAGGCTCTTTAGTTCTTCTTCACTTTCTGCCATAAGGATGGTCAGTCAGTCAATCAGTCAGTTCAGTTGCTCAGTCGTGTCCGACTCTTTGTGACCCCATGAATTGCAGCACGCCAGGCCTCCCTGTCTATCACCAACTCGCGGAGTTTACTCAAACTCATGTCCATTGAGTTGGTGATGCCATCCAGCCATCTCATCCTCTGTCGTCCCCTTCTCCTCCTGCCCCCAATCCCTCCCAGCATCAGGGTCTTTTCCAATGAGCCAAGTCTTCGCTTGAGGTGGCCAAAGTACTGGAGTTTCACCTTCAGCATCAGTCCTTCCAATGAACACCCAGGACTGATCTCCTTTAGGATGGACTGGTTGGATAAGGATTGTATCATCTGTATATATCTGGGGTTATTGATATTTCCCCTGGTAACCTTAATTCCAGCTTATGTTTCATCCAACCCAGCATTTCTCATGATGTATTCTGCATATAAGTTAAATAACTCATCACTGTGTAACTGATGCTTTATGCTAGTTTTGTATTCACTCTGGAATATGATACAGTGAAAAGTCTATACACATTGTCAGCTTCTGTCTCAGGCAAATCTCAGGTCTCACTGGATGAGGTCAGATGAGCAGCTGACAGCCTTGAATATCTGATTATTGGCCCTCCTCTTCATCCTTTCTCCTCATCCCCCTTAGAGTAGAACTTCCTCATATTTTCCCCTAACATTCTCTCTTCAAAACTGTCTGTGGATTGTTCCAAGTTTTTTTGTTCAGTTACTCAGTCATGTCTGACTCTTTACGACCCCATGCACTGCAGCATCCCAGGCTTCCCTGTCCTTCAATAACTCCCAGAGTTTGCTCAAACTCATGTCCATCAAGTTGGTGATGCCAGTCAACCATCTTGTCTTCTGTCATCAGCTTCTTCTCCTGCCTTCAATCTTTCCCAGCATCAGGGTCTTTTCCAATGAATTGGTTCATCACATCAGGTTGCCAAAGTTGGAGCTTCATCTGCAGCATCAGTTCTTCCAATGAATATTCAGGACTGATTTTCTTTAGGACTGAATGATTTGATTTCCTTGCAGTCTAAGGGACACTCAAGAGTCTTCTTCAACACCACAGTTAAAAGGCATCAGTTCTTTGGCACTCAGCCTTCCTTATGGCCTAACTCTCACATCCATGCATGACTATTAGAAAACCAAGGCTTTGGCTAGATGAAACTTTGTCTGCAAAGTAAAGTCTCTGCTTTCTAATATGCTGTCTAGGTTTGCCATGGCTTCTCTACCAAGGAGCAAGTGCCTTTTAATTTCATGGTGGTCACCATCTTCAGTGATTTTGGAGCCCAAGTAAAGAAAGTTCGTCACTGTTTCCATTGTTCTCCCATCTATTTGCCATGAGGTGATGGGACCATATGCCATGATCTTAGTTTTTTGAATGTTGAGTTTTAAGCCAGCTTTTTCACTCTCCTCTTTCACTTTCATCAAGAGGCTCTTTAGTTCTTCACATTCTGTCGTAAGGGTGGTGTCATCTGTGTATCTGAGGTTATTGATGTTTCTCCTGGCAGTCTTGATTCCAGCTTATGCTTCATCCAGCCCAGCATTTCGCTTGATGTACTCTGCAAAGAAGTTAAATAAGCAGAATATATAGTCTTGATGTACTCTTTTCCCAATCTTGAACCAGTCAGATCTTCCATGTCCAATTCTAACTGTTTCTGAAAACCTCCCTACTTCTCCCCTACCCTGTCCCTACTAAGTAAAACTAGTTTCCAGTCATCTGTCTAGTAACAGTGTGTCTTCACAAAACTACTGTGACACATCACATCCTATTATATCCTTTTTTCTCCTGATAGACTAAAATTTGTGAAGACAGCAATTCTTTTTATTCATTTGCATGATTCCACCAACTTTTAGCAAGTCTCTTATAGAAGTATGTACTTATTACAGGCATGATCAAAGAAACTAATGAATTAACAAATAACTCTTTAGAGAGAAAAGAGTTCCTTCACTTTGAAGAGTTACTATTTATTCACTGATAAGAATCTCCCAGTTGTATTTGTATTCCAAATACAGTAGGCGAATACAACCTTAAGCTAAAGTTATGCTATGTAAATCATGCCATACCAGATATTACTAGTGTGTAAGTGAGTCAAGTGAGCAAGTGTTTGCATATATTCTTAATCTGGGGCACCAGGAACGTTCATAGAGACATCAAATAATGTCCTGTGGGTGATTGTGAATGTGAATACACTTTGGACCCTGGAGAGATCAGTGACTATTAATCTGGCCTAAGTTGGAGTCAGTTCTGCCCCTGATAGAATCACAATCTCATTTTTTCTTGAGTCATTCAACAGGGAGCTAATCTCCTCTTTGGTCAGCCTGCAGCTTTGCCACCAAATAGTTGTAAGACCACATTTCATAAGACTTTTGTGAGACCTTCCTCTCCTTATTTGTAAAATAAACTTTTCTATAATCTCTGGAGTGCCCTTTGGCTAAATATTTTATCTGACCATGGCTAAATGAATTACCCATAATCACTTGACTAGAAAGGCAAGTATTTTGTGTGAAATCACTGAGATAATAATCTTTCACTGTCTTGACAAATGAAAGAAAGTAGCTGTAGCACGGAGGATTGACAGGTCACACTTGAATAGGAAAAAAAATAAAAAGAACATGTGATTATAACAAATTTTTAGTTTTCAACTTATTTAGCCTAAACTATATTATACTCAATTTGCTTCTCTTTGGAATCAACTTTACTAACTGATACCATCAAATTGTCTGATTGCCCATATGACTGGGAAAGAGATTACCTGGCAAATTAATAGCTATCACTAAGTCTATGATGTACTCAGGTGACCATTTATTTCCACCTCTGCAGATGATGGAGATAAAAGTATATGTATAAGTCAGCTGAACATTCACCAAAGCAGGCTCATTAATGTTTGAAAGTTTAGTCCATGGACATAAAGTGTCATGAGAGAAAGCTGAGCGATTGCCCAAAATTCTTACAAAACTATTTATTTCAGAAACTTCTAGCCTGGATCTAGCTATGTTGTCAAGTACAGAATCTTGGTATTAGGGACAATTGGATTGATGGTTTTGACTTGAGCCAAAGAATATCACAGGATAATGATACCTAAAAGGCTCCAAAAACCCACCAAAGGATAATACATGAAAGTAGAATTTATGATTTTATTACTCATTTATGATTTTATCACTAGATATGTACTTTGGCCACCTGATGCAAGGAACCAACTAATTGGACATATAGAGGCAGGAGGAGAAGGGGATGACAGAGAATGAGATGACTGGATGGCATCACTGACTCAATGGATGTGAGTTTGAGCAAACTCTAGGAGATAGTGAAGAACAGGGAAGCCTGGAATGCTGCAGTACTTGGAATTGCAAGAGTCAGATATGACTGAACAACAAGTGTAGTTTCTATAGAGAATGAACCATATGACCTCATTCATTCAGGCCCCCTGAAGAATACCTACATTTGTGTGTGGGGGCATATGCTAGCTTTGAGCTTGCTTGGTGGATATGGAAATGGGTAAGGGAGGGGCGGCTAAAATTTGAATATTTAGTGGCATCTGGTTAAGCTGCCTTAAGAATGATAATCCATAGTTCCTTACTCCATATAACACACTTGAATAGGAACTTTCATCTATAGCCTGATCTAACAGGTGTGTGTGTGTGTGTGTGGTTGTATTATTGGTCAATTCCTCTTCTAGTGAATAAAGTGCTTTATCTTTAGATAAAGCAATAATTTAATCTTATTTCTGTCCAATGTAGCAGGTTAGATTTTTCGAAAGTGACTGGATATTTTCTTGTCCTCAATTATTTTTATTCTCCACTCATTTATGTTTCACTCTCAGAACGGGCAACTCTAATTTCCTTCTATTTTTTTTTTAATGAAAAATATTTATTTATTTATTTATTTTTCATTTATTTTTATTAGTTGGAGGCTAACTACTTTACAATATTGTAGTGGTTTTTGTCATACATTGACATGAATTAGCCATGGATTTACATGTATTCCCCATCCCGACCCCCCCTCCCACCTCCCTCTCCACCCGATCCCTCTGGGTCTTCCCAGTGCACCAGGTCCGAGCACTTGTCTCATGCATCCAACCTGGGCTGGTGATCTGTTTCACCCTAGATAATATACATGTTTCAATGCTTTTCTCTTGAAACATCCCACCCTCGCCTTCTCCCACAGAGTCCAAAAGTCTGTTCTGTACATCTGTGTCTCTTTTTCTGTTTTGCATATAGGGTTATCATTACCATCTTTCTAAATTCCATATATATGTGTTAGTATACTGTAATGGTCTTTATTTTTCTGGCTTACTTCACTCTGTATAATGGGCTCCAGTTTCATCCATCTCATTAGAACTGATTCAAATGAATTCTTTTTGATGGCTGAGTAATATTCCATGGTGTATATGTACCACAGCTTCCTTATCCATTCGTCTGCTTATGGGCATCTAGGTTGCTTCCATGTCCTGGCTATTACAAACAGTGCTGTGATGAACACTGGGGTGCACTTGTCTCTTTCAGATCTGGTTTCCTCAGGGTGTATGCCCAGAAGTGGGATTACTGGGTCATGGCAGTTCTATTTCCAGTTTTTTAAGAAATCTCCACACTGTTCTCCATAGTGGCTATACTAGTTTGCATTCCTACCAACAGTGTAAGAGGGTTCCCTTTTCTCCACACCCTCTCCAGCATTTATTGCTTGTAGACTTTTGGATAGCAGCCATCTTGACTGGTGTGTAATGGTACCTCACTGTGGTTTTGATTTGCATTTCTCTGATAATGAGTGATGTTGAGCATCTTTTCATGTGTTTGTTAGCCATCTGTATGTCTTCCTTGGAGAAATGTCTGTTTAGTTCTTTGGCCCATTTTTTGCTTGGGTCATTTATTTTTCTGGAATTGAGCTTCAGGAGTTGCTTGTGTATTTTTGAGATTAATCCTTTGTCTGTTGCTTCATTTGCTATTATTTTCTCCCAACCTGAGGGCTGTCTTTTCACCTTACTTATAGTATCCTTTGTTGTGCAAAAGCTTTTAAGTGTCATTAGGTCCCATTTGTTTATTTTTGCTTTTATTTCCAATATTCTGGGAGGTGGGTCATAGAGGATCCTTCTGTGATTTATGTCGGAGAGTGTTTTGCCTATGTTCTCCTCTAAGAGTTTTATAGTTTCTGGTCTTACATTTAGATCTTTAATCCATTTTGAGTTTATTTTTATGTATGGTGTTAGAAAGTGTTCTAGTTTCATTCTTTTACAAGTGGTTGACCAGTTTTCCCAGCACCACTTGTTAAAGAGGTTGTCTTTTTTCCATTGTATATCCTTGCCTCCTTTGTCAAAGGTAAGGTGTCCATAGGTTCGTGGATTTATCTCTGGGCTTTCAATTCTGTTCCATTGATCTATATTTCTGTCTTTGTGACAGTACCATACTCTCTTGAAGACTGTGGCTTTGTAGTAGAGTCTGAAGTCAGACAGGTTGATTCCTCCAGTTCCGTTCTTCTCAAGATTACTTTGGCTATTCGAGGTTTTTTTGTATTTCCATACAAATTGTGACATTATTTGTTCTAGTTCTGTGAAAAATACCGTTGGTAGCTTGATAGGGATTGCATTGAATCTATAGATTGCTTTGGGTAGTATAGCCATTTTGGCAATATTGATTCTTCCAATCCATGAACATGGTATATTTCTCCATCTGTTTGTGTCCTCTTTGATTTCTTTCATCAGTGTTTTATAGTTTTCTATGTATAGGTCTTTCATTTCTTTAGGTAGATATACTCTTAAGCATTTTATTCTTTTTGTTGCAATGGTGAATGGTATTGTTTCCTTAATTTCTCTTTCTGCTTTTTCATTGTTAGTGTATAGGAATGCAAGGGATTTCTCTGTGTTAATTTTATATCCTGCAAATTTACTATATTCATTGATTAGCTCCAGTAATTTTCTGGTAGAGTCTTTAGGGTTTTCTATGTAGAGGATCATGTCGTCTGCAAACAGCGAGAGTTTCACTTCTTCTTTTCCTATCTGGATTCCTTTTACTTCTTTTTCTGCTATAATTGCTGTGGCCAAAACTTCCAACACTATGTTGAATAGTAGTGGTGAGAGTGGGCACCCTCGTCTTGTTCCTGATTTTAGGGGAAATGCTTTCAATTTTTCACCATTGAGGATAATGCTTGCTGTGGATTTGTCATACATAGCTTTTATTATGTTGAGGCATGATCCTTCTATTCCTGCTTTCTGGAGAGTTTTTATCATAAATGGATGTGGAATTTTGTCAAAGGCTTTTTCTGCATCTATTGAGATAATCATATGGTTTTAATCTTTCAATTTGTTAATGTAGTGTATTACACTAATTGATTTGTGGATATTAAGGAATCCTTGCATTCCTGGGATAAAGCCCACTTGTTTATGGTGTATGATTTTTTTAATATGTTGTTGGATTCTGTTTGCTAGAATTTTGTTAAGGATTTTTGCATCTATGTTCATCAGTGATACTGGCCTGTAGTTTTCTTTTTTTGTGGCATCTTTGTCTGGTTTTGGAGTTAGGGTGGTGGTGGCCTCATAGAATGAGTTTGGAAGTTTACCTTCTTCTGCAGTTTTCTGGAAGAGTTTGAGTAACATAGGTGTTAGCTCTTCTGTAAGTTTTTGGTAGAATTCAGCTGTGAAGCCATCTGGTCCTGGGCTTTTGTTTGCTGGAAGATTTCTGATTACAGTTTCGATTTCCTTGCTTGTGATGGGTCTGTTAAGATCTTCTATTTCTTCCTGGTTCAGTTTTGTAAAGTTATACTTTTCTATGAATTTGTCCATTTCTTCCAAGTTGTCCGTTTTATTGGCATAGAGCTGCTGGTAGTAGTCTCTTATGATCCTTTGTATTTCAGTGTTGTCTGTTGTGATCTCTCCATTTTCATTTCTAATTTTGTTAATTTGGTTCTTATCCCTTTGTTTCTTAATGACTCTTGCTAATTGTTTGTCAATTTTGTTTATTTTTTCAAAAAGCCACCTTTTAGCTCTGTTGATTTTTGCTATGGTCTCTTTTGTTTCTTTTGCATTTATTTCTGCCCTAATTTTTAAGATTTCTTTCCTTCTACTAACCCTGGGGTTCTTAATTTCTTCCTTCTCTAGTTGCTTTAGGTGTAAAGTTAGGTTATTTATTTGACTTTTTTCTTGTTTCTTGAGGTAAGCCTGTAATGCTATGAACCTTCCCCATAGCACTGCTTTTACAGTGTCCCATAGGTTTTGGGTTGTTGTGTTTTCATTTTCATTCATTTCTATGCATATTTTGATTTCTTTTTTGATTTCTTCTATGATGTGTTAGTTATTCAGAAGCGTGTTATTTAGCCTCCATATGTTTGAATTTTTAATAATTTTTTTCCTGTAATTGAGATCTAATCTTACTGCACTGTGGTCAGAAAAGATGACTGGAATGATTTCAGTTTTTTTGAATTTCCCAAGGCTAGATTTATGACCCAGGATGTGATCTATTCTGGAGAAGGTTCCGTGTGCACTTGAGAAAAAAGTGAAGTTGATTGTTCTGGGTTGAAATGTCCTATAGATATCGATTAGGTCTAGCTGGTCCATTGTGTCATTTAAAGTTTGTGTTTCCTTGTTAACTTTCTGTTTATTTGATCTATCCATAGATGTGAGTGGGGTATTGTGTTACTATTAATTACCTCTTTCATACTCGTTAGTGTTTGCCTTAAATATTGCGGCGCTCCTATGTTGGGTGCATATATTCTTATAATTGTTATATCTTCTTCTTGGATTGATCCTTTAATCATTATGTAGTGTCCTTCTTTCTCTCTTTTCACAGCCTTTATTTGAAAGTCTATTTTATCTGATATGAGTATTGCGATTCCTGCTTTCTTTTGGTCTCCGTTTGTGTGAAATATTTTTTTCCAGCCCTTCGCTTTTAGTTTGTATGTGTCCCTTGTTTTGAGGTGGGTCTCTTGTAGACAGCATATATAGGGGTCTTGTTTTTGTATCCATTCAGCCAGTCTTTGTCTTTTGGTTGGGGCATTCAACCCATTTACATTTAAGGTAATTATTGATAGGTATGGTCCCGTTGCCATTTACTTTGTTGTTTTGGGTTTGCGTTTATACAACATTTCTGTGTTTCTTGTCTAGAGAGGATCCTTTAACATTTGTTGAAGAGCTGGTTTGGTGGTGCTGAATTCTCTCAGCTTTTGCTTGTCTGTAAGCTTTTGACTTCTCCTTCATATTTGAATGAGATCCTTGCTGGGTACAGTAATCTAGGTTGTAGGTTATTCTCTTTCATTTTTCTTAATGTGATAATTTCTTTACTTTGAAATACATTAATTAAATTTATCACAACTTTGTAAACTAACATAATACTTCTGTAGCTTAAACCAAATCTGATTCTTTGCTGGTAACGTCTAGTCCATGTATGATCTTACTGGTCTATTAAGACAGTAAACTCACGCACATCTTCTGCTCACAAGTCCAGAGGGAGGGTAAAAAGGTGGGAAGAGCGGATAGGGGGGAAGTCAGAGGAGAGAGGGGGCTTCTGCCCAAATGGCAGTTTTCATACTTCGGACACTTAGCCTCATTTTCACAGAAGCCTGTGAGGCTTAAGCATCATTAAATATTTTTTTTCTGTTATGTTAAGGTTAATTAAAACTAGCTGGTATAACTTCTTCTTATAAAGAAATCATCATATGATTTTTTTCTTTCACATTTTAGAATCAATTACAAAAATAAAAGTTTTTTTTTTTTTGTCTTGGTCCTCAGCTATTTTAAGTGATGGGTATTATTTCAGAGGGCAATCCATTAAAGAAAAACAAAAACATTATTTTCTGATTTTCAGAAATCAGGAATGTGGTATTTTACAGACATGGTGTAGATGATGTTCTGGAGTGATAGGTACTTCCTCAAACCAATTGGCTACATAGGTGCTTGTTTACCTTTTTTTACATGGATATTCTGTCTTATTTGTTTAGTTAAATATAGATCAGGATTCTTCATTTTAGGACCTTTCTTTTCCTGGTCCCATCTCCAAGGCTGAGAATGCCTTCCTCACTCCGTTAGACAAGGTGCCTTCCAGCCTTGAATGCTCTGGCCTCAGCAAATGGCATGAGTTTCCATTCCATGCTGCTCACCCAGTGACCTGCCACAGTGGCAAGCAGGGGCCCAGTAAACATTTGCTGATGTAGACTGTTTTCCTCCCACAGCCCCACGGGAGTCACAGGAGGAGAACGGAGCTCAGTGAGGCCTTTGTAGGTTAAGGACCACAGGACTTCTCTGCCAGGGCAGTAAGAGCTGGAACCAGCAGTTACACTTACTCTCTGACCCTAATTAGGCAGGACCAACTGTAAAGTAAGGGCTTCTCCACGACACCATACTTCTGCCCACAACAGCGTATGGCATGGTTGTAGCTCCATTTAGGATCCCTAGATATTCCGGATACATGGAAGTCCAGTGCCTTCAAACTCTGGCTGTTGGTCTCACCTGTTACTGCCACCCTGGAGATAACTTGGAAGGTTTGGCAACCTGCTAACACTTTAGCATCCTATGGATTACACTTTGGAAAACATTGGTCCAGCATATCCCAGGTCTCTTCCAGTGCTTACACTGGTAACACGCAGGAAGAGCAATGCACTATTTTGTTGTAGGCTCTGGGGTTTAAGAGTACCTTTAATGCTCTGGAGTTGACAAGGAACTTATTCACATTAATTGGTCCTTTGAAGATCAACACAATTCCCTTGTTCCTAACGAAAGTCTTCATTCAAGGAAAGAGATGATGACCGTCACACAGTCTCGGCGGCCACCTACAGCACAGCACACAGAACTGAGCAATAAGGATCAGTTATCTTCAGTATAGTTTAGCTTTCCTTTCCAGTATGGTTTGACGTTTCTCTGTAGCAAATGCTTTGGGCACTGTTCCTTGGAACAGTTCTGCCCACCCTTCACAGGATCCCTGCCCATCCTCTCTTCCTTGTCCAGGATGAAGTCACTGTGCAGGCAGACTGTCATGAGTCCTCAGGTTAAAGAGCTGCTCTTCCAAGAAGGCACCCCCAAGGCCATATTGTTCTTCGTGGAGCCTCACTTCTTCAGGCGACAAGTGGCTTCCTCTGAGAACAAAGTCTGCAAACTTTTTCGGTTCCTGGAGCCTGGAGACAGCCAGCCAGGATGGGAAGCCAGGGCTGCGGCAGGCCTGGCGGAGCTCCTCCAGGGAGCAGGTTGTGGCGGCATCAGCTTGTTCCCTGTATTCGTCTTCAGTAAGAAACTTCACCGCCGGCTTCTCTGATGTAAACCATTTCTTCATTTTCCTCCCGACACAGGTGAGTGCGCTCCGCAGAGAGCGCCGACTCCCAGATGACAGGATGAGGAGCAGGGCGGCCGTGTAGGCGAACTGGGGCGCGGACACCCCCGCGTACACCAGGAGCAGGGACAGAAGCCGCAGCAGCCACGCCAGGAGCACTACGCTCCTCTCCTCCACCAGGGGCCCGTGCTTGTAGCAAACAGCAAAGCTGACACAGCCAAGTGTCAAGACGTAGCCTTAGGAATGAACTTTTTCACCAGCAACAGAACAAAGACTAATGTCATTAGAACACCTAGCACAGTCCCCGAAGAGTAGAAGAAAGCAGGGCTTTGACTCAAGGTCTTTGCATAAAAGAAGAGGAGGATGCCCACCACAAACACAAAGAACAGTTTGAAATCCACAATGTTTTGTTTCACACTTATTGTAAAGATAAAGGTCTTCCTGGCTGGCTTCACAGAGAAACAGACAGTCTCTCCATATGGATGGATGATTATGGTTATATCATTAGACTCCTCTGGTGTCCAAAAGTTATGAATCATACATTTGATGATGGATAGAATGGTTTCTGGATACTGGCAATTATACCTTTCTGTGATATATACAACACTGAGCAGGCCTGAATTGGTAATTTTCACCTGAGAGGGCTGCCGCCTCCTCTTCCCAGCGCTCGGCGCCCGCAGGCTGCGCGGCCAGAGACGGCAGCCAGAGCATCAGCCAGCACGTCTCGGGGCGCAGCCTCATGCCGCTTGAGGGTCAGCCGCGCGCTGGTTATTCTCTTTCATTACCTGAAGTATGTCCTGCCATTCCCTTCTGGCCTGAAGGGTTTCTATTGATAGATCAGCTGTTATCCTTATGGGAATCCCTTTGTGTGTTATTTGTTGTTTCTCCCTTGCTGCTTTTAATATTTGTTCTTTGTGTTTGATCTTTGTTAATTTGAATAATATGTGTCTTGGGGTGTTTTGCCTTGGGTTTATCCTGTTTGGGACTCTCTGAGTTTCTTGGACTTGGGTGGCTATTTCCTTCCCCATTTTAGGGCAGTTTTCAGCTATTATCTCCTCGAGTATTTTCTCATGGCCTTTCTTTTTGTCTTCTTCTTCTAGGACTTCTAGGATTCGAATGTTGGGGCATTTCACATTGTCCCAGAGGTCCCTGAGGTTGTCTTCATTTCTTTTGATTCTTTTTTCTTTTTTCCACTCTGCTTAATTTATTTCCACCATTTTATCTTCTACCTCACTTATCCTATCTTCTGTCTCCATTATTCTACTCTTGGTTCCCTCCAGAGTGTTTTTGATCTCATTTATTGCATTATTCATTTTTAATTGACTCTATTTTATTTCTTCTAGGTCCTTATTGAACATTTCTTGCATCTTCTCAATCCTTGTCTCCAGGCTATTTATCTGTAACTCCATTTTGTTTTCAAGATTTTGGATCATTTTAATTACCATTATTCTAAATTCTTTTTCAGGTAGATCCCCTATCTCCTCCTCTTTTGCTTGACTTGGTGTGCATTTTTCATGTTCCTTTACCTGTTGGGTATTTCTCTGCCTTTTCATCTTGTTTAGATTGCTGTGTCTGGAGTGGGCTTTCTGTATTCTGGAGGTCTGTAGTTCCTTTTTATTGTGGAGTTTTCACCCAGTGGGTGAGGCTGGATGATTAGCTTGTCAAGGTTTCCTGGTTAGGGAAGCTTGCATCGGTGTTCTGGTGCATGGAACTGGATTTCTTCTCTCTGGAGTGCAATGGAGTGTCCAGTAATGAGTTTTGAGATGGGTCTGTGTGTTAGGTGTGACTTTGGGCAGCCTGTATGTTGACGCTCAGGGCTATGTTCCTGTATTGCTGGAGAATTTGTGTGGTATGTCTTGCTCTGAAACTTACTGGCTCTTGGGTGGTGGTTGGTTTCAGTGTAGGTATGGAGGCTTTTGGATGGTCTCTTATTACTTAATGCTCCATGTAGTCAGGAGTTTTCTGGTGTTCTCAGGTTTTGGGCTTAAGTTTCCTGCCTCTGGATTTCAGTTTTATTCTTCCAGTAGTCTCAAGACTTCTCCAACTATCCACCACTGATAATAAAACTTCTAGGTTAATGGTGAAAAGATTCTCCACCGTGAGGGACACCCAGAGAGGTTCACAGAGTTACATGAAGAATAGGAGAGGGAGGAAGGAGATAGAGGTGAGCAGGAGGAGGAGAAGGGGACTCAAGAGGAGAGAGACAGATCTACGCAGTTCTCTGTTCCCAAAGTGTTCTCCGTAGCCCAGACACCCACAGAGATTCACAGAATTGGATTGGGAAGAGAAGGGGAAAGGAGGAAATAGAGGTGTTCTGAGGTAGAAAACGGAGAGTCAAAAGTGGGAGAGTAATCAACACACTCCTGAATAAAAATGGGAGCTGAATATTGGGTTCTTAAGTGTCCAAAATTTATATCACATACTGAAAAGCAAATATTAAAAATCTAGAGTAGAGGTTAGACTCTTAAAAATACAATATTTTAAGCAAAAACAAAAACAAAAAATTTTAGAAATATATATGAAGTTCGGTTTAAAAATAGGTCTTTTCTCTTTTTTTTTCTTTGCAAGGTTATAGTGAAATGAAAATGAAAATTAAAGAGTAATAGAGGAGTAATAGAGGACTTTAAAAGAAAATAAGAGAAAAAAAAAGAAGAAAAAAAACAAGAAAAAATTTTTTTTTCCTAATTTAAAAAAATCATAAAAATATATGAAAATGAAAGTTAAGGAGTAATGAGGGAGTAATAGGGAAATTTTAAAAGAAAATAAAAGAGAAAAAATAAAAAAGAAAAGAAAAGAAAAAAATACTTTTTTTAATTAAAAAAAAAAGGTAAAAATATATCTAGGAATTTCTCTGGAGCTGTTGCAGTCAGTGTGGTTTTGGTTCAGTTTCAGATAGCTCCTCGTTCCAGCTTACACTTTTCGATATCTACAGGCCCCTTCCGGTGTAGTCGGTGTTACCTACAGGGATTTTAATCTGTTGCACTGGTCCCTTCTGAAGCGGTTCCCTTTGTTTATTTTGGCTTCTGTTTGCCGGTCTCTTCAGTGTCTAATTTCCACCCTGACACAGGCGGGCGGAGGTGGTCTCTTGTTCAGGTTCGCTAGTTTAGTAGCGCTGCTGGGAGGGAGGGGCGCTGTTTTCCCCGTCTACGCTGCTCAGGCTCCCGGCTGCTCTATATGGAGCGTGCCCTGCGTTGCGTGCGGTTCCAGTTTTTGGGTGTTCCACAAAAGCGCGGACTTGGTTGTGCCTGCATTTTGTGCCTTCCCCAGCCCGAGCAGCTCAGGCAGCCAGGAGCTTGACAGGCGCACTCTCCCCGGGTGTGGTGCGCCTTCTCCCCTCCGCGGCCCCAGCCTCAGTTTCCGCCCGCGCCAGTTGGGTGCGTGTGCCTTGTGTTTAGCTGCGACCCTCCCGGCGGATGTTGACCATCCAGAATCTCAGGAAGTCTTTGGTTAGAAACTGGAGGCCTGTTTGCAGTGTGGTAGGGGATGCCATCTCTGGGGCCGAGTTTGCCCCTTTCCCCTCCCCCCTGCCTCCTGCCTCTGGTGGGGATCAGTCCTTGGTTCTTTGAACGGCCGGCAGTGTGTTCGGGCCAGTTAATTTTTTCTCTCTCTCTTGCTATCCCACAGTTTAAGTTGCTATCTCATGAAATCTCCCTCCGATTGCTCTCAGGGCCTTCAGGCCCGGTCCTTACGCTAAGCAATGCCGCCTGCTCCTCTCCGTTCTGCCCTACTTGCTGGTGGTGGATGTGGGTGTCTGGGGTACTTTTCTGCTGGGAGTTGCTTTTAGGCACGTAATCTGTGGGTTTTATTTTTCCTCCCAGTTATGTTGCCCTCTGAGATTCAAAAACTTTAGTCCCGCCAGTGCGAGGGTTTCCTGGTGTTTGGAAACTTCCTCTATTAAGACTCCCTTCCCGGGACGGGTCTCCATCCCTAGCTCTTTTGTCTCTCTTTTTATCTTTTATATTTTGTCCTACCTCCTTTCGAAGACAATGGGCTGCTTTTCTGGGCATCTGATGTCCTCTGCTAGTGATCAGAAATTGTTCTGTGAAGTTTGCTCAGTGTTCAATTGTTCTTTCGATGAATTTGTAGGGAAGAAAGTGGTCTCCCCATCCTATTCCTCCGTCATCTTGGCTCCTACCTAATTTCCTTCTATTGAAAATACATTAATTTTTGGAGGAGAGGATTCCTGGAGGTCCAAATGAGGAGCCTTAATGTTATCCCTAGGAGCTTTCCAGGTGGTGAAGTGGTAAAAAAAAAAAAAAATCCATCTGCCATTGCAAGAGATACAAGAGATGGGAGTTCTATCTGTGGATAGGGAAGTACTCTGGAGTAGGAAACGACAATCCATTCAGTATTCTTGCCTAGAAAATTCTGTTATCTAAAAAACATGGCCACAACCTGAAAGTAGAGAATTATTTTATTTGGTGTGAATGTTTAGGACTCTGAGCCTGAGAGACAACACCTCAGCAACTCTGAGAAAACTGCTCCAAGGAGGCAGGAGGAGAAATCAGGCTATATAGAAATTTGCAACAAAGGGAGCAGGCAGTCTGAAAATCAAAGATCAGGTATCAAGTTAAAAAATGTAGCATTCTGTGTGTGGGAAGATGTAAGCTTTTGGACTCACTGAATTCATTCCTTTCATATGCACCTCAAAACTATCCAAGTCAGGCTTCAACAATACATGAACTGTGAACTTCCATATGTCCAAGCTGGATTTAGAAAATGCAGAGGAACCAGAGATCAATTTGCCAACATCCATTGGATGATAGAAAAAGCAAGGAAGTTACAGAAAAACATCTACTTTTTCTTTATTGACTATGCCAAAGCCTTTGACTGTGTGGATCACAACAAACTGTTTAAAAGTCTTCAAGAAGTAGAAATACTAGACCACCTTACCTGCCTCCTGAGAAATCTGTACGTGGGTCAAGAAGCAAAAGTGAGAACTGGACATGGAACAGTAGACTGGTTCCAAATGGGAAAAGGAATATGTCAAGGCTGTAGGGTCACTGCTCTTTTCTCCAGGGTCCTGATGCACACAAGGTTTTGTTTGTGCCCTCTAAGAGTCTGTCTCCCCAGTCCTGTGTACGTTCTGCAATCAAATCCCACTGGTTTCGAAAGACAAATTTTGAACTAATTATGAAAAGGCAAAAAGATATGACACTGAAAGATAAACTCTGCAGGTCAGTAGGTGACCAGTATGCCACTGGAGAAGAGTGGAGAAATAACCCCAGGAAGAATGAAGAGGCAGAGACAGAGCAAAAACAACACCCAGTTGTGGATGTGACTGATGACGGAAGGAAAGGCCAATGCTGTGAGAATAATATTGCATAGGAGCCTGGAATATTAGGTCCATGAATCAAGGTGAATTGGAAGTGGTCAAACAGGAGGATGCAAGAGTGAACATTGACATTTTAGGAGTGAGTAAACTAAAATGGGCTGGAATGGGTGAATTTAACTCAGATGACCACTATACCATTATACAGGAGTGGCAGCTGCCTGGCACAGGAGCGGCTGAAAAGAGATACCCCACATATAAGGTCAGGAGAGATGGCCAAGGGGAGATACCCCACACACAAGGTCAGGAGCAGTGGCTGTGAAGAGCTACCCTACTTCCAAGGTAAGGAGCGGTGGCTGCACTTTGCTAGAGCAGCCATGAAGAGATACCCCACGTCCAAGGTAAGAAAAACCCAACTAAGACGGTAGGTGTTGCAAGAGGGCATCAGAGGGCAGACACACTGAAACTGTAATCACAGAAAACTAGCCAATCTGATCACAGGACCACAGCCTTGTCTAACTCAGTGAGACTAAGCCATGCCGTGTGGGGCCATCCAAGATGGACAGGTCATGGTGGAGAGGTCTGGCAGCATGTGTCCATAGGAGAAGGGAATAGCAAACCACTTCAGTATTCTTGCCTTGAGAACCCCATGAACAGTGTGAAAAGGCAAAAATATGGACACGGAAAGACAGACTCCCCAGCTCATTAGGTGCCAAATATGCTACTAGAGATCAGTGGAGAAATAAGTCCAGAAAGAATGAAGGGATGGAGCCAAAGCAAAAACAACACCCAGTTGTGGATGTGACTGGTGATAGAAGCAAGGTCCGATGGTGTAAAGAGCAATATTGCATAGGAACCTGGAATGTTAGGTTCATGAATCAAAGTGAATTGGAAGTGGTCAAACAGGAGATGGCAAGAGTGAATGTCAACATTCTAGGAATCAGTGAACTAAAATGGACAGGAATGGGTGAATTTAACTCAGATGACCATTATATCTACTACTGTGGGCAGGGATCCCTTAGGAGAAATGGGGTAGCCATCATAGTCAAGAAAAGAGTCTGAAATGCAGTACTTGGATGCAATCTCAAAAACGACAGAATGATCTCAGTTCATTTCCAAGGCAAACCATTCAATATCACGGTAATACAAGTCCATGCCTTGACCAGTAACATTAAAGAAGTTGAAGCTGAATGGTTCTGTGAAGACTTACAAGACCTTTTATAACTAACACTCCCCAAACATGTCTTTTCAATATAGGGGACTGGAATGCAAAAGTAGGAAGTCAAGAAACACCTGGAGTAATAGGCAAATTTGGCCTTGGAGTACAGAATGAAGCAGGGCAAAGGCTAATACAGTTTTGCCAAGAGAACACACTGGTCATAGCAAACACCCTTTTCCAACGACACAAGAGAAGACTCTACACATGGACATCAACAGCTCGCCAACACCGAAATCAGACTGATTATATTCTTTGCAGTCAAAGAGAGAGAAGCTATATACAGTCAGCAAAAATAAGACCAGGAACTCACTGTGGCTCGGATCATGAACACCTGATTGCAAAACTCAGACTTAAATGGAAGAAAGTAGGGAAAACCACTAGACCATTCAGGTATGACCTAAATCAAATTCCTTATGACTATACAGTGGAAGTGAGAAATAGATTCAAGGGGCTAGATATGATAGATAGAGTGCCTGAAGTGCTATGGACAAAGCTTCATGACATTGTACAGGAGGCAGGGATTGAGACCATCCACAAGAAAAGGAAATGCAAAAAGGCACAATGGTTATCTGAGGATACCTTACAAATAGCTGAGAAAAGGAGAGAAATGAAAGGCAAAGGAGAAGAGGAAAGATATACCCATTTGAATGCAGAGTTCCAAAGAATTCCAAGGAGAGATAAGAAAGTCTTCCTCAGTGATCAGTGCAAAGAAATAGAGGAAACAATAGAATGGGAGAGATTAGTGATTTCTTCAAGAAAATTAGAAATACCAAAGGAATACTTATGCAAAGATGGGTACAATGAAGGACAGAAGTGTTTCTAAGAGAAGGAAAAGATATCAAGAAGAGGTGGCAAGAATACACAGAAGAACTATAAAAAAAAAATCTTCATGGACCAGATAATCATGATGGTGTGATCACTCACCTAGAGCCAGACATCCTGGAATGTGAAGTCAAGTGGGCCTTAGAAAACATCACTAGGAGCAAAGCTGGTGGATGTGATGGAAATCCAGTTGAGCCATTTCAAATCCTCAAAGCTGATGCTGTTAAAGTGCTGCACTCAATATGCCACAAATTTGGAAAACTCAGCAATGGCCACAGGACTGGAAAAGATCAGTTTTCATTCCAATTCCAAGCAAAGGCAATACCAAAGAATGTTCAAACTATCACACAGTTGCACTCATGTCACACTCTAGTAAAGTAATGCTCAAAATTCTCCAAGCCAGGCTTCAGTATTATGTGAACCATGAACTTCCAGATGTTCAAGCTGGATTTAGAAAAGGCAGAGGAACCAGAGATCAAATTACCAACATCTGTTGCATCATCAAAAAAGCAAGGGAGTTCCAGAAAAACATCTACTTTTGCTTTATTCAGTATGCCAAAGTCTTTGACTATGTGAATCACAACAAACTGTAAAATTCTCCAAGAGATGGGAATACCAGGCCACCTGACCTTTCTCCTGAGAAATCTGTATACATGTCAAGAAGCAACATTTAGAACTGGATATGGAACAACAGACTGGTTCCAAATTGGTAAAGGAGTACATCATGGCTGTATGTTGTCTCCTTGCTAATTTAACTTATGTGCAGAGCACATCATTCAAAGTACCAGACTGGATGAAGCACAAGCTGGAATCAAGATTGCCAGGAGAAATATCAATAACCTCAGATACACAGATGCCACCACCTCTATGGCATAAAGCAAAGAAGAACTAAAGAGTCTCTTGATGAACGTGAAAGAGGAGTGTGAAAAAGTTGGCTTAAATCTCAACATTCAAAATACTAAGATTATGGCATCTGGTCCATCAGTTCATGGCATATAGTTGGGAAAGCAATGGAAACAGTGAGAGATTTTATTTTTTGGTGCTCCAAAATCACTGCAGATGCTGCCTGTAGCCAAGAAATTAAAAGATGCTTGCTCCTTGGAAGAAAATTTATGACCAACCCAGACAGCATGTTAAAAAGCAGAGATATTACTTTGCCAACAAAGGTCCATTTAGTCAAAGCTATGGTTTTTCCAGTGGTCAGAATAGATGTGAGAGTCAGACTATAAAGAAGCTGAGCACTGAAGAATTGATGCCTTTGAACTGTGGTGTTGGAGAAGACTCTTGAGAGTCCCTTGGATTGTAAGGAGATCAAATTATTCAATCCTAAAGGAAACCAGTCCTAAATATTCATTGGAAGGATTGATGCTGAAACTCCAATACTTTGGCCACCTGATGCGAAGAACTGACTCATTGGAAAAGACCCTGATGCTGGGAAAGATTGAAGGAGGGAGGAGAGGGGTGGCAGAGGATGAGATGTTTGGATGGCATCACCGACTCGATGGACACAAGTTTGAGTAAGCTCCGGGAGTTGGTGATGCACAGGGAGGCCTGGTGTGCTGCGGTCTACCGCGTCGTGAGGAGTCGGATGCGACTGAGCGACTGGACTGAACTGAACTGAAGCTTATCGGGCAAAGGAAAAACTGTGGTGTGGTCAGGATATCAGTGGCTGAGTTTGGATATTCTGTTGTGATTTTGAGACGGGAGAGGAAAAACATTTGAAGAAAGGAAATACAGCTGACCTCTTTGTATGTGGATATACTGCCATCTCTTGGTCTTTTCTTGTCATTGATCAGGTTTTGAAGGCTGTTTCAGTAGCTCTTTTTTTGTTGTTGAAATATAATTGACCCGGAGTATTATATTATTTCAGTTATACAACATAGTGATTTACTACTGAATGACCATCACACTCATTCTAATCATGATCTATTGCCATACAAAGTTATAACAAGATTATATTGACTATAGTCACCATATAGCACCATGATTTATTTATTTTATGACTAGAAGTTTACCGTGGTGGCTCAGTTGGTAAAGAATCTGTCTCCAATGCAGGAGATCCAGGTTCGATCCCTGGGTCAGGAAGATGTCCTGGAGAAGCAATTGACAACCCACTCCTATATTCTTGCCTGGAGAATTCCATGGGCAAAGGAGCCTGCTGGTCTACTGTCCGTGGGATCACAGAGTCAGATGTGACTGAGCGACTAACACTTGCACCTCTTAATACCCTTCATCTGTTTTGCCCAACTGACCACACTCCTCTTGTCTGTAAGTTTGTTCTCTCTCTATATGAGACTGCTTTGGTTTTTATTATGTTTGTTTTTCTTTTTAGATTCCACATATAAGTGAAATCTTATGGTATTTGTCTTTCTCTGACTTATTTCGTTTAGGAAAAATCCTATTAGATTCCATCCATGATGTTGCAAATGGAAAGATTTCACTGTTTTTTGTGGCTAAGTAATATTCTATTGTGTATCTATATATACCATGTCTTCTTTATCTATTGTCTACTGATGCACATTTATGTTGCTTCTATATCTTGGCTGTAGTAAATAATGCTGTGATAAGCATTGAGGTGCAGATTTAAATTCACTCCAGTTATCACTTTTTGTCCAGAGATCTCAATATTCTCTTTGATGTCTTTTTTGCACTGGGTGAGAATCAGGAGACATGGATTCTAGTTCCAACAATGGTACTAATTTGCTCCATGATCCTGGACAAAGCTCAGTGGTTTTGTATGGTGATTTTCCCATTTGAAAATTAGCCAAAAGATTGATCATTGGAATCAAATTTTCATTGTGTTTACAAAATGACATTTATTAAATATTTCACTTTTATTGAAATATAGTTGATATACAATATTATGCTAGCTTCAGATATACTAATGATTTAACATTTGCATGCTTATTAAAAGATTGCCATGATAGTCTAATATCTGTCCCTATACACAGATATTACAGTATTATTGACTATATTCCTTATGCTGTATATTTCATCTTGTGATGCCAAAGAATGTTCAAACTGTTGCACTATTGCACTCATCTCACATGCTAGCAAATTAATCTCAAAATTCCCCAAGCCAGGCTTCAATAGTATGTGAACCAAGAACTTCCAGATGTTCAAGCTGGATTTAAAAAAGGCAGAGGAACCAGAGATCAAATTGCCAACATCCTTTGGATCATCAAAAAAGCAAGAGAGCTCCAGAAAAATGTCAACTTCTGCTTTTTGACTATGCCAAAGCCTTTGACTGTCTGGATAACAGCAAACTGTATATAATTCTTCAAGAGATGGGAATACCAGACCACCTTACCTGCCTCCTGAGAAATCTGTATGCAAGTCAAGAAACAACAGTTAGAACCGAACATGGCACAACAGACTGGTTCCAAATTGGGAAAGGAGTACAACAAGGCTGCATATTGTTACTCTGCTTATTTAACTTATATGCAGACTACATCATGCAAAATGCCAGACTGGATGAAGCACAATCTGGAGTCAAGATTCTGAGAGAAACATCAATAACCTCAGATATGCAGATGACACCACCTTTATGGCAGAAAGCAAAAAGGAACTGAAGAGTCTCTTTATGAAAGTGAAAGAGGAAAGTGAAAAAACTGGCTTAAAACTCAACATTCAAAAGACTAAGATCACGGCATCTGGTCTCAACACTTTATGGCAAATAGTTGGGGTAACAATGGAAACAGTGAGAGACTTTGTTTTTTTGGGCTCCAAAATCACTGCAGGTGGTGACTGCAGCCATGAAATTAAAAGACATTTGCTCCTTGGAAGAAAAACTATGACCAACCTAGACAGCATATTAAAAAGCAGAGACATTACTTTGCCAACAACTGTCCATCTAGTCAAAGCTATCATTTTTCCAGTTGTCAAGTATGGATGTGAGAATTGGAATATAAAGAAGATTGAGTGCCGAAGAAGTGATGCTCTTGAACAGTGGTGTTGGAGAAGACTCCTGAGAGTCCCTTGGACTGCAAGGAGGTCAAACCAGTCCATCTTAAAGGAAATGAATCCTGAATATTCATTGGAAGGACTGATGCTGAAGCTGAAGCTCCAATACTTTGGCCACCTGATGGAAGAACTGACTCAGTGTAAAAGACCCTGATGCTGGGAAAGATTGAAGGCAGTAGATGGGGATGACAAGAGGATGAGATGGTTGGATGGCATCACTGACACGATGGACATGAGATTATTTTAATTTTGGTTTGTTTTGGTTAAATTTCATATATAAGTGAAATCATGCTGTATTTGTTTTTGCCTGTCTTATTTCATTTAGCATAATACCCTCTAGATCCATTTGGGTTGTCACAAATGTCAAGATTTCATGCCTTCCTGTGGCTGAATAATATTTCATTGTGTGTGTGTGTATTGGTATATATACACATATTTCTATATATATACATATGTCTGTATATATACCAAGCCGTAAACACTTGTTTCCCTATCTTGGCTAATGTAAATAATGCTTCAATGATAATGGGTGCATATGTGTTTTTTATATTTAAATTAATTTTTTATTTGGAGGATAATTGATTTACATTATTGAGTTGGTTTCTGCCATATATCAACAGGAATCAGGCATAGGCATACATATATCTCCTCCCCCTTGAACCTCCATCCCACCTCCCTGTATATGTATTATGAATTAGTTTTTGTTTTCCTTTGGGTGAATATCCAGAAGATTCAGATCAAATGGCAGCTTTATTTTTTAATTTTTTGAGCAACCTCTATATTCTTTTCCATAATGGCTACATCGATAGAAAATCCCACCAACAGTGTACAAGTGTTCATTTTCTCTGTATCTTCATCAATACTTGTTATTTTTTATCTTTTTCTTGATAGCTATTCTGAAAAGTGTGAGGTGGTATCTCATTTGGTTTTCCTTGTTGATTAGTAATGTCAAGCATCTTTTCATGTATTTGTTGGCCATTTATATGTCTTCTTTGCAAAATATCTGTTTTTAATCTTCCCTTTTTTAATCAGATTTTTTGTTGCTGTTGAGTTGTATGAGTTCTTTAAATATCAAACTCTCATTTGCATTTCCTCTCCCACTCAGTATGCTGCCTTTTTTTATTTTTGGAGAGTTCCCTTTGTTGTGAAAAGCATTTTAATTTGATACAGTCCTATCTGTTTATTTTTGCTTCTTTTTTTCTGGTCTGAGACATATCCAAAAGAATATTGTGAAGACCAATGTCAAAGATGGCACTGTCTATGCTTTCTACTAGCAAATTTTTGGTTTCTGGTCTTAAATTTAAGTCTTTTCTCCACTTTGTGTTTATTTTTGAATGTGGTATAAGAAAGTAGCCCATGATTCTTTTGCATATAGCTGTCCAGTTTTCCCAACACAATTCACTGAAGAGAATATCTTTTCCTCACTGTATATTCTTGCCTCCTTTGTTGTAGATTAATTGCCTATATAAGTCTGACTATTTCTGAGCTTTCTCTTTTGTTCCATTGTCTGTTTTTGTGCCAACACTGTATTGTATTGATTACAGTAGCTCTGTGAAACAAATTAAAATCAAGAAGTGTGATATTTTTATCTTTGTTCTCTCTCAAGATTGATTTGACTATTTGGGATCTTTTGTATTTCCATACAAATTTTAGAATCATTTATTCTAGTTCTGTGAAGAATATAATTGGTATTTTGATAGGGATAGCCCTAAATCTGTAGAATGGTTTGGGTAATATGATCATTTTAACAATATTAATTATTCTAATCCAGTTGCTTTTCATTTGTTTGTGTCATCTTCAATTTCTTTCATCAGTGCCTTATAGTGTTTCAAGTATAAGTCTTTTATCTCCTTGGTAATATTTATTCCTAGTTATTTTCTTCTTTTGGTGCAACTGTAAGTAGGATTGCTTCCTTAATTTCTGTTTCTGATAGTTCTGATAAAAATACAATGGATTTCTGTGTATCAATTTTGTAGTCTGCAACTTTACTGAATCCATTTATTAGGTTTAGTAGTTTTTTTGTCACATGTTTTGGATTTTCTATATATAGCATCATTTTATCTGAAAAGAAGACAGTTTTACTTTTTCCTTTCCAATTTGGATGCCTTTCATTTCTTTTTCCTAATTTCTGCAGTTACAACTTCCAAGACTTTATTCAATAAAAGATATGGGATGGGCATTCTTGACTTGTTAGTGGTCTTAGGGGAAATGCACTTAGCTTTTCATCATTCATTATGTTAACAGTGGGGTTTTCATAAAGGGTCTTTGTTATGTTGAGATATGTTCCTTCTGTATCCACTTTGTAGAGAATTTTCATCATAAATGCATGCTGAATTTTATTAAAGAATCATTTTCTTTATTTCATTATCGTATGAGTTTTATTCTGCAATTTGTTGATGTAGTGTATCACATTGATTGACTTGTGGATATTGAACCACCCTTGCATCCCTGGAATAAATCCCACTTGATCATTGTGTATGATTTGTTTAATGTACTGTTTCATTACAAATGCAGCTTTTCACCATTGAATATAATGTTATCTGTGAATTTATCATATTATGTTGAGATATATTCCCTGTATGTCTGCTTTCTGCAAAGTTTTTACCGTAAATGGATGTTGAATTTTATCAAGAGCTTTCTCTGCATCGATTGAAATGATCATATAAGTTTTATTTTTCAATTTGTTAATATGGTACATCATATTGATTGATTTATGGATACTGAACCATTCTCACATCCCTGGGGTAAATCCCACTTGATCATTATGTATGATCTCTTTAATGTGTTGTTGGATTCCATTTGCCAGTGTTTTATTGAGAAGTTTTGCATCTTTGTTCATCAGTGATATTGGCCAGTAATTTTCTTTTTTTGTGTGACATACTTGTCTGGTTTTGGTGTCAAGGTGATAGTGGCCTCATAGAATAAGTTGGAAGTCTACCTTCTTTTGCAATTTTTTTGAATAGTTTCAGAAGGATAAGTGTTAACTCGTCTCTAAATGTTTTGTATAGTATAATGTTTTAATGACTGATTTGTGTCTTCATATTTGAAGTAGGTTTTTCTTAGGAGTTTTTGTATTGATTATCTTGCTTTATTCACAGCAATAAAAATTTTGCCTTTTAGTTGGGGGTATTTAAAGTGATAAGACCCTGATGCTGGGAAAGATTGAAGGCAGGAGGAGAAGGGGACGACAGAGGATGAGATGGTTGGATGGCATCACCGACTCAATGGACGTGAGTTTGAGTAAATTCCGGGAGTTGGTGATGGACAGGGAGGCCTGGAATGCTGACGTCCACGGGGCTGCAAAGAGTTGGACATGACAGTGACTGAACTGGACTCAACTGATTTTGAGTGATTATTGATATGCTTGGGCTTACATCTGCATTCTTTCTTCTTGTGTGCTTTTTGTCTCATCTGCACTTGGTTCATTTTTGCCTCATTTCCTCATTTCTTTGAATCAGTATTTGGCTGAAATTTACTCCTGAGGGTTTCATTCTTTCAACACGTCTTGCTTGTTGGGTGGTAGAGAAGTATGTGTGTGTGTGCTTGCTCAGATGTGTTCAACTCTCTGAGACCCCATGGACTGTAGCCTGCCAGGCTCCTCTGTCCATGGAATTCTCCAAACAAGAATTCTGAAGCAGGTTGCTATTTCCTCCTCCAGGGGATCTTTCCGACCCAGGGATCAAACTTGTTTCTTTCGGGTCTCCTGCACTGGCAGGCAGATTCTTTACCACTGAGCCACCTGGGAAGCCTGGAGGAAAAGTAGTGGGAAAAGAAATTCTGAAGTAAAGAAATGCAGGTGGTGTGTACTGAAATGATAAGTGAGACAGAAAGGCTGCCGTGCTAACCAGTGTAACAGTGGGAAGCAGTGTATGCACTACACTTTCTTTAGTGCCTGAAGTTAACTAAGATGTGGTTTTAAAATCTCACTGGCTAATAATTGAAAAGGAAATCTCATGATGTTGTAGAGAGTCCAGTGAGTAGGTGACTGAGGCTTCTTTTAAATTATTTTTTCAGTTTGGAAGAAACTACAAATATGATTCCAAGAAACTGCTGAGAATGTTAGGATGTGGCATTATAATTTAATTTATCATGTCAGCCTCACAAGCTTTATAACTGCTACTTGGCTGCATACCAGATTAGATAATGGATATGAAAGGAATTATAGAGCAAAGAATTAAATATGGTGATGTAATGTGGGAAATTGACAATCAGAAGCATTCGAAACTAGGACCACCTATTAACACCTATATTATTCCTGTTGAAATGCATATACATTTTCTAGAAAAGTAAATTTCTTGCTTTACAGCTGGTAGCTTACATGTTACATTTATTTTTGATAAAGCTGTAGGAAGAAAGTAAATTATAAGGTTTAGAGGTGAAGACATGGGTAAATAGTAAATTTGAATGAAATTCCTTTGATCATGCATGTTATACATGCTGTTTCTTATTCTGTTTTTCAATAAATATATGAATATATTTTCATCTGATTAAATATTACTTCCAACAAGACTTTTAGCGTCTGTTCCTTTTCAGTTATAAAGTATGATTGCACTTAGTACAAAATTAAATTGCATGATAGCAAGGGTAAATAAATGCTGTTTCCCATCCACTTTACATAGATTCCTATGAAGATATTTCTTATCAAGAGATTTTTCTCTGCATATGAGAGCATACACAGATGTAAATTTGTGTGCTTTTGTAATAACATAAATGAAAGCTTACCTTGTACACACTTCTACACCTTCCTTTTTTAAGTCAAATAATTTAGGATATTATGTTGAATCAATAAACATAGCTCTAACTCATTTTGAGAACTATTTAGTATATCCCCTATTGATACAAAACTACTCCCAATCTTTTGTTATTATAACTGATTATGCTGCAATAATAGATAAGTTCTGTTATAAATATACTACTTCATTTAAAAGCTTTTAAAATATATTTAACTTTATGGTATAAATTTTTCATGCTTTTGGAATGTATAAAATATGTGAATTTATTCTGGTAGTTTGAAAATTTTACAATTCATTTTTATCCTTTCTGATATTAATCTTCAGGAGCAATGCTATACATTTTTGTTTCTCGAGTTATTACCTTAAGATCATATTGGTATGAAAGATATTAATATTAGCACACTTACTTTCCTATGTTCTCTCCATAGTCTGATTTTGATAGTTTGTATTATTTTCCCTAATGCCCCTGGGGACTCCCATGGCAGTTCAGCGGTAAGGATTAAGTGCTGTTAGTGCTGGGGCTCCCGGCATGGGCTTCCCTGGTGGCTCAGCTGGTAAAGAATCCACCTGCGATGCGGGAGACCTAGGTTTGATCCCTGGGTTGCAAAGATCCCCTGGAGAAGGGAACGGCTACCCACTCCAGTATCAGGACAGAGGAGCCTGACAGGCTACAGTTCATGGGGTGGCAAAGAGTAGGACATGACTGCGATACTCTCGGTTTCACTTTTCAATGCCCTAGTAACACATTTTGCATCTTAGAATATACTTACATATAAAATAATCCAAGCTCAGGAGCAGTGGCCATGAGGAGATACCCCATGTCCAAGGTCAGGAGCAGCAGCTGTGCTTTGCTGGAGCAGCCAAAAAGAGATACCCCACATCCAAGGTAAGAGAAACCCCACTAAGATGGTAGGTGCTGAGAGAGGGCATCAGAGGGCAGACAGACTGAAACCACAGTCACAGAAAACTCGCCAATCTGATCACAGGGCCACAGCTTGTCTAACTCAATGAAACTAAGTCATGTCATATGGGGCCAGCCAAGACAGTCAGGTCATGGTGGAGAGGTCTGACAGAATGTGGTCTACTGGAGAAGGGAATGGCAAACCACTTCATTTTTATTGTGTAAAGAACCCCAAGAACAGTATGAAAAGCCAAAAAGATAGGACACAGAAAGACAGACTCCCCAGCTCATTAGGTGCCAAATATGCTACTGGAGATCAGTGGAGAAATAACTCCAGAAAGAATGAAGGGATGGAGCCAAAGCAAAAGCAATACCCAGTTGTGGATGTGACTGGTGATAGAAGCCAGGTCCGATGGTGTAAAAAGAGCAATAATGCATAGGAACCTGGAATGTTAGGTCCATGAATCAAGGTGAATTGGAAGTGGTCAAACAGGAGATGGCAAGAGTGAATGTCGACATTCTAGGAATCAGTGAACTAAAATGGACTGGAATGGGTGAATTTAACTCAGATGACCATTATATCTACTACTGTGGGCAGGAATCCCTTAGAAGAAATGAAGTAGCCATCATAGTCAAGAAAAGAGTCCGAAATGCAGTACTTGGATGCAATCTCAAAAACAACAGAATGACCTCTGTTCATTTCCGAGGCAAACCATTCAATATCATGGTAATCCAAGTCTATGCCCCAACCAGTAATGCTGAAGAAGCTGAAGTTGAATGGTTCTATGAAGACCTACAAGACCTTTTGGAACTAGCATGCCCAAAACATGTCTTTTCATTACAGGGGACTGGAATGCAAAAGTAGGAAGTCAAGAAACACCTGGAGTAACAGGCAAATTTGGCCTTGGAGTACAGAATGAAGTGGGGCAAAAGCTAACAGAGTTTTGCCAAGAGATTGCACTGGTCATAGCAAACACCCTCTTCCAACAACACAAGAGACAGCTCTACACATGGACATCACCAGATGGCCAACACCGAAATCAGACTGATTATATTCTTTGCAGCCAAAGATGGAGAAGCTCTCTACAGTCAGCAAAAACAAGACCAGGAGCTGACTGTGGCTCAGATCATGAACTCCTTAGTACCAAATTCAGACTTAAATTGAAGAAAGTGGGGAAAACCACTAGACCATTTAGGGATGACCTAAACCAAATCCCTTATGATTATACAGCGGAAGTGAGAAATAGATTTAAGTCACTAGATCTGATAGAGAGAGTGCTTGATGAACTAT
Organism: Odocoileus virginianus; assembly: GCF_023699985.2. NCBI lineage: Eukaryota > Metazoa > Chordata > Mammalia > Artiodactyla > Cervidae > Odocoileus > Odocoileus virginianus. The sequence goes on from NC_069683.1 coordinate 3,314,515, forward strand.
GGACAGAGGTTCATGACATTGTATGGGAGAGAGGGATCAAGACCATCTCCAAGAAAAAGAAATGCAAAAAAGCAAAATGGCTGTCTGAGGAGGCCTTACAAATAGCTGTGAAAAGAAGAGAAGCATAAAACAAAGGAGAAAAGGAAAGATATTTCCATTTGAATGCAGAATTGCAAAGAATAGCAAGGAGAGATAAGAAAGCCTTCCTCAGTGATCAGTGCAAAGAAATAGAGGAAAACAATACAATGGGAAAGACTAGAGATCTCTTCAAGAACATGAGAGACACCAAGGGAACATTTCATGCAAAGATGGGCTCAATAAAGGACAGAAATGGTATGAACCTAACAGAAGCAGAAGCTATTAAGAAGAGGTAGTAAGAATACAGAAGAATTATACAGAAAAGATCTTCATGACCCAGATAATCATGATGGTGTGATCACTCACCTAGAACCAGACATCTTGGAATGTGAAGTCAGTGGGCCTTAGGAAGTTTTCCTACAAACAAAGTTGGTGGAGGAGATGGAATTCCAGTTGAGCTATTTCAAATCCTCAAAGATGAGGCTGTGAAAGTGCTACACTCAATATGCCAGCAAATTTGGAAAACTCAGCAGTGGCCACAGGACTGGAAAAGGTTTGTTTTCATTCCAATCCCTAAGAAAGGCAATGCCAAAGAATGCTCAAACTACCACATAATTGCACTCATCTCACATGCTAGTAAAGTAATGCTCAAAATTCTCCATGCCAGGCTTCAAGAATATGCAAACGGTGAACTTCCAGATGTTCAAGTTGGTTTTAGAAAAGGCAGAGGAACCAGAGATCAAATTGCCAACATCCGCTGGATCTTTGAAAAAGCAAGCGAGTTCCAGAAAAACATCTATATCTGCTTTATTGACTATGCCAAAACCTTTGACTGTGTGGATCACAGCAAACTGTGGAAAATTCTGAAAGAGATGGGAATGAACACCAGATCACTTGACCTTCCTCTTGAGAAACCTGTATGCAGGTCAGGAAGCAACAATTAGAACTGGGCATGGAACAACAGACTGGTTCCAAATTGGTAAAGGAGTACATCACGGCTGTATACTGTCACCCTACTTATTTAACTTATATGCAGAATACATCATGAGAAACACTGGGCTGGATGAAGCACAACTAGAATTAAGATTGCCAGGAGAAAATCAATAATCTCAGATATGCAAATGAGACCACCCTCATGGCATAAGGTGAAGAACTAAATCTCTTGATGAAAGTGAAAGAGGAGAGTGAAAAAGTTGACTTAAAGCTCAACATTCAGAAAACTAAGATCATGGCATTCGGTCCCATCACTTCATGGCAAATAGATGGGGAATCAGTGGAAACAGTGGCTGACTTTATTTTTTGGGAGTTCCAAAATCACTGCAGATGGTGATTGCAGCCATGAAATTAAAAGACGCTTACTCCTTGGAAGGAAAGCTATGACCAACCTAGACAGCATATTAAAAAGCAGAGACATTACTTTGCCAGCAAAGGTCCGTCTAGTCAAGGCTATGGTTTTTCCAGTAGTCATGTATGAATGTGAGAGTTGGACTATAAAGAAAGCTGAGCACCAAAGAATTGATGCTTTTGAACTGTGGTGTTGGAGAAGACTCTTGTGAGTCCCTTGGACTGCAAGGAGATCCAACCAGTCCATCCTAAAGGAGACCAGTCCTGGGTGTTCATTGGAAGGACTGATATTGAAGCTGAAACTCCAATACTTTGGCCACCTGATGCGAAGAGCTGACTCATTGGAAAAGACCCTCATGCTGGGAAAGATTGAGGGCAGGAGGAGAAGGGGATAACAGAGGATGAGATGGCTGGATGGCATCATCAACTCAATGGACATGGGTTTGGGTGGACTCCGGGAGTTGGTAATGGACAGGGAGGCCTGGCGTGCTGTGATCCGTGGGGTCGCAAAGAGTCAGACATGACTGAGTAACTGAAGTGAACTGAACTGAAAATGATATATGTCACACTTAAGCAATATTTAATAATTTCCTACACCAAGAGGTGGAGAAGGAAATGGCAACCCACTCCAGTATTCATGTTTGGAAGATCCCATGGACAGAGGAACCCAGCCGGCTACAGTTCATGGGATCACAGAGTCAGGCACACCAAGAGGAGGAGATTGATGGGCTGTTCAGAATGCCTGTAAAATTCCTTCTTTTTTATTTCAAGCTTTTTGTTTGATTATATTACTGTATTATTAGTATTAGTCTTTATTGGTTATATTATTATTGTCATACCACCACTTCCTATAAACAGAGTTTTCCAGTCTTGGTTCCATCAATAAGAGTATTCATTGCAACGAGTGTAGCGTGGAATGATATTGTGGAGAATTCTGAGAACAATTTGAGTTTTATCCTCCAATTAAGAAAAAAATGAAGTCCACACACTTTACTAGAATAAACCATGAGCTATTTAATTTATGTTTTTTTTCTTTAAAGACACTTTGTACACTCTTTGTCCATAGAGATCTTATGTGTCTTCCATGATGGCTTTCAGAAGCATCTATGCTCCTTTTTTGGTTTTGTTTCATGTGACTAAAAATTGGTATATAATTTTCTTTCTTGGGCTCAGCTGGCTCACCTTGCATTGCCTGATATAATTTTGCTATTTCTTTTTTTAAACTTGCTATTCCACAGAGGAGATATTACTTTTATTTTAATGTGATAAGCAAGGATTTTTCAATAATTTTTTAATTAATTGAATACTTTCTGTTATTTTTCATATTCCTTTCTTGGTTGATTTAATGTACTGTCATTCTCTATTTTTAAAAATCTGTTTTCATTGCTTCCTCATTGATTTTAAATTATTTTAAGAAAAATAAGTATTTTTCCATCGGTATTTTTAATTATAGCATAAGTATGTGTACTTATAGCTGATTCATGTTGTTGCAAAGTGTAAATCAACACAACATTATAAAGCAATTATCCTCCAATTTAAAAAGTATATAGCATGATTTTAATTGCAAAACATGAACCATTATGAATGTATAGATTTTATAGGTTTATTCCCACAAATTCAACAAATATGTACAGAACACAATTATTGACAGCCTTCTGAGTTAGATATTTAAGAGGAGTCATAAATGAGCTAACAGTGAAGTGTCATGGGAGTGATATCTGGCCTTGTTGAGGGGGATAAGCAATTATGATTCTCAGAGAAGTGGTGATTTAGAGACTTCACCCAATGTCACGTTCTTCTCTCTCTTCTGCAGCAATCCTGTGCAAAACAAACTTCTTGCCTTTGTTCTTGCCTCCCTGCTTCTGATCAACTCATCAGCACTGACTGGAATGTCTTTGCTCTTAACTTCAGTATATATAAACTGTGCTTTCAGACCAACTTCTTTTTTGAAAATTTCCTTCTTTACTCCTACAGTGACCTGTCCTCCTTTCAAATTCAGAGACTGTTTTTTCATCTTTTGTCTAGAGATAAGAACATGCTAGTTTGAACTGGTGTCTTATTTTTATATCTAGATATTGTCTCCTAAATAGTCTTATAGTTCCCTTATGATAGTAAATGACGAGTGAACACTGATTCTATGCTGGACCTTGTTTTTAATTCTTTTAACATTTTGCTTCATTAAGTGCTTCCAACATCTTTGTGAGCTAGAAACCATCTTTGTTTACTTTATACATTAAGAGAATGAGGCACGGAGAGATTTAAAAGCTTGCTCAGAGTGATAGTAAATGATGAGATGAAGATTTACACCCAGGCAGTGTGGCTCTCAAACCAGATAGCAAGCCTGGCAGCACTGGTGCTGGGTGCTCAGTGGATCACTCCTCCCTGCTAGAAAAGAGCTCTTTTTTTGGAAGGATCCAAAAGGGGGGAAAACATACACAGTTTTCTTAGGAATCTTCTTTCCAGGGAAGACAGGAAAAAACACTTGGTCCAGATGCCTCTGTGATCATGTTAATTTTGTGACTTCAGGTGTAAACTCTTGTGGCTTTAGTTCTTTGGGGACCTGGCTCTAAATTACTGTAAACTCCCAAGGGAGAGTATCTTATTCTACGCAGTATGTGAATCAACGTGCAGGTCAAAGAGAATCTCTTTTCTCCTAGAATGTTCAAGATGATGGATTTATCTTCTTCACCAAGTACTGGAAAGTCATGCCTCTTAGAAAAAGTTGTCACCATGAAGGAAATTGAATATTCTATCCTTATATATAGAAAATGGTTATTTCCTTGCAGTAATCAAAGGACCTACATAAAGAATATCCTTAAGGAAGTGAGTACTTTGCATTCTGGATAATATGACATTTTTGAAGTATGATGGAGAAGCTTCAGGCTGCGTCTGAACTTTGGGAATATAACCCTTCCAGACCAAGTTCTCTTTTAAAGAGAGCAGACTGGCGTTTTATTCACTTCCTTAAACAGGCAAAGTAACTGTTTTCTGTGACTTTTTCAGATCTTATTTTCTTGTTTATTTCTGTGTAATATAGAGATACTACAAAGTCCATAAAGAATTCTAAAGTCACAGAATGTTAGCTGTGAAAGTGGCATAAAGACCATCTTCCTTGCTTTATAAAAGACCTAAATTTACTCACATTCAAATAACTAAAAAGTTCTTGGACTAAAATTTTAACTAAACAAAAGCATTTAATGCAATGGATAATGCTCTTAATCTATGCTGAGAAATATCTCTGTGACTGCTGAAAATATGCTCCACCTTAGGTTTAGCAGAAAATCATAATCATAGATAATCACAAATCAAGTCACTTTTATTTTTCATTTATCAAGCTCTACATATAACTATTATATAATTCAAGAGTAGTTTATTGCATTTATTTATCACTGAGTGATAATAAATGTTATTTAAAGCAAGATATTTTTCATACAGATTATCCTACATAGTGATCTTCTTGTAGGAATTTTAAACAGTTTGATTCCTAATTCCTTAATGAATCAGAAAGTAACATATTCTTGAATGGATTTCATGCATAAAGTCTCATGCATTTGGTACTTTACATATATCAATACCATAATTGGTATTGCCTGGTAGATTTCAGGATAAATGCCCTAAAAGAAGTTTATATGAAATATGAGATATCATATAAAATAATTCTCCATTATTTTGGTGCAGAGAGGCTAAATTATTTATATAGTTTCCATGACAACTTGCTGTCCAATGATGCCAGATCATTTGATATTACAGGCAAGGCATCCTCATTCCTTCCATGGGTCACATTCTTTTAGATGAGTAACCTCTGTTATCTGTGTATATTACCCTTTCCACATCTTTGTGTAAGAGGGAGTAGGGAATAGACTGATAAACACATATGTGAATTGTGTGTTAAAAATATTAGGATGGGTGAGATCAGTCAGTAAGATCAAGAAATTCCCTGTTTTGCATTTCTCAGATGTCATATGTTAGGATCTGAATATCTCATTGATCTTACAGTATTCCTAGCAAGGTTTTTCTAGCTGGGGTTCTATATCCAATTATGCAATAAGATAAAACATGAAAGGTAGTTCATATGCAAATTTGTAACTTGAAAGATTTTTAGATTACAGGGCTCGGCACTTTGTGGCAAACAGTAGAGATTAATGGTGAATTGCCTGAGTTTACACAGGGTCTTTGCACAGACTGCCGTGATCTAGTATCTGTGTGTGTGCTCAGTCATGTCTGACTTTTGCGACCCCACACTGTGGCCCATCAGGCTCCTCTGCCCTTGGGATTTTCCAGGCGAGTATCCTAGGGCAGGTTGCCATTTCCTACTCCAGGGGGTCTTCATGACCCAGGGATCGAACCCATGTCTCTAGTGTCTCCTGCATTGGCAGATGGATTCCTTACCACTGCACCAAGTGGGAAGCCGAAACTAGAATCTAGGAATATTATTTTCTAGTTCCATGGTGTTTCGGTAATTGTCTACTGTAGACCTATTTAACAGAACCTTTCATTAGCTTAATATGTTATTTGTAACTCAATGATTATTTTTCATAAAAAAATTTTTCTTTTTTCTTTTTTTATTTATTTATATTAGTTGGAGGCTAATTACTTTACAATATTGTAGTGGTTTTTGCCATACACTGATATGAAAATCTTTCTCATAACAGATTGCAGATGACCAATGGAAGATCAGAATCAGACAGCAGTGACTGAATTTCTTTTCTTGGGCCTCACAGATCATCTCTATCTGCAAATTGTCCTCTTTTTCTTTCTTCTTTTTATCTATCTTGCCACTCTGGGTGGTAACTTGGGGATGATCACTCTCATATGGATTGATCCCAGACTCCACACTCCTATGTACTTTTTTCTTAGTCACTTGTCCTTTGTAGACTTGTGTTCCTCTTCTTCCATTGCCCCCAAGATGCTGTGTGATATCTTTGCAAATAGAAGAAGCATCTCCTTCGTGGGTTGTGCTGCACAGATGTTTTTCTTTGGTCTTTTTGTGGCCACTGAATGTTTCCTGTTGGCTTCCATGGCCTATGATCGGTATATGGCCATCTGTAAGCCCTTGTTGTACACACTCATTATGTCCCAGAGGGTCTGTGTGCAGCTGGTTATAGGCCCTTATGCTGTGGCTCTTGTAAGCACCGTGACCCATACGAGTCTCACTTTTTGCTTACCCTTCTGTGGTCCAAATGTGGTCAATCACTTTTTCTGTGATATTTCACCACTGCTTTCCCTTGCGTGTGCAGACACCCGGATCAATAAGTTGGTGCTTTTCACCTTGGCTGGAGCAATAGGAGTGCTCAGTGGCCTGATCATCATGATCTCCTATGTTTGCATCCTGGTGGCCATCCTGAGGATCCAGACTGCCGATGGGAGGAGGAAAGCTTTCTCTACTTGTTCTTCTCACCTGGCAGTTGTCTCCATCCTGTATGGGACTCTTTTCTTCAATTATGTTCGACCCAGCTCAAGTTCCTCCCTAGGTATCAATAAAGTGATTTCTCTCTTTTACACTCTGATTACCCCCATGTTGAACCCCCTCATCTACAGCTTGAGGAACAAAGAGGTGAAAACTGCATTCAGTATGAAACTTGAAAGGAAAACTTGCTTAGTATTTAGGTAAAGTAGAACTCTACTTGTATTGTACCATAGATATTGGTAAGGAATGCTTATTAAAAAGAACACTAGCCTGGAAGTCTGAAGCTTCATGTGAGTCCTGGCTCTGTCTCTTCAAGATAACCTGAAAAAATGGCGCAGTTCTTTAATAATTTTCTGCTTCAATCTTCTTCTCTGTGACATGAGAGTGGCTTTAAAATAATATAGAGATGGAGTGAGAATATAAAAGTGTAAATATACCAGAAGAGAACTCAGGGGAATACTGTACAGTCATGCATCTGTGAATCATGTTTAATCTGGACATGAAAAATACAAGTTATAATGAAAAGCTTAAAGTATGACAGACAATATTAAAAATCAAATAAAAGAGAGAGAAATTTTTGTGCTCCTGTAACAAAGAGTGGGATAATATTCCTAATATTCAAAGAACAGTCTAAAATTCACAATGAGAAAAACAATAGGTAATTGTCAACTAAATGAACAAGCATTTTACAAAGGTGGAAATGCAAATTGCCAAAGGTGCATGGAGACAATGTTCAGCATCATGATTGGTCAAGTAAATGAAATAAAATTAAAATGCCAACGCAGTGCCTTTCAATGCAGGTGAAATATTAGTAGTTTCATTCTATTCCGCTGACAGAAGAGGAGCTTTTATTTGGTATGTACTGATACATTCATTATTTCCTACTGGTAGTAAGAATCTACTCCACTATTTCCACAAGGCCATTTGGTAGTTTTAATTTAAAATGATACATTTATATGGCTTTTGACTGAGAGATCCCTTTATTAGAAACCTAAACTACAAAAATATAAATGCCAAAACATAAGATTGCACATATTTAAGCGCTACATGTTGTGGCAAATAAAATAAATCACTTGAATACTAATTGTTGAAGAAAGGTACATATTTTTCAGTGTAATTTTGTGCAGCAAATAAAGACTGAATCAGGTATCAATGGATTGAATTGGAGAGACCTATTGCATGCACGCTACTGCTAGTTTAGAAAAAAATCAGGTTGAATATCAATGCTAGCGCTGGTCGTTAAGGGAAAGGACAAAACCTACATCATGAATAAAATGTATATGTATATATTAGGTGTAAGTGAGCATAGGGAAAATTACAAACAATACATAATGAGCTACTGACAATGGTCATTTCAATGGGAATGGCGTTGGAGGCAGGAAAGGAGAGCTCTTCCTCATACACAGTTGGTGGTGGTGTTCAGTCACTAAATTGCATCCAACTGTTTGTGACCCCAAGAACTGCAGCATGCTAGGCTCCACTGTCCTTCACTATCTCCCTGAGTTTGCTCAAACTCAAGTCCATCGATGCCATCCAACCATCTCATCCTCTGTCACCCTCTTCTCCCGCCTTCAATCTTTCCCAGCATCAGGTTCTTTTCCAGCGAGTCAGTCATTTGCATCAGGTGGCCAAAGTATTGGAGTTTCAGCTTCAGCATCAGTCCTTCCAATGAATATTCAGGATTGATTTCCTTTAGGATGGACTGGTTAGATCTCATTGCAGTCCAAGGGATTCTCAAGAGTCTCCTCCAACACCACAGTTCAAAAGCATCAGTTCTTCAGTGCTCAGCCTTCTTTATGGTCCAACTCTCACAACATCCATACATGACTACTGGAAAAACCATAGCTTTGACTATACAGACCTTTTCTTCGCAAATTGATGTCTCTGCTTTTTAATACATTGCCAAGGTTTGTCATAGGTATTCTTACAAGGAGCAAGCCTCTTTTAGTTTCATGGCTGCAGTCACCATCTGCAGTGATCTTGGAGGCCCCCCAAAATAGTCTGTGACAGTTTACACTGTTTCCGCATCTATTTGCCATGAAGCGATGGGACCAGATACCGTGATCTTCGTTTTTTGAATGTTGATTTTTCAGCCAGCTTTTCCACTCTCTTCTTTCACCTTTATCCAAAAGGCTCTTTAGTTCCTCTTCATTTTCTGCCATTAATGTAATATCATCTGCATATCTGAGGTTGCTGATATTTCTCCCAGTGATTTTGATTCATCTTGTGATTCATCCAGTCTGACATTTCCCATGATGTGCTTTTCATATAAGTTAAATAAGTAGGGTGGCAACATACAGCCTTGATGTACTCCTTTCCCAATTTTGAACCAGTTCGTTGTTCCACATCCAGTTCTAACTGTTGCTTCTTGACTGCATATGGATTTCTCAGGAGGCAGGTAATGAGGTCTGGTATTACCATTTCATCAAGAATATTCCACAGTTTGTTGTGATCCACACAGTCAAATGCTTTAGCATAGTCAATGAAGCAGATTATTTTTGGAATTCCCTTGCTTTTTCTATGATCCAATGGATGTTGGCAATTTGATCTCTGGTTCCTCTACCTTTTCTAAATCCATCTTGAACATCTGGAAGTTCTTGGTTCACACACTGCTGAAGCCTAACTTTAAGGATTTAGAACATAATCTTGCTGTCATGTGAAATGAGTGCAATTGTATGGTAATTTCAACATTCTTTGGCATTGCCTTTCTGTGAGACTGGAATGAAAACTGAACTTATCCAGTCCAGTGGCCACTGCTGAGTTTTCCAAATTTGCTGGTATAATGAGTGCAACAGTTTAAAAGCATCATTGTTTAAGAGTTTTAAATAGCTCAGCTGGAATTCCATCACCTCCAACAGCTTTATTCATAGCAATGCTTCCTAAGGCCCACTTGACTTCACACTCCAGGATGTCTGGCTCTCAGTAAGTGACCACATCATTGTGGTTAACTGGGTTTTTTGGTATAGTTCCTCTTTGTATTCTTGCCACCTTTCTTAATCTCTTCTGTTCCTGTTAGGTTCTTGCTATTTTGTCTTTTATTGTGCCTATCTTTGTATGAAATGTTCCCTTGGTATCTCCAGTTTTCTTAAAGAGGTCTCCTGTCTTTCCCATTCTGTTGTTTTCCTCTATTTCTTTACATTGGTCACTTAAGAAGGCTTTCTTATCTCTCCTTGGAATTCTCTGGAACTGTGCATCCAGTTGGGTAAATCTTTTCCTTTCTCCTTTGCCTTTCACTTCTCTTCATTTCTCAGCTATTTGTAAGGGCTCCTGCTAGATTCAAAGGACTAGATCTGGTAGACAGAGTGCCTCAAGTTATGGACCACAGTTCATAACATTGTACAGGAGGTGATAACCAAAACCATCTCCAAGAAAAAGAAATGCAACAAGGCAAAGTAGTTGTCTGAGGAGGACTTACAAACGTACAGTTGAATTGTGTCTTCTTCATGCTCTCTGGTCTTGCTTGGATGTGATCTTGATGTACCACTTTCATCTCATGATAGATTGCTGCTGTGCCTATCTGATAATGGGAGGACCTGACAGGTCCCAGGTTATTATGGCAGACTGTTTGCTTATTCCCATGATGTCATTTATTCAAGTGTTCTCTCTTTAGAGGGCCTAGAAACAGAGCAGAAGTTCTTTTTCAAAAGCCATAACGTTCTTTGCTGTAAATGGCATAGAATTGCTCCTGAAGCCCCAGGACCTGAGTTATTGCCTTACTGAAGCTTGTAGTAAGCTCCATACTGCTTCTTTCTTCCCAGTATACCTTTGATCACAGAGTCTGCTGTAACATGCAGCCCAAGTGGCCAGACTGCTTGCACTGTGACTGAGACCTGAAGCAGAGCCCTTTCCTGAGCTGATTCACTTAATCCCGGCAGCCTTCTCTGCCATTCACCATGTGGGCTGGAGACCCAGTCCTGACTGCGGAATACACTGCCCCTGAAATGCAGAGAAGGCTCCCAGGACCCTCTGGTTCTTTCTTCAAGGATTTTAGAATCTTAGATCTTCCTTTCTATATGTTAATCCTTTTCTCTCTAAACTTGTAGTTTATACTCAAATTTTGTGTTTTAATTTCTCAAATATTCCATCGTTATTTTAAGCAGTATATATATTCCTTTTTTAGTTTGTTTGCTTTGTTTTGTTTTGTTACATGTGACTGACAATTCTGATATTCTTTCCTTTTCTGGGCTTAGCCAGTTAACTTCCTATCACATGATATAAGTTTGCTATTTCTTTTTTCAATATTGCAGTTTCACAGAATGCATTTTTTTTGATTTTTAAAAATGAAGTAAAGAATTATATTTTCCTATTTTTTCTTTGCTAATGGGAAACTTATTCCTGTTCTTTTTCTATATTCCATTTTTTGGTGGGTGCAATTAAGAGTTATCTTTTTTTGAATCTGTTTTTGATATTTTCTCATTGATTTTAAATGGTTTTAAGAAAAATAAGAGGTAGGAATACTTTTTCCCTGACATTTTTAACCAAAATGTTATATAACAGAACTGCTAAACATGAACCATCAAGAATTATATAGATTTTATGGGTTTGTTTTCCACTAATTCAACAAATATGTATGCAACACTGATTACTGACAATCTTCTGAAATAGATAATGAATAAGAGTTATAAGTGAACCATCAGTGATGGTTGGGGGTTGATAAATTGAATTATCTACTCTGTTCTTGAAGGTTTAAAGAACTAGGTTCTCAGAGAAGATGGTGATTGAGACAGTTCACTCCATGTCATCAGACTACACATTCTTCTCTCTCTTGTGACCCTTCTATCCCATATAACTTTCTTGCCTTTGTTCCTGCTTCCCGGCCTCAGATCATCTCATATGGCACTGCCTGGAATGCCTTGCCTTTTAACTTGAATTTATCTAAATTATGGTTATCTTTTCAGACCAATTCCTTCTTTGAAAATTTTCTGGTCTATTCCAGCTTGCAGTGATCTTTCCTTCCTTTGGAGTCCAGAGACTGGTATTTATTGTTGTTGTTGCTTATCTTTTATTTATTTATTTTTTAAAATTTGTTTTTAGTTGGAGGATAATTGTTTTACAATATTGTGTTGATTTCTACCTTACAACAATGTGAATCAGCTATAAGTATATATATATCCCCTCTTGGGACTACACCCCAGCCCCATATCCCACCTCCCTAAGTCAGAGACTGTTTTTTACTTTTGCCTAGATATAGACAAATGTTACTTTGAACATATGTTTTGTTTTTGTGTCTAGCTATTATCTCCTAACTGTGCTGTAGACCCCTTTTGATACTAAACTTTGATTCTGTGCTGGATACTCCTTTTAATACTTTAAAACTATTGCCTCATTAAATCATTCTGACATCTTTGTGAACTAGAAACAATTTTTATATATTTAAGAGATTAAGAGAGTGAGCTATAGAGAGATTTAAAAGCTTGTTCCAACTGACACAGCCAGTAAGTGATGAAATTAAGACTATGCCAAGGCAGCAAATCCCAACTGGTTCTGGGGGCTCAATGCATCACTCCTCACTGATAGAAAAGACAGCTTTTTTTTTTTTTTTTTTGGCAAAGGAGGCTCCCAAAGGAGATCCTCCACGTTGTTTTCCTAGGACTCTTCCATATGAGAAAAGATACAGTTAGGAAATAATGTTGGTCCAAATGCCACTGAGATCATGTTAATTTTTTGTGCCTCCAGGTATAAGTTCTTGAGGCTTTATTTCTTTAGGGACATGGCTCTAAATTATTGTAAACTTCCAAGAAACTGTCCCTTATTCTATGCAGTGTGTGAATCAATGTGCAGGTCAATGAGTATCTGTTTACTCCCAGGATGTTCAAGATGAGGGATTTGTCTTCTTCACTAAGTACCTAGAAAGTCATGCCTCTTTAGAAAAAGTTGCCCCCGTGAGCAAGATTGAAAGTTCCATCCTTATTTCTAGAAAATGATTAATTCCTTGAAGAAATTAAAGGATCTACATAAAGGATATTATTAAAGAAGTGAGTACATTGTGCTTTGGATAACATGAAGTTTTTGAAATGTGATGGCGAAACTTCAGGCTGTGTTTGAACTTTGGGAATGTAACCATTCTGGATCAGGTTCTCTAAAGAGAGCAGACTGGCATTTTGTTCACATCTTTGTGAGACTAAGCAACTTTTTTTGTGTGACTTTTTCTGAACCTGATTTTTTTGCTTATTTTTCTATAATACAGAGATACAGCAAAAGGAATTCTAAGGTCACAGAATGTTAGCTGTAAAGTGGCATAAAGACCATCCTCCTTGCTTTATAGAAGCCTGAACATGCCATACATCAGAATGCATAAATAGTATTTTGATCAAATATAGAATTAGTATGGTCAACCCCGTACCTCCATACACCTATATTTGAATGGATATAAACAAAACATTCATGCAATGGCTAATGCTCCTAATCCAAGCCTAGAATTGTATTTGTGACCACTGAAATTGTACCCCACATAGCATTAAGCAAGTGATCATGATAATGATGAATAATCAAATAGATATAGCCCTGATTTTTTTTAATCAAACTTCACATATGATTACTATATAAATAATAATAGTACACTGCTTTTGTTTTACTTGAAGAGGAAATAATTGCAGTGATAATAAACGGTATTTAAAACAAGCTTTTCAAAATATGAATTACCTATGTAGTAATCTCTTAGGAATTTTAAACAACTTGATATTTTCTTCCTTGCCTAGTGAGTCAGAACATATGTATTAGTAAATGTATTCTCTGCATTAAAAATTATATATTTGATATTTTGCATATATTATTTCTGTAATTGATATTGCCTAACAGGTTTCAAGATAAGTGCCCTAAAAAGTAGTTTATATGAAAAAGTAAGTCAGTTAATACAATTCTATGTTATTTTGGTGCAAAAGGTGCTTAATTTTCTATACAATTTCCATGACAAGTTGCTCTCTAACATTGGCAGATCAATTTGATTTTTACAGACAAGGCATCTCCATTCCTTCCATGGATCATATCATTTTGTATATGATATAAAATATATGAATAAACTCTTTGTCATTTGTGTATATTACCCTTTCCACATCTTTGTATAAGAGGGAGTAGGGAATAGACTGATAAACACATATGTGAATTGTGTGTTAAAAATATTAGGATGGGTGAGATCAGTCAGTAAGATCAAGAAATTCCCTGTTTTGCATTTCTCAGATGTCATATGTTAGGATCTGAATATCTCATTGATCTTACAGTATTCCTAGCAAGGTTTTTCTAGCTGGGGTTCTATATCCAATTATGCAATAAGATGAAACATGAAAGGAAGTTCATATACAAATTTGTAACTTGAAAGATTTTTAGATTACAGGGCTCGGCACTTTGTGGCCAACAGTAGAGATTAATGGTGAATTGCCTGGGTTTACACAGGGTCTTTGCACAGACTGCCGTGATCTAGTATCTGTGTGTGTGCTCAGTCGTGTCTGACTTTTGCGGCCCCACACTGTGGCCCATCAGGCTCCTCTGCCCTTGGGATTTTCCAGGCGAGTATCCTGGGGCAGGTTGCCATTTCCTACTCCAGGGGGTCTTCATGACCCAGGGATCGAACCCACATCTCCAGTGTCTCCTGCATTGGCAGATGGATTCCTTACCACTGCACCAAGTGGGAAGCCCAAACTAGAATCTGGGAATATTATTTTCTAGTTCCACGGTGTTTCGGTAATTGTCTACTGTAGACCTATTTAACAGAACCTTTCATTAGCTTAACATGTTATTTGTAATGCAATGATTATTTTTCATAAAAAAATCTTTCTTTTTTCTTTTTTTATTTATTTATATTAGTTGGAGGCTAATTATTTTACAATATTGTAGTGGTTTTTGCCATACACTGATATGAAAATCTTTCTCATAACAAATTGCAGATGACCAATGGAAGATCAGAATCAGACAGCAGTGACTGAATTTCTTTTCTTGGGCCTCACAGATCATCTCTATCTGCAAATTGTCCTCTTTTTCTTTCTTCTTTTTATCTATCTTGCCACTCTGGGTGGTAACTTGGGGATGATCACTCTCATATGGATTGATCCCAGACTCCACACTCCTATGTACTTTTTTCTTAGTCACTTGTCCTTTGTAGACTTGTGTTCCTCTTCTTCCATTGCCCCCAAGATGCTGTGTGATATCTTTGCAAATAGAAGAAGCATCTCCTTCATGGGTTGTGCTGCACAGATGTTTTTCTTTGGTCTTTTTGTGGCCACTGAATGTTTCCTGTTGGCTTCCATGGCCTATGATCGGTACACGGCCATCTGTAAGCCCTTGTTGTACACACTCATTATGTCCCAGAGGGTCTGTGTGCAGCTGGTTATAGGCCCTTATGCTGTGGCTCTTGTAAGCACCGTGACCCATACGAGTCTCACTTTTTGCTTACCCTTCTGTGGTCCAAATGTGGTCAATCACTTTTTCTGTGATATTTCACCACTGCTTTCCCTTGCGTGTGCAGACACCCGGATCAATAAGTTGGTGCTTTTCACCTTGGCTGGAGCAATAGGAGTGCTCAGTGGCCTGATCATCATGATCTCCTATGTTTGCATCCTGGTGGCCATCCTGAGGATCCAGACTGCCGATGGGAGGAGGAAAGCTTTCTCTACTTGTTCTTCTCACCTGGCAGCTGTCTCCATCCTAGGTGGAACTCTTTTCTTCATTTATGTTCGACCCAGCTCAAGTTCCTCCCTAGGTATCAATAAAGTGATTTCTCTCTTTTACACTCTGATTACCCCCATGTTGAACCCCCTCATCTACAGCTTGAGGAACAAAGAGGTGAAGAATTCATTCAGTAGAAAGTTTGAAAGGAAAAACTGTCCAATTGGTAGGTGAAATAGAAGTCTATTAATATTTTAGTGTAGATGCTGGTGCAGAATGTTTAGTGATAAGAACACTAGCCTGGAAATCTGAAGCTGCATGTGAGTCCTGGCTCTGCCTGTTCAAGATGATTTGAGAAATGGTGTAGTTCTTGAGGTTTTTTTTCTGTTCCAATCTTGCTCTTTGTCATGTGAGAATGGTTTAAAAACAATATAGAAATGAATTGAGAGTATAAATATAAAAATATACCAGAAGAAACTGAGTATTTGTACAATTGTGGATATGTGAATTCTATTTAAAATGGGCAAACTCAATGTTACAAGGAAATTTTAATGTACCACAGTCAATGTTAAAGAGAAAATAATGAAACAAAGAAAATATTTATGCATGTGAGCCAAGTGATGGATCATATCTCTCTTACCTATGGGTTATAAAAATAGTCCCAGCTGTGGAATATGCTGTCTCCAAACTGAAAGAAGCCTCCCTGGACACTCAAGTTCTTTCTTCATGAATTTTTCTTTGTAGGGGGTGTTCTAGCATGAGCCCTAGACTTAACCACTAGATCTGTAGATATTTACCTAATGTGTCAAATTTCTGAATCTTAATGAATTTTCTCTCATTCTTTGGAGAATATATGTTGCAGGGAAGAGCCAATTGTGACTCCACATTAGATCTTTTTCTTTTACTTTAACCTTGTTTCCTGTTCCTTTTGTTCATTTAAAGGATACTCTTTATATATAATGGCCTGGGAACCCTACCCCTCTGTCAGAATATTAAATCAAAATGCCTTTTTTTGGGACCCTGTCCACCTGTGAATGGCTACAGGGAGGAAGAAATTAACACATCCCCTCCCCGAGTCTTGCCATTCTAGGAGCTATTTACAAGATTAATGGTCTTCTTACCTTATTTCCTCACCTCCCCCTACTTCATCTCTTTTCTGTAAAAGAAACTGGCATCCAGGCCACGATAAGATGGTTATTTTGAGACGTTAGTCTGCCATGTTCTCGGTCAGCTGAGTTTCTGAATAAAGCAGTAATCTTTGCTTCAACACCTGGTCTCTCGGATTTATTGGCCTGTCATGTGGTGAGCAGAGTGAGCTTGAACTCAGTACCACATGCATTTTACAAAGACCTCAAATATTGGAGCACCTGTTGTGTAACTTGCTGTATTCATGTAATGTTATCAGTGAAAAGGCCATTAAATACGGTATCCACTAAGTGTAGTGGATGGGAAGGGGGTCAGATACCTGCAGACTACAGTGAGGAATGAAATAGGGTTGACATAGCCTTAAAGCAATATGATAAATGGATATTTTTGTTCATCTTACATGAAAGTAAACTGTTTCTCATCTTTTTTTTCCTTTCTAATCGGAATGGAGAAGACTACATTCCTCAAATCATGACTGTATGCCATGTGCTGGAGCTCCATTAAATTATCCTGTATTGGTGGAGCACTGTCAGAGGGACTGTTATTGGAACTTGAAGCAGTCTACAGGCATCCTCTTTTTTTTTTTTTTTGGTATTCTTTTTTTTTTTAAGTTGAAGTATAGTTGATTTACAATGTTATGTTAGTTTCATAGCTAACATAACTAACCCCTTACTTTCTTCTGTGGTAACCACCATGTCTCTAGTCTGTGAATCTATTTCTGGTTTCTAAACACATTCATTTGTATCATTTTTATACATTTTTTTTAGATTCCACATATCAGTGAATATCATATGATATCTGTCTTTCTTTGTCTGATTTACTTCACTTCATATGATAATCTGTAGGCCCATCCATGTTGCTGCAAATGGCAATTTTTCATTCTTTTTATGGCCAAGTATTATTCCACTGTATATATAAATATCACATCTTCTTTATCCATCCATTGATGGACAGTTAGCATGTTTCCATGTCTTGCATAGTATAAATAGTGCTGCAGTGAATATTGAGGTATGTGTATTTTTTGAATAATTTTTTTTTTCTGGATATATGCCCAAGAGTGTTATTGCAAAATGTTATGTTAACTTTAATTTTAGTTTTTAAGGAACCATCAGACTGTTTTATATACTGGCTGAATCAATTTGTATTACCACCAACAGCAGAGTTCCTTTTTCTCCATATCCCTTCCAGCATTTATTATTTGTAGGCTTTTTAATGACTGCTATTCTGACTGACATGAGGTGATACCTCATTGTAGTTTTGATTTGCATTTCTTTTATAGTTGCAATGCTGAGTGTTTTTTCACATGCCTGTTGGCTCTATGTATGTCCTCTTTGGAGAAATGTCTAATCAGTTTTTCTGCCTCCTCCCTTTTTTTTTTTTTTTTTGAGGGGAGGGCTTCCCTAGTGGCTCAGGAGGTAAAGTATCCGATTGCAATAAAGGAGACCTGGGTTCAATCCCTGGGTCGGGAAGATCCCCTGGAGAATGGAATGGCAACCCACTATAGTTTTCTTGCCTGGTGAATGCCATAGATAGAGGAGCCTGAGGGCTATAATTTATGGGGTCTCAAAGAGTCAGACATGACTGAAGCAACTTAGCATGCATGCACACCAATTTTTTGATTGAGTTATTTGATTTTTTTTTACATTAAACTGTATGAGATATTTGTATAATTTGAGAATTAGTCAATCCCCTGTCAGTCACATCATTTGCAAATATTTTCCTCCATTCCATAAGCTTTTTATTTTGTTTATCATTTCCTTTGCAAAAAATGTTTAAGTTTAGTTAGGTCCCATTTGTTTATTTTTGCTTTTATTTCTGTTGCTCTAGGAGACAGATTGAAAAAATATTGCTGCAATTTATGTATTTATGTCATAGAGTGTTCTGCTTATGTTTTTCTCTTCAGAGTTTCAGAATATCTGGTCTTACACTTAGGTCTTTAATTCATTTTGGGTTTATTTTTGTATTTGGTGCTTAGAATCTTCTAATTTCATTCTTTTACATGTAGTTTTTCAGTTACAGGCATTCTTTTAGAGTCATCCAGTTTCTAGATGGTCTAGACTGCTGAATTAAATATAGAAATAACATGACTACCTCTTATGCACCCTTTGTATCTTTGGTAAAGGCATTAATTTCTCAATTCAAGTATCCTGGAATCATATCATTTCCACTGACTTTAAGAAGTCTAGATCCATGTAAACCCATGGCCAATTCATGTCAATGTATGGCAAAAACCACTACAATATTGTAAAGTAATTAGCCTCCAACTAATAAAAATAATTGGGAAAAAAAAAAGAAGTCTAGATCCGTAACAGAACCTTCTACCACTGAATTTCTCATGAAACTGGATTCCCTTCCATTAGTGTCTTTTTAAAATTCCTTTAGTGGAAGGCAGGCCTTCTAAGGAAACACAGTCACCCAATATCTTCTTTGCTCTTATATCCTTGAGTTGGAAATCACCTGGCCTAAATGCTATTTTCTCATCATTTGTCATGTTAGTGGATTTTCACAGTTGCCAGATTCATTGTGCAATAGTAACCACTGCTCTCGATAGTTCTCACATGTTAGAAAACATTGCAGAAGCCAAAGCACAATTTTCAACTGTACTGTGCCCCAATTCGCTACTGGTGAGTTTCAGTAGCTGCTGGGCTAGGGCACGCTGATGGTTACCACCGCCTCATTCCACCAACAATGGGCTCTCATTTCCATTTGTCTGGTGAGTGGTCTGATTCCAGAAACCCATTCCAAGAATCTGCTGAAGGTACTAGTCAAACAAGTTACTAAGATAAGTTGTTACAATTATAAAACCTAAACAAAGTTTTGTGCATATATTATAAAACGAACAAAAACACTAATGTTTAATGTGGTAAAAGCTTGGATTTTTATAACAGTTAATCTGCTACTGCTTCTTCTGAATAATTTCAATAATCTGAATTAACTCAATCTATTTACATATATGGTTCAGTGAATTTCTAATACAATGAGATGGGAAACACTTTCCAATAAAATTTGGAAATTGAATTTCAAAAAACTATCCTTTTGGAATGGCTTTCCCTAAGAAATTTTAGTCCTCATTTACGCCTTGAATTTAAGAAAGAACTCCAAGAAGAACAGATCACTTAAGACTTGAGGTCATATATGGTCCTGTACAGACTGGCTACAAATCTAATGACCAATTCAGTTAAGAAATCTGGACCTCACTATTCACCAGGGAAATGAAAATCAAAGCCACAATGAGAGATCACCTCACATTTATCTAAATGGCTAATGTGAAAAAGATGACACGTAATGAGTGCTAGCAAGGATGTGGATAAAAGGGAACCCTATGCATGAGACAAGTGCTCGGGCCTGGTGCCCTGGGAAGACCCAGAGGGATCGGGTGGAGAGGGAGGTGGGAGGGGGGACCGGGATGGGGAATGCATGTAAATCCATGGCTAATTCATTTCAATGTATGACAAAAACCACTGCAATGTTGTAAAGTAATTAGCCTCCAACTAATAAAAATAAATGGAAAAAAAAAAAGGGAACCCTTGTGCACTGTCGGTGGCATTGCAGATAGAAAACTACTGCAGATTGTACTTTGGGAAACACTATGGAATTCTTTCAAATAATTAAAAATAGAACTGTCATACAATCCAGGATTTTCACTTCTGGATATTTACCTGAAGAAAACAAAAACTCTAATTTGAAAAGGTATTTATTGTAGCATTATTTACAGTAGTCAACATATGAAAGTAACCTACATGCCCTTCAACAGATGAATGAAGATGTGATATGTAAATATGTATGTATATATACACACATGATGAAATACTACTCAGTCATAAAAGATGAAGTGCCCATTTGTGACAATATGAATGGATTTAGAGGATATCATGTTAGGTGAAATACTGCATGATCCCACTTATACATGGAATCTAAAAAATAAAATGAACAAACAAACCAAAGCAATATCAAAATAGACTCAGAGATACAGAGAACAAATGGGTAAATGCCAGAAGGAAAGAAGCTGAAAGGAGTGGGCAAAATAGGTGAAGGGGATTGAGGTACTCACCTCCAGTTATATAAAAGTTTTGGTAATATAGAGCATAAGGAATATGGTCAATAATAGTGTAATAACTTTGTATAGGACCAGATGGTTACTAGACATATCTTAATGGTGATCATTTTTCATAATATAGGCAGATATCAATGTTCTATGCCATACATCTGAAAGTGGAAGTGAAAGTTGCTCAGTCCTGTCTGACTCTTTGCGACCCCATTGATTTTACAGTCTATGGCATTCTCCAGGCCAAAATACTGGAGTGGGTAGCCTATCCCTTCTCTGGGGGATCGTCCCAACTCAGGGGTTGAGCTCAGGTCTCTCGCATTGCAGGCAGATTCTTTACCAGCTGAGCCACCAGGGAAGTGCCATACATCTGAAACTAGTGTAATACTGTAGGTCAGTCTATATTTCAATTAAAAAATCTTTAATTTCCTAATAAAAAAAGAATAAGTTTCAGAGGTGAGTTATTTTATTGTAAAGGCAAGCAGTTAATGACCACCAATTTCTTATGTGCCAAGCCTGGTCTTCTCCTGGGAAGGAGACAGAACCCTGAAGAAGCACTGGTTGGTTTATGCCCTCAAAACAGTTATGGTTATGCCTTCAGTAGTTTGAAGTTTCACACCATAAGTTTCTCTAAGCATTTTATTATCACTATTTTCAATTTTTACTTTATATTGGAGTACAGTTGATTAACAGGCTCCCTAGCTGGCTCAGTGGTAAAGAATCTACCTGCCAAAGCAGGAAACACAGGAGACATGGATTTGATCCCTGGGTCAGGAAGATCTCCTGGAGGAGGAAATGGCAGCCCACTCCAGTATTCTTGCCTGTAAAACCCATGGACAGGAGCCTGGCGAGCTACAGTCCATGGTGTCACAGAGTCTGACACAACTGAGTGACTGCACATGCCCAACAGTTGATTAACAGTGTTGTCTTAATTTCACACGTACAGCAAAGTGATTCATTTATACATGTACTTTCAAACTCTTAATTAGATTACTACAGAATACTGAGCAGAGTTTTCTGTGCTATACAGTAAGCCCTTATTGATTATCTATTTTAAATATAGCGGTGTGTACATGTCAATCCAAAACTCCCCGTCTATCCGTCTCTCCAGCCTTTAACCCTGGTATCCATAAATTCATTTTCTAAGCCGGTGGGTCTGTTTCTGTTTTGTATATCAGTTCATTTGCATCATGTTCTTTAGATTACACATATAAGCAATATCATGTAAGTCTTTGTCTGACTTACTTCACTTATTATAAGATTCTCCAAATCCATGTTGTTGCAATTGGCATTATTTCATCCTTTTTAATAGCTGAATAATATTCCATCATATATATGTACTGCATTTTCTTTATTCATTCATTTGCTGATGGACATGTAGGTTGCTTCTATGTCTTGGCTATTATAAACAGCATTGCAATGAAAAAAAAAATGAATCCCCTCTCTGATTTTAAGCTTTTCTATCAAAAATGTGAAAGCTCATTACTTAACACTGCAAAACTTGGTGTCAAGGGACAAGATTACAAAATTTTAGACTTTCCTTATTACAGTGAGAAAAATTGTTCTGTTATTATTTCTACCTTAATGCCATAAGCTTATATGGTAGGAAAAGACCTGGTGTATTTCTAATGATTTTACATGGAAGTTTCTAACAAAAAAAATGTATAAAATTCACTTTGAAAGTGTTAGTCGCTCAGTTATGTCCGACTCCTTGTGAACCTGTTTACTGTACCTCGCCGGGCTCCATGAAATGCTCCAGGCAAGAATACTGGAGTGGGTAGCCATTCCCTTGCCTCCTCTTTCCAGCCCAGGGGTGAAGCCCAGGTTTCCTGCATTGCAGGCAGATGCTTTACTGTCTGCGCCAACAGGGAAGCTTACTTTCATGTAGTAAAACTAGAAGACTGCGTTTCTCTCATAGTCTTTTTTTTGTAAGTCTAGACAAGATGGAATTCTTAAGTAATCAAAGACCTAATCAAAACAACATGACGTGCAGGAAATTATTTTTATAAAACATAGAATCTTTGCTTCTAGGCATTAATGAG
Source organism: Odocoileus virginianus (assembly GCF_023699985.2). NCBI lineage: Eukaryota > Metazoa > Chordata > Mammalia > Artiodactyla > Cervidae > Odocoileus > Odocoileus virginianus. The sequence continues at coordinate 3,337,175 of NC_069683.1, forward strand.
TGCTTATGGTGCATGTAATCTTGTTAAGTGCTTTGCCTGTAATAATACATCTAATTCTTCCAGTGTGAGCAAGCAATCCATCATCCCCATTTTATAGATAAGGATACTGAGGCACAGATAGTTAAAAGCAAATAGAAGATAGACAAGAAAAAAAAAAAAAAAAAAGCAAAACCCCCACTAGCTCAAAGGGACAAGCCAGGGAGCTGAGGTTTGAACCTAGGCTTCAGGATCCAGGCAGAACACTACTCATCCCCGGTGTTGCTCAGTTTTTAGCTCATCACTCTCTGTGGATGCAAATGAGGGCCTGTTTTTACAAAAGAGTATCTAAAGGGGGAAAAACATAGTTTTTTTTGGTTGTTGTTGTTTTTTCCCCAGGAATCTTCTATTTGAGAAAGTCATTATTTTGGAAATAACCTTGGCACAAAATCCAATGATAGTGCTTTAATTTTGTCCCCTCAGGTGTACACTCTTGAGGGTTAATTCTTCAGAGACCTGGCTTTAGAGCAGTTAAAACTATCAGGAACATGCATCCCTTACTTTCGCTGCACATGAGTCAGTGTTCAGGATAAGGTGTCTCTCTTGATCGCAGACTCATCAGCATCAAGACTTATCTTCCTTACCAGGTGTTGAGGGTGTCATGCTTGTTGCAGAAGCTGACACCAAAATGGGAATTAAATCCTCCACACTGACTTGATGATGGAAACCAGAAACCCCTGGGTTTTGCTATTCATCTTGAAGCAGTGAACGGGAAAACAAATAATTCTTTCAGTTAAGTGAGTATTCCATAGTTTGGGTATAAAAAGGAAATTTGAAGCATGGTGGAAAGACTTCAACTGAACTTGGCTTTAGGGAATATAAAACTCACCATCTTAAGTACTCCAAAGAGAGTGGTCGTTGGTGTTTAGTCCAGCTTTTCAGAACACTAAGCAACTAATCTTTTGACATTTTAAACTGATCTTGTCCTTTTTTTTTTTTTTAACATTATAGAGATAACATAATGTCCAAGAAGAATTCTAAGGTCATAGATGCCAGAAATGGAAAGCACATAGAGATGGTTCTCCTTGTTCGCAGAAGCAGATATGTGTCCTGTTCAGGTTCACATGCTGAATAGTGGCAGGTATGGCATCCCACCCTCATGACATGCACTTGCCTGCAATGTCCATAAATATCCACAACCATTGCCTGAAAGCTATGCTTTCAGAATTGTTTCATATGAGAAATTTCACCAACCACTTCAGCTTACTTCAGTGACCCTTCCTTCTTCTGAAATCCTAGGGCATGTTTTGTCTTGGACCTCTCTGAAATGTAAATTTTCCTTTTCTTTCTAAGTCCTGTCTCCCCAACCAAGTTTAAATTCCTAAAAATAATAACTGACATTATTAGTTGACATTTAATAAGCAATTGCCTTGTGAAAGTGAATTCTATAGATATTTTCTTAAATTATAAAAATAAAATATAGATGTAGACTTTTTTTAGCTATTGTTCTATACCATAGCATTTCATGTTCCACATCCGAATTATTATATCTTCAAAATGTGTTATGTTTTGTTTTACTTATAGAGGGAAGTGAGTTGATTATACACATGATTTGACACTAGAATCTTTGCTATCGATACTGACACACCTTGGGCTTCTTACTATAATTATAACAGCTTGATATCCTCTTCCTCAATTGATGAGTCAGAAAAATAATATTTACCTTAAAATGGTGTCAGGGTTTCCCAGGTGGTGCTAGTGGTAAAGAATCCCCTGCCAAAGCAGAATAATAGGAGATGCGGGTTTGATCCTTGGTTCGGGAAGATCCCTTGGAGGAGGAAGTGGCAACCCACTCCAGTATTCTTGCCTGGAGAATCTGATGGACAGAGGAGTTTGGTGAGCTACAGTCCACGGAGTTGTAAAGAGTTGGATGTGACTGACATGACTTAGCATGCACGCATGCAAAAATTGTGGCTAAATAAAAATTTTAAACATTTGACATTATACACATTTTCTTAATAACAAAGACATTACCTGTTAAAATCTACATCTTAAATAAATTTTTAAATATTATAAAATTTGGGAAATAATCTTATTATTCTGGTTAACAGAATATACTCATACATTTATAAAAATTATAAGTAGAAATCATCTAGAGATTAAGTCAGATGAGCTTAATGCAGGTGTTTTTTATATAGTTTCCATAAAAAGTTGCTATGTGTTGTTTGACAGATTAATTAATCTCTAAAGAAGGGCATCTAAGTCTCTCCCGAGGCATTATGTTCCATTATTCAAATTATATGGTTGGTGAAATTTTCTTCACGCTAACCTCAATTTTAAATCCTTTTTCTTTTTGTGCCACTCCTATCTTCAGATTTGTCAAAGAGTAAACGAATCCAGTCTCTATTTTCAAGAAAACCCTACATAAGCATAAATATAATTGTCATGTGTTACAACATAATATTCTTCATGCTAGATAACCCTCTGGCATTTGTACACAATACCTTTCTAATACTTTCTTTTCATAAGGGGGTAGATTAATATACACAGATGTGAATGTTGTCTTCATAATATCCGAATGATACTATTCATTCCATCAGTAGAGGAACTGAAAGTGTTTTGTATTTCTGTTCTACTTAGCTCATCCCAATGTCTGTTATCAAGATCTAAATTTTCTTTTGTGTCTTACAATATCACTGGTAACTGTATTCTTAGGGGGTGTTCTTATCCTATCATGCAATAAAAATGAAATACAAAGACTGAATCACATATCAAATACAATTTTAGAACCCACAAGAGTTTTCGATATTGCAGTTAGACTGTTAAAGGCAGAGAGTGCTGACTCCAAAAAGATCAAGTATAAACTTGCCCAAGTTTATGGGATGTGTGCCCAAGTGACAGGGTCTAGTCCCTAGAAACATTGTCAACCTAGTCTAACACTATTTCTGTAACTGCCATGTATATAGATTAAAAGAAAAAAAACTATAATTAGTTTAAAAGACTTTTATATGTGCTTATTTTTTTAAAAAATGCCATGTATTTTTTGTTTCTTATATAGGTTACAAATGACCAATGGAAAATAAGAATCAGACAGCAGTGACTGAATTTCTTTTCTTGGGCCTCACAGGTCATCTCTATCAGCAGATTGCCCTATTTGTCATTCTTCTTTTGGTCTATCTTGTCACACTAGGGAGTAACCTGGGGATGATCACTCTCATAGGGATTGATCCCAGACTCCACACTCCTATGTACTTTTTTCTTAGTCACTTGTCCTTTGTAGACCTGTGTTCCTCGTCTTCTGTTGCCCCCAAGATGCTGTGTGATATCTTCGTGGAGAGAAAGGGCATCTCTTTCGTGGGTTGTGCTGCACAGATGTGGTTCCTTGGTTTTTTTGTGGCCACTGAATGTTTCCTGCTGGCTTCCATGGCCTATGATCGGTACACGGCCATCTGCAAGCCCTTGTTGTACACACTCATTATGTCCCAGAGGGTCTGTGTGCAGCTGGGTATAGGCCCTTACGCTGTGGCTCTTGTAAGCTCTATGACCCACACCACACTGACGTTTCGCTTACCCTTCTGTGGTCCAAATGTTATCAATCACTTTTTCTGTGACATTTCACCACTGCTTTCCCTAGCGTGCACAGACACCTCAGTGATTAAATGTATACTTTTCACCTTGGCTGGAGCGATAGGTGTACTCAGTGGCCTGATCATCATGATCTCCTATGTTTGCATTCTGGTGGCCATCCTGAGGATCCAGACTGCCGATGGGAGGAGGAAAGCTTTCTCTACTTGTTCTTCTCACCTGGCAGTTGTCTCCATCCTCTATGGGACTCTTTTCTTTGTTTATGTTCGACCTAGCTCAAGTTCCTCCCTAGGTATCAGTAAAGTGATTTCCCTCTTTTACACGGTGTTAACTCCCATGTTGAACCCTCTTATCTACAGCTTGAGGAACAAAGAGGTGAAGAATTCGTTCAGCAGGAGGTTTGAAAGGAAAACTATTTTTAAAGGTGATAAAATAGAATTCTAATTGTGCTGCACCAAAGACGTTGATTTGATTATGTGTGGTAAAAAGAATACTTGACTGAGAAATAGACTGTTTTTAATCCCTAGGTCTGACAGTTGTATATACTGAAACTACTGCTTATATTCTTTTTTCTTCAGTCTTCTCCTTTGTAAAATAATAGGGAATATATATATATATATATATATATATATATATATAAATAAATATATATGGTATAAATGTAACATAATCCAGAAGAACATTTATGCATTCTTATATGTGGGAAAAGAATCTAATCTTCCCCAGAAAATCAAATTGTATAAGGGAAAGTTCACCAGAGTTCATTAATAAAGGTTTCATGGACCTTGGTAAAAGCTGAGCAATGGAAAGCAAGTGAACAATTGTAGAACACGTGACAATGCAAATATGAACTTTGAATGGGATACAAAATATTATCTTAAATTTATCCAGATATAAAACTACCATCACTAATTGTCAGTCTTGTAAAAATTTTCAACATCATTTTACTAACCCTGGAAATTATCATAGTAAGTGTAGTCAGTCAAAGAGAGAAAGACAAATACCATAGGATATCACTTATATGCACAATGTAAAAAAAATGATACAAATAAACTTAATTACAAAATAAAAACATACTCACATTCTTAGAAAACAAACTTACGGTTACCAAAGAGGAAAGGTAGGTGGGGCAAGGAATAACTGGGGGTTTGGAATTGACCTATACACACTACTACATTTAAAATATAGTTTAAAAGGATTACCAGCAAAGACCTCTGTATAGCAGAGGGAACTCTGCTCAATATTCTGTAATAGCCTAAATGGGAAAAGAATTTGAAAAGGAATAGATATACATATGTGTATAACTGAATCACTTTGTAGTACACCTGAAATTAACAGAACACTGTTAATCAAACATACTCCAATATAAAACAAATATTAAAAAAAAGAATTGCTAAAACTTGGACTTAGGTGTGACAAGGGGAAACATACGTTCTTCCTGGTTTTATCAAGGAAGATCAACAGCTTCTTTTCCATCAAATTTTGCCTTAAATCCATCTGTTCTGTGTCTTTGTTATATAGCATATCACAAATCACATTACTTTTTGAGATTTCCATTTCCTAATATGACACCTGAAGTATTTCCTGTCTGTTTAATTTTTCTTAAATATTTATGATACAACATCTTTTGAAAGGGGATTGAGAGAAGAACAATAGGAAACAAATGATAATTATAAATTTTCTCAATGCCTCTGTGTTCCTTCCCCAAGTATATGCAAATATATTCAAAACCAACTGTCTTCTCTAGCTCTAGCTGTTGCTGTCCTGAAATCCTAATGTATTTTCTGTCTAGAATACTTTTTGTACCATATTTACATGGATAACTACTTTTTAAAAATACTGGCTAATGTGACTTTCATTCCGAGAATAACCCTAACTCTACAATCTCATTTGAGCCATTCTGTATTTTTCCCTTACAGCATCATATTCTTTCCCTTTAGACTTTATACATGTAACATGTTTCTTGTTAAGATCATTTTTATTTTGCTTTGCTTTTATTAGTGGGAAATGTTTGTAGCTGATTCTTCACATTAGGAAGTGACAGAAATTCAGTTGGAGCTGCATTTTTGTTCACACTATAAGTCTGTAAGTGGTTCTCCTTATTTTGTAAAAAAAAAAAAAAAGAGAGAGAGTGTGAGTCTCAACATCAGTAGCAGGGAAATTATATGTCAATTATGGCATCCACACACTGAAATCACCTGATTGGCAATGCTGATACCTGGGAGGAGGTGATTAATTTTCATAAGATATAGTTTCTCAGAAGAACTCTGATGTAATCCCTATATTTGTTTCTTTGTAGGTGATATTTTTTGCCCCTGGCTTCTTTCCAGATTTTTTCTTTACTATTGATTTTCATAGTTTGAAAATTTTAAGTATAGTTATTATTCATTTTTGCATTTATCCCACTTCGTGTTCTCTGAGTTCCCTGGATCTGTGGTTTGGTGTCTAACATTAGTGGGGAAATTCCTAGTCATTTTGTTTGAAATACTTCTCTCGATATTACCATTGTGCATATGTTACACCTTTTGAGTTATTCCACAGTCCTTAGACATTCTTTTTTTTTTCAGTCCTCATTTACTCTTGATTTCATTTTCTGAAGTTTCCACTGCATTCTCAAGTACACTGATTCTTTCCTCAGCCATATCCAGTCTACTAATCATCTCATCAAAGATTTTTTTTTTGTCACAGTGTTTTTGATCTCTAGCATTTTAATCAGAGCCGATTTAAATTCCTGGTCTTATCATTCCTATATCCCTGCCAGTTCTGGTTCTGACCTTTGCTCTGTCTTGTCCAGTTGTATTTTTTGCCTTTCTGTATGCCTTGTAATTTTTTCTTGATAGCCAGACATGATGTGCTGAGTAAAAGGAGTTGCTGCAAATGGGTCTCTAGTAACTGTGATGTGAGGTGTGAGGGGAAGAGACATGTTCTATGTCCTATGATTAGGTCTCAGTCTTTTAGGGAACTGAGGTATCTGAATTGTAAACTTCACAATTGTTTCACAGGGTCTCCTCAACCCCCATAAGTTGGCATAAGAAGGTTAGAGTGGGCTGGAGTTGGGTATTTCCCTTCCCTCATGTGGAAGTTCAGAGGAAGATAAAGTTGGCTCTCTCTCTTCCCACAGGTCAGTTAAACTCTAATAATACCCTGTCAGGTTAGGCTTTGATTAACTAGTTTCTCCTAGAAGTACCAAGTGTTGTGATGTATTTAAAAATAAGTTTTGACCCCTAACGGCTTCCCAGGTGGTGCTAGTAATAAAGAACCTGCCTGTCAACACAGGAGACACAAGAGATGCATGTTTGATCCTGGATTGGGAACATCCCCTGGGAGAGGGCATGGCTTCTTACTCCATTATTCTTGCCTGGAGAATCCCATGGACAGAGGAACCTGGTAGACTACAACTCCATAGTGTTGCAAAGAGTCAGACATGACTGAAGCAACTTAGCATGACTATATTATATACTTAAAAGCATATTGGCAAGTGGTCTCTGGGAGCCCATTCCTCAACTAGGGATTTTCCCTGTTGTTGTTCAGTCACTCAGTCATGTCTGACTCTTTGCGACCCCATGGACTGCAGCACGCCAGGCCTCCCTGTCCATCACCAACTCCCGGAGTTTACTCAAATTCATGTCCATCGAGTCGGTGATGCCATCAAGCCAGCTCATCCTCTGTCGTCCCCTTCTCCTCCCTCCTTCAACTTTTCCCAGCATCAGGGTCTTTTCCAATGAGTTAGCTCTTCACATCAGGTGGCCAAAGTATTGGAACTTCAGCATCTGTCCTTCCAATGAACACCCAGGACTGATCTCCTTTAGGATGGACTAGTTGGATCTCGTTGCAGTCCAAGGGACTCTCAAAAGTCTTCTCTGACACTACAGTTCAAAAGCATCAGTTCTTTGGTGCTCATCCTTTATGGTCCAACTCTCACATCCATACCTGACTACTGGATGGACTTTCCCTAGTTGGTCTAAATAAACCTAAAGTGAGATATTCCCAAGTGTTGTGTATAGTTAGTGTTATATATTTGATTTTCCTTCATTTATGTCCATCTCCCAAAGCAATCTGTATCTACTTTCAGAAATAGTTTTTTAACTGGGAGGGTTTATCTCAGCGTGCAGTGCTTCTTTTTCAGTAGAAATCTGCTTCACTTCTCAAAGATGGTCCCAAGATGAGAGTTTTTTTTTTTTCTTTAGAGATCTGTCTTTGAGAAAAAAGTCCCATTGTGAAGTAATATTGGGTCAAACTCTATATCTATTTCACTTTAATTTCTCTTCTATCGATGTAGACCCTTGAGTTTCAGGGTTCTTCGGGCATCAAGTGCAATTGACTCAAAACTTTCAAGGAAAATATGTGCATCGTACTGTGCCGTATGGGAGCCAGGAAAGGGCAAGGAATTACTTCATATGTGTGCGTTAGGAGACCCCAGGTGAATCAGGACAGAGGTCACCCACCTTGAAGGGAATACAATAAGAATTCATGGCGCTTAAAGAGCAGTATATTAGAGATAATTATTCTTGTCTGAGGCTGGAAGTCCACACATTTTGGTATCATTCTGAAGTAATTAAAATAGGTGAATAAAGGACTTTACCAAAGAGGTGAGTTTGCTGGTAAGACAGATTCATAAAATGATATGATGAGTATTTGGCCAAAATTAGTTTTTAAAACTCTCCAAATAGAACACTTAACTTAGATATTCTCTTGTATGCTTCACACTAAATAAGTGATTCTTAAACATGGATAGTGTGATAATTTGGCCTATTTGAGTAGTTAAAATATTCATAAATTGCTCCATTTTAATGAGGATCTAGGGATGTAACTTGACTGGTATTCCATTGCTGGTGGTTTTTTGACATATGCTTTGTCAAAACAGATTATTTCAAACCTGTATTTCATTATTTTTCCTATATTATATGAACTAATTTGTGAGCAAATACAAATACAATCTGAAATGGCTCATGCTTCTGTTGGAAGCTAAGACTTCTGTAAGAGCTATCAGTAAGTGGCAGTCACCATTTGACTACAGCAAGCACAATCGTATGGATCTCCCACAGATAATTTATGGCAGAGATGAAATATGCAACTGCAGATACTTTGGCCTACCACAATTATGCTATAAAGGGAATTCGATTTTGTATTTAACATTGTTCAATGTCATAAGACAATGACACTTCATAGTGCCCTTGTTTACACAGGTGATTCACTGGGAAGTTCACATGTAGGGAAATGCAAGTGATTATACTTGTGCTTAAATATTTAGTGTGTGTATGTATCATCTGGGGATCTTGTTAAAATGTAGGTTCAGTTAAACTGGAACGGGGCTTCAAATTCTGCATTTCTGATTCGCTTCCAAGTGATGCGGGTGAGGCTGACTCGCACGCTGAGTACTGAGGCTTTCGGAGCTCCGATGACTTCACGGTGTCCTCTGCTTTGACTTCCTGTTGGTCATTTGAAATCATCCCTCTTTTCCTTTTCCTCTTGGATGAGTCGAAAACACTGATTAGGGATTTATCCTTCTTAATAGGCTCTGTATCCATTATGTCTTGAATTGTGTTCAGATAGAATTGAGAAAATAAAATAATTCTGTTACTCTGAATTAGAATAACATACTTAATAAGATGACAGAAGCTCAAGTTCTGCTGATAAATTTCTCAAATCCTTTTCCTCATTTGTTCTGAAATATTGCTGTTAAATTGCCATCCAATCACTGCCTGAATGGGTCCCCTAAAATGTCGTGGATCTTTGTACCTCCAAAAAACAACTACTCTTGGAATTTTCTAAAGGTGGAAAATATCCTTACCTTCTTAGCTTAAGTCAATGATCTTATGGCTGAAATCCTCAGGGACACCATCTGCCTTTTGGGGCTGCTCAAAGAAAAAAGTGAAACCACTGTTGTTCATAACAGCCATTTGTCATAAGAGCTCTTTCAGTATTTGAAGACAAGATGGCATGTTTTTGAATCTTATCTCCAGCCCAAAGCTCATATTTCCAGTAAAATCACAGCATCATCTAAGATTGTGTTACTGACTTTATTGTTGTTTGTACTTTTGTTGGTACGCTTGCTCTCTCCATATTTCTTTGTTGAGAATCAGACATATATATTGTCTTCATAATTGCACAATGATACTGTCCAGGGATGATGTGTGATTGATGAAAGTATGGTTGAAATTATAATGTTAATTTTCTTTTCTTCTAATTTATTTATTCAAGTATCTAGCACATCTCCCCCTCCCACCAAGTACTCTGATAAACACTGGGGAAGCTCACATTGTTTTATGTTGGGAAATAATATTATGATTTGAAATTCTTGAATAAAGGTATGTTATGATGTCACAGAATCACAGTGAAGGAGAAGTGAATGGTGACCTCAGATTTGCGAAAAACCTACTAGAGGAAAGAATAAAAGCAGCAGTGAGTTTTAGTGAGCACTTAATATATTAATCCACTCTTTCAAAAACAGCTCTCTGAGTTAAGTATTCTTTATTACTTTTTAACATACATTAGTAATACAAAGCTATATCTGTATATAAAAAGAAGCAGTAAGTGAAAAGTGAAAGTGAAGTTGCTCCATTGTGTCCGAGTATAGTCCACCAGACTCCTTTATCCATGGGATTTTACAGGCAAGGGTACTGGAGTGAGTTGCCATTTCCTTCTCCAGGGGATCTTCCCATCCCAGGGATTGAACCTGGATCTCGCTCATTGCAGGCAGACGGTTTACTATCTGAGCCACCAGGGAAAACAGGGAAAGTAGAGCAGAGTCAGTACTTAATTCTAAGTCCCTTTGGTTCCAGCCTTGTGCTGATCCCCTCCACTATACTGTCTGCCACAGACAGTAACATTTGAACTGAGACTCCTTCTTTTTTTCATAACACTTCTTTCTCCCTTAGGTGGTATATGTTTAAATGTTGCAGTGACTGAATGTGTATGTGTGTGCTAAGTCACTCAGTCATGTCTGACTCTTTGAGACCCATGGACTGTAGCCCATCAGGCTTCTCCGTCCATGGGATTCTCCAGGCAAGAATACTGGAGTGGATTGCTAATCCCTTCTCCAGAGGATCTTCCCAACCCAGGGATCGAACCCTGGTCCCCTGTGTTACAGGCAGATTCTTTACAATTTGAGCTACAGGGAATGAGTGAAGTGTTTATTAAAAAGAAAACCCAAATTTGGCCTAAGAAGGTCACCAAATATTAAGAAGACTAAAAGCAGATAAATCCTATATCATCTCTGGTTCTTGATGTCTTAATTTGTAAAATGAGGATAATAGACTCAATGCCATCTAAATGATTGCCTTCTCTAAAGTTCTATGATTCTATATAATATATCAAAGTTTCTATGCATGCTATCTTTTTAAAATTTAGTATTATTGAAATATAGTTGATTTATAATGTTGCATTAATTTTTGTTGTACAGCAAAGTGAATCAGCTATACATATACATATATATGTATGTATATATACTCTTTTTTAGTTTTTTCCCCACATAGGCCATAGCAGAGTATTGAATTCCCTATGCTAGACAGTAGGTAGTGTATATTTGTCAACGCCATCTCAAAATTTATCCCTTCCCCCTTTACCCCTTGGGAACCTGAACGCTATCTTTTCATATACTGACCAAAAGAAAGAGCTTCCTAGAAATGATGTCCTTCAAGTTTTTAGTTTTTCCTTCTAGGGATATGATCTCCCTGTATAATCCTTCAGGCTATTACCTGGAAGGTTTTTCAACTTAGTGATTTATCATGGCAATACCAATCTGTTAAAAAAAGATTGATGATTAAAAGAAAGTGGGATGGCATTTTAGCCCTTTATAAGCAGTTCCCTGAAGACCTTGGTAGAAAATTGTGAGGAGAAAGCATCACGTGTGGTTTGCACAGAAACGAAGAGTACCTGGCACATGGTAACTTCTCAGGCGAAAGTGTTAAATGGGTGAGTGAATAAAACATATAGTTACTTTATGTCATAATTATAATCTCTTCTTAACAAGCTGGAAAGAGAGATGGCTTAGAAAAGCTTCTCTTCTAGTTCTTCCTGGATCAGTTTCATTCGTCATTCTGCTCATTGATGTCTTCTCACCCTAAGCTGATTTAAGATTCACGTCACTCCTCATTGGAATGCTCACTTGATTGGTCAGTGGATTATTGATCTTTATTCTATTTGCTTTTAGCTTCTAGTCTAGCTTCCCTGGTGTCTCAGACAGTAAAGAGTCTGCCTGCAACGTGGGAGACCCAGGTTCGATCCCTGGGTCAGGAAGATCCCTTGCAGAAGGAAACAGCAACCCGCATCCTTGCCTGGAAAATCCTACAGGTGGAGGAGCCTGACAGGCTACAGTCCACGGGGTCGCAAAGAGTTAGACAGGACTGAGCGACTTCACTTTCACTGCATATACTCCTGACAATTCTTTATTCTACTCCTTTAGCTATGAAAGTGAAGGTTGCTCACTCATGTCCGACTCTTTGTGACCCCACGGACTATACAGCCCATGGAATTCTCCAGGCTCGAACACTGAAGTGGGTAGCCTTTCCCTCCTCCAGGGGATCTTCCCAAGCCAGGGATCGAACCCAGGTCTCCCACATTGCAGGCGGATTCTTTACCAGCTGAGCCACCAGGACTGAGGCTGTTATAAGTTACCTACTCTGTTGTTACATGAGATTTCTGAAACTAAGAATGCTTTCTTTTACTTTTCAAAATATCAGCATGGCCATAGCCCTCCCCAAGTAACATTTTATTCCTTACTCCCTTTCCTTTGCTCCTTTCTGCTCCTCTCCCTTCCTTTTCCGTATTTTTCTTTCTCGTGAGATCATGTAGCACAGTATTGGAGACTGCCCTTCATTTTAGAGGAAATGTATTACATCTATTGAATCCTCAAATAGATGAAAACATTAACTCTATTTCCTTTTTTAATGTTTAGCTATCTAGCATTTTCTTATAGAGAATTTTTTTGTTGTTATTTTATTTCCACTGAGTGGGGTCCATGATGAGGGGATATTATAGCAGACACCTGAATAAAGTGAAGGAGAAAATTGTGCAGATATCAATTAGAGATACACTGTAAATGGAAGGACGAGAGTAAGTTTATGAGGGAGAATCTTGCTTTACTTGTTGCAAGAGTAGAAAGTATGTGAGGGTAGTGGTGATGGTTGGGAGAATCTAGGATTTTGTAGTAATCTACTTCATTGGGCTCTTATGAGATTACAGATGAGTTAATTACCTTAAAATCTCTTTGAAGGATGCCCAGTTCAGTTCAGTCACTCAATCGTGTCCAACACTTTGTGACCCCATGGACTGTAGCACACCAGGCCTCCCTGTCCATCACCAAGTCCTGGGGTTTACTCAAACTCATGTCCATTGAGTCAGTGATGCCATCCAACCATCTCATCCTCTGTTGTCCCCTTCTCCTCCTGACTTCAATCTTCCCAAGCATCACAGTCTTTTCAAATGAGTCAATTTTTTTTCACATCAGGTGGCCAAACGATTAGAGTTTCAGCTTCAGCAACAGTCCTTCCAAGGAACACTCAGGACTAGTTTCCTTTAGGATGGACTGGTTGGATATCCTTGCAGTCCAAGGGACTCTCAAGAGTCTTCTCCAACACCACAGTTCAAAAGCATCAGTTCTTCAGCACTCAGTTTTCTTTATAGTCCAACTCTCACATCCATACATTACTACTGGAAAAACCATAGCTTTGACTAGATGGATCTTTGTTGGCAAAGTAATGTCTCTGCTTTTTAATATGCTGTCTAGGTTGGTCAAAACTTTTCACCCAAGGAGCAACTGACTTTTAAGTTCATGGCTGCAGTCACCATCTGCAGTGAGTTTGGAGACCTCAGAAAGAAAGTCTATCACTGTTTATATTGTTTCTCCATCTATTTGCCATGAAGTGATGGGACCAGATGCTGTGATCTTAGTTTTCTGAATGTTGTGTTTCAAGCCAACGTTTTCACTTTGCTCTTTCACCTTCATCAAGAGGCTCTTTAGTTCTTCACTTTCTTCCGTAAGGGTGGAGTCATTTGCATTTTTGAGGTTATTGACATTTCTCCCAGCAATCTTGATTCCAGCTTGTGCTTCATCCAATCCAGCATTTCTCATGATTTGCTCTGCATATAAATTAAATAAGTGGGGTGACAATTTATAGCCTTGACAGACTCTTTCCTGATTTTGAACCGGTCTGTTGTTCCATGTCCAGTTCTAACTGTTGCTTCCTGACATGTATACTGGTTTCTCAGGAGCCAGGTCAGGTGGTCTGGTATTCTCATCTCTTTCAGAATTTTCCACAGTTTGTTGTGATCCACAAAGTCAAAGGCTTTGGCATAGTCAATAAAGCAGAAATAGATGTTTTCCTGGAACTCTCTTGCTTTCCTGATGATCCAAGAGATGTTAGCAATTTGAGCTCTGGTTCCTCTGCCTTTCTAAAACCAGCTTGAACATCTGGAACTTCACAGTTCACATATTGTTGAAGCCTGGCTTGGAGAATTTTGAGCATTACTTAACTAGCATGTGAGATGAGTGCAATTGTGCAGTATCTTGAGCATTCTTTGGCATTGCCTTTCTTTGGGGTTGGAATGAAACTGACCTTTTCCAGTCCTATAGCCCCTGCTGAGTTTTCCAAATTTGCTGGCATATTGAGTGCAATACTTTCACAGCATCATCTTTTAGGATTTGAAATAACTCAACTGGAATTCCATCATGTCCACTAGCTTTGTTTGTATTGATGCTTCCTAAGGTCCACTTAACTTCACATTTCAGGATGTCTGGCTCTAGGTGAGTGATCACACCATCGTGATTATCTGGGTCGTGAAGATCTTTTTTGTATAGTTCTTCTGTGTATTCTTGCCACCTCTTCTTGATATCTTATGCTTCTGTTAGGCCCATACAATTTCTGTCCTTTATTGAGCCCATCTTTGCATGAAATATTCCCTTGGTATCTCTAATTTTCTTGACGAGATCTCTAGTCTTCCCCATTGTAGTTTTTTCCTCTATTTCTTTCCGTTGATCACTGAAGAAAGCTTTCTTATCTCTCCTTGCTATTCTTTGGAGCTCTGCATTCAAATGGGAATATCTTTCCTTTTCTCCTTTGCCTTTCACTTCTCTTCTTTTCACAGCTATTTGTAAGGCCTCCTTAGACAGCCATTTTGCTTTTTTGCATTTCTTTTTCTTGGGGATGATCTTACTCCCTGTCTCCTGTATAGCGTCACGAACTTCTATCTATAGTTCTTCAGGCATCTGTCTATCAGATGTGGTCTTTTAAATCTATTTCTCACTTTCACTGTATAATCATAAGGGGTTTGATTTAAGTCATACCTGAATGGTCTAGTGTTTTCCTCTACTTTCTTCAATTTAAGTCTGTATTTGGCAATAATGAGTTCTTGATCTGAGCCACAGTCCCGGTCTTGTTTTTGCTGACTGTATAGAGCTTCTCCATCTTTGGCTGCAAAGAATATAATCAGTCTAATTTTGGTATTGACCATCTGGTGATGTCCATATGTAGAGTCTCTTCTTGTGTTGTTGGAAGAGGGTGTTTGCTACGACCAGTGCGTTCTCTTGAAGGATGCCTAGTATGCATCTCTTGTGACAAGATGAATGTTCTGGGGCAACGTTTATGTGAATAGATATTATCTGTTTTCTGTAATACCTTGAAAGATTCTTCATTGCTTAGAGTAAGAATTTTTTACCTAATGTTAAAATGTTTTGAAGTTTGAGTCCAATCCTATTTTTCTTATTTTTGAAATTTTCATATATATAGTGTGCACTAATTTTGTCTTTCAAAGATGTTGTCCAAATTTTAGCAGTCCATTGCTGCATAGATACCATCAGTCCACCTTATTTTTACTTACCTATACCTTAACCACCTTCTGAGATTGCTTATGTCCAAGAGACTATTTCCAAAACTTGAGTTACAATGATCCCACTCTTCTAGTTTACCTCACGAAACAGTTTTGGGGTCCCTAGTGCTGCTGTGGACGCAGACTCCCCTTCTGATTGTAATCTCTCTGAAGTAGGACTTTATCTTACATTCTCAAACTGCACAATGTCAAAGGCTGGTGATAATTATGTGATAGTTGAAGGTTCAGAACTGGAATTTCAAAGGGGGCAGATGGTTCCAAATGGAGATGTGGTTTTAATTTGTGCAAGTACCTTTGATTCAAAGTCCCAAAATTATTTTCTTATAAAATAACTTTAATTTCTTCTCTATAGGCCTCATCTGCTGAGCTTTCATTTCCTTGTGGGAGTTATTGCTAATTTACACAACAGCTCTTTAGAAAATGCTCTGGTGAGGGTTGTACAGAATTGAGTCAATGAATTCACTAAAGTACTGTTAAGAAGGTCCAAGTTTCAAGATAGTATCAGTATATTATCTATCCTCCTAGTCAACATGAAGAAGCTGAGAGAAAAATGGCATGTCTACATTTGTAGAGTAATTTTCATATGAGGGAATGTTAATTTCATAATTCATTTTGACATAACTAAATAGTTTTCATCATGTCTGTTTTAATTTATTTCTTTTTAATTGGTGGATAGTTGCTTTACAATGTTCTGTTGTTTTCTGTCATACATCAGCATGAATCAGCCATAGGTATACATATGTCCCCTCCCTTTTGAACCTTCCTCCCACCCCATTCCACCCCTCTAGGTTGTCACAGTAGGGCTTTTTTTTCTTTTCTTTTTTTTTTTTTAATGAAATTTGCCAAATTGCTATCAGGAAGCCAGACATGGAAGATGAGTTTAGAAGCACAGGAAAGCATTATCTTTAAGCTTATTATGAAGGATAATTTTGTAGAAATAGAATGTTTCATCTTTGTCTTTTGGTTTAAATGACCTAACTAGAATGTACATTTTGTTTGAATTTTGTATTTGGCATAGAGATGCTGAATGTGCTTTAAGACATATGGTCTCAAGAATATTAGAATGATAAGACCTTGGTCAGTTTTTCTGGGTCTTAATGTCTTCACATTACATACACTGGAATATTACATGTAGAAAACAAACCTCTGAATCAGCTAACTTGAATCTTATGCTACTCATGTCCAAAGATCATGAATTTTCTGAACTGGAATATTTTATTTGGGCAAGACTGGGAAAAATAAAGTGCTATGCATTTTGACAGTCAGAAACTGTTGTTTTCACATAGTAATTTGAGTTGGTTGAGATCATAGATGAGCATATTCTAGTTACATCTTCACAGAATTTTTTTGTGACCTTAATTTATTTTGACACTTAAAACGTTTTGTTTCTCTCTTTGAGTGAAAGCAAACATGAGTATAAATGACCTGAAATGAACTCTGTGTTTACAAAATACTGAATTCTTGAAACATTTCACTACTTAGGTATGATTTTTTTGACTAATCTGAAATCCCACCCCTCCAGGTCTTTTTTTACTGAGCTCCATTGCCTCTGAGACCACAGGAGGTCTGTTGCTTTTATTTCATTAATTTCCTGTTAAGCACAATCTTTTTCAAGATGTCTTATCAGGGAACAATGGCATTAGTTTTCTGTCAACACATGTCCTGCACACACTCTACTTAATATTTCTGTATGATTGTGTTGCTGGAATCACCATGATTATTTCCATGTCCAAGATGTGTACCTCCCTCCTTCAGTTTTTCTTTTTCTTTTTGGGGCTATACTCACTTCCCCTTCCTCTAACTTTCTATTCATTTTCTTCTAAAGCCTTTTTATTTTGAAATAAATGTTCATAGGAAGCTTCAAAGATAGCACAGAGAGGCGTCCTGTTGGCTTCCCTCAGTTTGACCCCGGGTCACCGCTCTAGACAATACAAAACAGCAGGAAATGGAAATTGGCGTGTTATGGAGTTCTGTATTGTTTTAGCACTCATGTAGATTTGTTTAACCACCAGCACAATCAGGATACAAAACTATTCCATCTCCACAAAGATCTCCTGTGTGTGATCCTTTTATAATAACGCCACCACCCTCCTTCCCAACGTTCTTAATCCCAGGCGACCTCTTCTCCATCTCTAAAATTCTGCCATCTGAGTATGTTTTATAAATGGAATCATAGAGTACGTGACCTTTTGAGATTGCCTTTTTTTTTAAAACAACTCCGCTCTTGACACTCAGCCAGATTGTTGCATGTATCATATTTTGCTCCTCTTTATTACTGAATAATATTCTGTGGTATGGATATACCACAGTTTGCTCAATTGTCTTTGTTATTTCAAGTGTTTGGCCATTATGAATAATGTTTCTATGGATACAGTTGACCAGGTTTTTCTGTCAACATCAGTTTTTAGGGGGATAAATGCCTAGGTGTGTCCTTTTCCTGCTTAAGATATTATTTTTCTCTCCCAGGTTCTGATCACTCATAATTGATTACAGCACCTATTGAATGTTTAAGAACTAGTTTCTTTTATAGGCTGAAAAGAGAATGGAGTTTGATAAAGTAATCAGTATGCACATTAATAATATGAGGAATATAGGTGTTTTGGAGAAGGCATCACCAAGTAGACACTGCCGAGGACTTTGAACTCTGTTCGAAAGCCAACTTCATTTGTCTGAGCTTGCATTCCTTCTTACACTTCAGAAGTTATCTTTTAGACAACACACTGAATTTTTTTTCCCCCAGAATCTGAAGCAATTAGCAAGGAAGTTATATTTCTTACAGCCCTTATCTAGGGTGAGAGTGAGAATTACCAGCCTGAATTCATCAAATGCACATGATACCTTATCTGTGAAATGTGTCTTAAAATATCCTTGGTTCAAAGGCAGGGATTTTTAGAAATGTAATCTGGCACAGTTAAAGGAATTGCTTTAGATAATCTCCAAAAGCTACTTCTATACCTAAAAATCTATGATTCTCTTCAAAAATTTCTGTTTTAATGAAGAAGAAACTGAGGTTTAGTGACTTAATATCATGCAAACAATAAGTGGATGGGTGAACATTCAGAGATAGAAGTCAGGAGTGTTGTCTGTCAATATACCCTGTAAATGTAAAAAAGGTAAAAGATTCATTCATTTTTAAAATAAGGAAACCCAATTATGAATTGACTCCAAAGAAAGATCTCTCTCTTTCTCATTACAGATTAGATCAGAGAAATGGATTATGGAAAATGAAACTCTGGTGACTGAGTTTGTTTCCGTGGGCTTGACAAATCGTTTACAGCTGCAGGTTGTTCTTTGTGTGATATTTCTCTTGGTCTCTGTTGCCACTTTTCTGGGAAACTTGGGTGTGATCACTCTCATTTGGATGGATTCTCGACTCCACAGCCCCATGACCTTTTTTCTCAGCCACTTGTCCCTTGTGGACGTCTGTTCCTCTTCTGTCATTGGTCCCAAGATGTTAACTGACATCTTTGTGGAGATGAAAGTCATCTCTTTCTTTGGTTGTGCGGCCCAGATCTGGTCTCTTGGTCAGTGTGCAGTGACTGAGTGTTTCCTCCTGGCTTCCATGGCATACGACTGGCATATGGCCTATTGTATACACTCATTATGTCTCAGTGAGTCTGTGGGCAGCTGGCGGTAACTCCTTACACCGTGGGCCTTATAAGCACCATGATGCATACAACTTTCACCTTTGACCTGCCTTACTGTGGTCCAAAAATCAATCACTTCTTCTGTAACCTCCTTCCTGTTCTCTCCCTGGCATGTGCAGACACACGGGTCAATGCAGTTTTACTTTCATCTTGGCTGGAGCTCCAGGAGTACCCAATAGTTGGATCATCTTGGTCTCATTTAATTGTCATCACTGTCCTGAGCATCCGCTCTGCTGACGGGAGGGGGAAGCCTTCTCCATCTGCTCTTCGCACCTAACTGCTGTCTCCAGCATTTATGGGACATTCTTCTTCATCTCTGTACTTCCAAGTTCCAGTTTCTCCCTGGATATTGATAAAGTGGTTTTTGTGTTCTACACAGCCCTGATTCCCATGTTGAACCCACTTATCTATAGCCCAAGAAACAAGGAAGTAAAATAATCATTCAGAAGGACGTTTGAAAGGAAGAAGTTTCTTACGGGTAAATAAACTGGAACACCATTTATACTACAGATAGATAGTAATTTGTATGCAAGATGTAACCACATGGGCTGGGTATAGAGAATCTTTATTTTATGTTGAGATTTTGGGTCATTGAAAAGTCATACAATGTCTTAGGTTATAATTTTCTCACTTTGCTTTTCTCATTTCTGACTTAGTAGGGATGGATTTTAGAACTTTAAACTCAAAAGAGTAGACTATTGAATCCCAAGACCTAAAAATATTCTTACTTATATAAAAAATTTTATGACTAGGATATCAGAAGTTCTTTGTTAAGTCCTGAGTAAATGTTGTAATCACAGCAGTGACTTAACAGTATTTTCGTTTTTCTTACAGTGTGTTGAGATCTCTCATTGTCTGTAATCTTGACCTTGACCCTTTAAACATAGAATATTAAAAAATGTATTAAGGTCAAAAGTTTAAAACTTTCAGTTATAAGATAAATATGTTCTGGGGCTGTAAAATATAGCATAGTTGCTATAGCTAACAATACTGTATTTTATATTTGCAAGATGCTGAGAGAGGAGATTTTAATCATTCACACCATGAATAATAAAATTCAGAACTCTGTTAGGTGACTGATAAGCTAATTGGGGTAATCATTTTGCAGTATAGATAAATATTGAGTCATTACGCTGTATACCTTGGACTAATACAATATTATGTTAATTATATATCAATAAACCTGAAAAAAGTGAGATATTCAGGAACTATGTAACCATAGCACTCTCTAATATTACCTTCATATTTGGCATAGATTTATTCCCAAGGCCTTTTATATCCTCTATACTCTTTAGTCATAGTAATAACTTATTGGGATTTTGTGTTGTAATCATATGCTTTGTGCATATGAAGTACAGAATGCCTCCATGTTCTTTAATAAAGTATGTAAATGTCCTGTAAATATTGCAAAATTGCTCAGTCTCACTAGAAATCAGCAAGATGACTGGTAAAGCTCCAATGCAGCACCAGGCTTACCTTTGTCAGTGAAACATCTCTCAATTTTTCATGAAAAAAACCCGTGTAAATATAGTAGAAATTCTTCACACATTTTGATTCTCAGTGATTTTTGGGGGGGGTCTGTATTGGAAAAAGACACTAATTAAAATGATCACAATGTCAAATAAGGTATCCTGTGGAAAATTCTCCATTATAATGAACTTTAGATAAACAGTTCCAGAAATTGTGTCATCATTACACTGAAGTTTTACTCTGTAAGTAGCTAAAGAAGGAGGTAAGGAAAGGAGTCAAACACAGAAAACAAATATTTTGATCCCAGAGGATTTTTAAAAGCATTTCGAGGCAGCAAGAACATTTTAATTTCCTCTTAATAAAATTCCCAAGACATGGCATACTTTAGGGAAACAAATTCTACCAGAAAAAAAAATGATATAACTACTTCTGAAAACCTTAATTCATGTGGAGATTTTCTTTTTCTTTTTTTCAGAGTGGAATCTTCCTACTTCTTTGGGGAAAACACTAAGAATAAAACCAAGTGACTGCTTGACAGTTGGACTTCTTCTCTGTGCAAAGGCACAGGTCGGGGTGGGAAGATTTGATGCATGCTGAAAAAAGAGCACGGTTTGCACTCCAGTTTTAATTCTCTAAAGAAGAAAGGAACTCACTGACATGTAAGTTTAATTCATTTTTTAAACCTATTTCTGCTTCTCTATCTATCTTCAAAAGTTCAAGATGAGTTAAATAGATTTATGGGAAAATAAGACTGACCAACATTTAAAATATTTTATAGGTTTTCTAACGTCAAACAAACTCTTAGTTAAACACTATTTTTCTCTCTAAAACATTTAAGCCATGTTGCTCTTTAGAACTGTATTTGATTTGCTGGCGTTTTATTCTAGCTTTTTTTATGCCAGTGTTCCTAATCTGAAAACCTGCAATTTCTTTTCTTATGGATAACGTTGTGCTTTTAAGTAATTTAAAGCTTTGTGCACTATCAATTTCTTGTTTTTTCTCACTCTAGAGGCCGAACTAACCAATGACTGGTGAAAACTATACAAGGATCACAGAGTTTATTTTCACAGGCTTAGAGTACCATCCGCATGGGCAAGGCTTCCTCTTCTTGCTCTTCCTTCTTTTTTACCTTGTTACCGTGACCGGAAACCTGGGCATGATTTTCCTCATCCGGGTGGATTCCCGCCTGCACACACCGATGTACTTTTTTCTCAGTCACCTGTCCTTTGTGGATGTCTGCTTTTCGTCCACGGTTGGCCCCAAGATGCTCAGAGACTTCTTCGCTGAAAGGAAGGCCATTTCTTTCCTAGGCTGCGCCTTGCAGCAGTGCTTCTTTGGGCTCTTGGTGGCCATCGAGTGCCTTCTCCTGGCATCCATGGCTCATGACTGCTACGTGGCCATCTGCAACCCATCGCTGTATGTAGTTGTTATGTCCCACAGACTCTGCAGACAGCTGGTGGTTGGACCCCACGCTGTTGGATTTCTGAACACCATGACCCACACAACAGCTGCCTTCCAACTTCCCTTCTGTGGTTCCAACATTATCAATCACTTCTTCTGTGACATGTCCCCGCTTCTGTCTCTGGTATGTGCTGACACATGGATCAATAAATTGCTAGTTTTCATCGTGGCTGGAGCTGTACTTGTGGTCAGCAGCCTGACTATATTAATCTCCTATTTTCACATCCTCATCTCTATCCTGAGCATCCGCTCTGCTCATGGGAGGCACAGAGCCTTCTCCAAGTGCTCTTCCCATCTCACAGCTGTCTCCATCTTGTATGGGACTCTCTTTATCTACGTGAGGCCAGGCGCAGTTTTCTCTTTGGATCTTAATAAAGGGGTGGCAGTGTTCTACACAGCAGTGATTCCCACGTTGAATCCTCTCATCTACAGTTTGAGAAATAAAGAAGTGAAAGCTGCTATGTGCAAGACCATCGCCAGGAGAAAGTTTTCCCTCAAAAGTTAAATTTCCATCTAAAACAGAAAATAGATTAAAAAGTAAACCTTCCAGACATGGCTAGACTATCTGACCATCAT
This sequence comes from Odocoileus virginianus, assembly GCF_023699985.2. Lineage (NCBI taxonomy): Eukaryota > Metazoa > Chordata > Mammalia > Artiodactyla > Cervidae > Odocoileus > Odocoileus virginianus. The sequence continues at coordinate 3,359,716 of NC_069683.1, forward strand.
CCAAAGATGCTAAAAAATTTGCAGAATTTGGGGGGTGCTATCCTTCCATTCTTCTACATGATTTTTATTTTAGTACATTTTTTAAAAAGCTCCATTTCATCATGTCCCTATTAGTGATAAAAATTCCCAATCACCCAAACTCAGAGCAATTCTTTCTCCTCAAACATCTTCATTACTGAGAATATGATCAAATCTAATAAATGTTGAAGTAACCTAGCTACTAATACTCTCACACTAGTTGGACCAACAGAAATGTCCAGATGAGGTGAGATTCTTTGAAGCAGCAAACATGACTCCTATCCTTACATCAGAGTTGAAAATATCAAATAGAACATTTACTTCTCTTACATATGACTTTAAAAACTAAATAACCCTCCATACATTGTTTTTAATATCTATTATGCTTATTTTCTTAATTCTTATCTTCCAAAAATACAATATCATGATCACTGAAGATAAAAAGAAAATGCAGCTAAGCAAGTGAAGAAAAATGTTAACCAAAAAAAAAAAAAAAATTCAGTATTCTTATTCTTCCACCAAGTGACAAGTCCTAGCAATAGTTCCCATTTGCCTCGCTACATATACATTTACTCTTTAGTTTTCCAACTATTACTTTAGTATTAATATTCAGTTTTCCCTACTTCTTTCAAATAAACATAGCAATAGCTTATGGCAAAAAGTAGAAATAAATTGCAAAGAAATGAATGAAAAAAAATGAGAAAACTTCTAAAAAATCAGAAACAATGTGCTGAGAAGTTATTGGTAATTAAAATGCAGAAAATTTATTTCTTATTATCTTGTTAGTAGTTTTCTGTTATACGTTTCAAATTAAAAAAATACAATAGAATGACGATAAAAAGTATTTCAACAGCTTTCTGTTCCCCTCAACCTCAGAAGAATCTAAAGAAGAATTAAATGAATTGCAATCATTTTCATCGAAGTTAAGTGATTTTTGAAAAGTATCTGTTTGGTATAAACTAAATTCTAACAACATCTATTTTTAGCCCTGATAGCTATTGGTGATCTAAAAATGTGCAATTTATCTCTAGGTTATACAGAGACCCACATATGAGTAGGGGAAACAAAACAAAAAACAGACACGCTTGAGTAGTGATGTAGGAAAGAACTAGGGTGTAGAATATAGCTCAAACCCCTGCCCAGATAAATATCTTGATAGGGTTGTTGGATAAGCAAAAGATTTCTCACGCAGTATTGATGAAAAGATAGTGTCACAGTCCTTCTTCCTCACTCCAGAAGTTGTTGTACCTGCTTTAAACATTGCAACTATACTAAGATAGCACATTACAGGGACTGGACTGGTCATGAAGTGACTTGGGTTCAAGGGAAGTGAGCAGACTATGGAATCAACTGGATACCAAGATGTGGAGCCAGTGTACAGGCTAGGAATAATAGTACATTCAATGAAGCTGTTGTCTCTGCAGGAATGAAGCATGTGCTAAATAGTCAGAGAGACAGAAATAGTGCCAGTAGGATGCTATTAAAAGGATCAGGATGTTAGCTCAGAAATTTCATCCATTTAATTTCTATTATTTATTTATTGCAGAAAACAATTAGATGGAGGCTGGGATGAACCATTTCAGATGTGTATGTGTTTGCTGCTAATAGTGAGATGAGGTGACTTTTCTTTCTCTTGCTGGAAAGAAAATTATCACTGTTCTGATCTGTGCCTTAGAGCAGAGGTTCTTGGGGTTCTGGCAGATGGTAAGTGGGTCCTCTAATCATCTGTGGTATCTAAATATCTTCTGGAAACCGAACTCTATTTATTTGCTGAGTCACACAGATGATGTATTACAGTGGTGGAGAGGGTTTCTGTTCTTGGGTTTGTGAACACCATCATAGCTCATGACAGCTGTTGATTTCCAATTATTCTCCAGGTCATTTCTAAGACATCACCCTACTATTTGCCATCAAATGCTCTGACACTTCATCCAATGTATTTTTACTCAAAAATATTTTTATTATGGAATGTTTATATTTATAGAATAATGCAACATGATGAGACCCTCTGTTCCCAACATCCAGGTTGTTACTGTTTGTATCTGGAGTTATAGGTTTGATCTAGCCATCTGCATGTGAAAGAAAGTCAAAAAGGAGTTTCCCTGGTGGTTCAGATGGTAAAGAATTTGCCTGCAATGCAGGAGCCCCTGGTTCCAACCCTGGGTCCTAAAGATAGCCCAGGGAATGGAATAGCAACCCACTCCAGTATTCTTGCCTGGAGAATCCCATGGAGAGAGGAGCCTGGTGGGCTGCAGTCCATGTACTCTCTGTTTGCCTCCTTGTGGCCTTTGTGAGAATTCACTCAGCTGCTGGAGGGCACAGGATTTCACTCCTGCTTTTACTCTGGATGATCTCTACACTGGATGAGAATCACGACTCAATCTATGAGTTAGTCTTCCGAGTTTTCCTGACTTTCTCTAAAGGAGTGAAGCCTTTAGCCCTAAGGTCTCAACAACAAAAGGATATTTATAAAAAAGAAGACTTTTATTCTAAGACCTAAATTCATATCCAATACAGAATATGGGGGAGAAAAGAACTTCTATGAAAATCAAATGAACTGGGAATGTTCCTATTATTCTATACCATTTAGCAAGGCTTCTGAATGAATGGGAAAAGGAGAGGCCGCTTGATCAGAACCTATGTTCCTGTCATTTGGATGCCATGATTGCGTCTCACTTTCCCAGGAAAAGAATAAACTTCAAACCCAATGCTCGGTGCATCAAATCCTGCTGCCAAGAGATTGCTCTTAATCTTGACTTTGAACCACAAGCATCAGTGCTACATTGCTTCAATCTTATCTGACTGTTTGTGACCATATGGACTGTAACCCTCCAGGCTCCTCTGTCCATGGGATTCTCCAAGCAAGAACACTGGAGTGGGTTGCCATGCCCCCCTCCAGGGGATCTTCCCCACCCAGGGAAAGAACCCATATCTCTTATGTCTCCTGCATTGGCAGGTGGGTTCTTTACCACTAGCACCATCTGGGAAGCCCTTTGAACCACATACACAATTCTTTAAAATATCTTTATTAGATCTCTGCACCAAAGAAAATTTCTAGAGCATTCTATCATTTCTTCCTGCCCCAATCTCTAATGAGTTTTTTGACAGTAGTATTTCTAATACTAAATTTGATATTATAACATACAGTCACAAATCTGACCTAATTCACCTATGATTTTGGACTAGAAGAAATATACAGCAACATTAAAAAAGTCACCTAGAGACCAAAAACCACATCCAAGGTAAGAGAAACCTAAGTAAAATGGTAGGCACTGAGAAAGGGCATGAGAGGGCAGACAGACTGAAACCACAGTCACAGAAAACTAGTCAACCTGATCACACGGACCACAGCCTTGTCTAACTCAATGAAACTAAGCCATGCCATGTGGGACCACCCAAGACAGACGGGTCATGGTGGAGAGGTCTGACAGAATGTGACCCACTGGAGAAGGGAATGGCAAACCACTTCAGTATTCTTGCCTTGAGAACCCCATGAACAGTATGAAAAGACAAAAAGATAGGACACAGAAAGACGGACTCCCCAGCTCATTAGGTGCCAAATATGCTACTGGAGATCAGTGGAGAAATAACTCCAGAAAGAATGAAGGGATGGAGCCAAAGCAAAAACAACACCCAGTTGTGGATGCGACTGGTGATAGAAGCCAGGTCTGATGGTGTAAAGAGCAGTATTGCATAGGAACCTGGAATGTTAGGTCCATGAATCAAGGTGAATTGGAAGTGGTCAAACAGGAGATGGCAAAAGAGAACGTCGACATTTTAGGAATCAGTGAACTAAAATGGACAGGAATGGGTGAATTTAACTCAGATGACCATTATATCTACTACTGTGGGCAGGAATCCCTTATAAGAAATGGAGTAGCCATCATAGTCAACAAAAGAGTCCAAAATGCAGTACTTGGATGCAATCTCAAAAACAACAGAATGACCTTTGTTCGTTTCCAAGGCAAACCATTGAGTATCACGGTAATACAAGTCTATCCCCCGACCAGTAACGCTGAAGAAGCTGAAGTTAAATGGTTCTATGAAGACCTACAAGACCTTCTAGAATTAACACCCCAAAAAGATGTCCTTTTCATTACAGGGGGCTAGAATGCAAAAGTAGGAAGTCAAGAAACTCCTGGAGGAACAGGCAAATTTGGCCTTGGAGTACAGAATGAAGCAGGGCAAAGGCTAATAGAGTTCTGCCAAGAGAATGCACTTGTCATAGCAAACACCCTCTTCCAACAACACAAGAGAAGACTCTATGCATGGACATCACCAGATGGTCAACACTGAAATCAGATTGATTATATTACTTGCAACCAAAGGTGGAGAAGCTCTATACAATCAGCAAAAACAAGACTGGGAGCTGACGTGTGGCTCAGATTATGAACTCCTTATTACCAAATTCAGACTTAAATTGAAGAAAGTGGGGAAAACCACTAGACCATTTAGGGATGACCTAAACCAAATCCCTTATGATTATACAGCGGAAGTGAGAAATAGATTTAAGGCACTAGATCTGATAGGCAGAGTGCCCGATGAACTATGGACAGAGGTTCGTGACATTGTACGGGAGACAGGGAGCAAGACCACCCCCAAGAAAAAGAAATGCAAAAAAGGAAAATGACTGTCTGAGGAGGCCTTACAAATAGCTGTGAAAAGAAGAGAGTTGAAAGGCAAAGGAGAAAAGGAAAGAAATATCCATTTGAATACAGAGTTCCAAAGAATTGCATGGAGAGATAAGAAAGGCTTCCTTAATTTAGAAAGATGGTAACGACAACCCTATATGCAAAACAGAAAAAGAGACTCAGATGTATAGAACAGACTTGTGGACTCTGGGAGAAGGCGAGGGTGGGATGTTTCAAGAGAACAGCATCAAAACATGTATATTATCTAGGGTGAAACATCACCAGCCCAGGTTGGATGCATGAGACAAGTGCTCGGGCCTGGTGCACTGGGAAGACCCAGAGGGATCGGGTGGAGAGGGAGGTGGGAGGGGGGACTGGGATGGGGAATACATATAAATCCATGGCTAATTCATTTCAATGTATGACAAAAACCACTGCAATGTTGTAAGGTAATTAGCCTCCAACTAATAAAAATAAATGGAAAAAAAATAGTAATATTCAGAGAAGATAGTAAAGACATAGTTTCTATTTACTGTCTCTCTCTCCCTTCAAGAGAAACAAATGCTGATTTTGACAGAGCTCGTGCTTAGTAATCTGGTGGCTGTGTCCACAGCGTTGAGCTTTCCTCACTGATTTCCTCTGCTGGAGCAAGTACTTACCTCAGTGATTTGGGAGAGGCGGGGTCTCATGATTGACAGCCCTACCAGGTGTGGGATGGACAAGTTATTTACAATAAAAGAGTGACTCTGTTGCCAAAGAAGGGAAAAGGGAGATCTGGTCAGACAGACAAACACATTTGAAATGAAGCTTTGAGGAAAGAGAGAGGAAGGTTTAAAGAAGATATTTTGATGAGAGAAAGACACCATTTTCACAATTTCCCATGCCAGAGCAATGTGAGAAACACTCTGAAAAAAAAAAACAACACTCATTTTTAATGTGCTTAGATTTTGTGTGTGTGAGAGATACAGAGAGACAGAGACAGAGGCAGAAAGAGAGAAATTCAATGGGATTGTCCCAGTTAATTACACATTATGCAAGTGAGACTACATAATGCAAAATTTAAAATAAAAAGCAGTATTTAGTATTACAGATAATTTAAACAAAAGATTTATTTTGCTCATATATGAAATGGTGATAACATTATGTGAGGCACTGTATGAATATAAAAATAAGTAAGAGATCATAAAAAAGTACTCAGAAGATTGTAAGTGATATTTTATTATTTTTATTATCAATATTCTTTTTTTATATAAAAGCATATTTATAGCAGTATTGACTGTAGGTTTTGTTGATTTTTAAATTTGATTTGCAAAGTAAATGCAATAGCTTTCCTTTTTTATACTTCAGTAACATAATTTTTTAATTTTTAATTTTTGTAAATTAATTTATTTTAATTGGAGGCTAATTACTTTACAATGTTGTAGTGGCTTCTGCCATACATTCGCATGAATCAGCCATGGGTGTACAACATTCTTCAAGTTAATAAAAATTCCATATTATCATCTTTATAGGCATAAGACAATATCTGTTCCTAATTAAATTTTATAAAGTTTTAGTAGCCCAGGAAAAGAGGAATTCTTATTTATTGAATGTCCTGGAGAAATACTACTTCTTTATCATCAGTGTCTAGGAAAATATATGACTCTGAAGTAGTTTATTCACTAGAAATTTGTTAGCTCTATCTTAGGCTTCCCCAGTGGTTCAGCAGTAAAGAATCCACCTGCCAATGCAGGAGACATGGATTCGATCCAGGAGTCAGGAAGATCCCCTGAAGAAGGAAATGACAACCCACCCCAGAATTCTTACCTGGGAAATCCCACCGACAGAGGAGCCTGGCGGAATACAGTCCATGGAGTCGCAAAGAGTCTGACACGACTTAGCGACTAAACAACAACAGATCTATCTTAGGGTGTTTTGAAAGGAATGTGATAAAACATCAACTTCTAAGACTCATTCTAGCCCTGCTCCAGTATCACGTTAATAAAGATTCCCTCAAAATGACCTTATTTTCTAAACTGTTATATACCTGATTTTAAATATATAGTATAACCTGTAAACAAGAGGGTCAAAATTTGTTAAAATTTGTTGTACCTTCAGTACCATGAGATGCACTATTTCCATTCTTAATAAAGAGCCCCTCCACCTTTTTATTCATCTCCTATTTAACAGGGTCTCAGTGAATACAGTGAAGTGAAAGTGATAATCACTCAGTCGTGTCTCACCCTGTGACCCCATGGACTGTAGCCCACCAGACTCCTCTGTCCATGGGATTCTCCAGGCAAAAGTACTAGAGTGGGCTGCCGTTCCCTTCTCCAGGGGATCTTTCCAACCCAGGGTTGGGACCTGTGTCTCCTGCATTGCCCGCAGGTCGTTCACTGAGCGACCAGGGAAGCTTCAGTGAACACAGAGAGCGTTAGTCGGTCAGTCGTGTCTGACTCTTCGTGACCCGTGGACTGTAGCCCACCAGGCTCCTCTGTCCATGGGATTCTCCAGGCAAGAGTCCTGGAGTGGGTAGTCACTCCCTTCTCCAGAGGAACTTCCTGACCCAGAGATTGAATCCACATCTCCGGCATTGCAGGCAGATTCCTGGAAGCCCACTTTCTGCTATATTGCCCCTGTACTGAATATATTGAATATAGGCTGTGTTCAGATAGAGCGTAGGCAAGGTTCTTAGTGAAGTAATGTTACCGTTCCTTTTCAAGGTGGCATTAAATGTTTCCACGAGGTGGCAGCATCAGCTTATCAATCATAATAAAAGTGTGTTCACATTTCCTTCATTATTTTTTAAGGATTTTTTTTTTTTTTGGATGTGGATCAATTTTAAAGTCATTATTGAGTTTGTTACAATACTGCTTCTGTTTTATGTTATTTTGGTTGTTTGGCCACAAAGCACAAGGGACCTTAGCTCCCCGACCAGGGATTGAACCTGCACCTTCTGCATCGGAAGGCAAACTCTGGATGCCGGATACCGCTGGGTACCAGAGAAGTCCCCTCTGCTACTTGAATTTACAAAGGATTCCATACGGTTTCCTTGTGTAGCTTGGAACTAGAGAAAATGGAGAGCCTGTATCCAGTTAGAAACAAACAGAAAATTATCAGAAAATACATCTCATTGGACTGACTGAGGTTATAAAGCAAATTTTTAATTTCACTTTCCCTTAACTGTTCTTTCCGAAGGTACAGTACACTTTGGGGACAGGACATCTTCAATAAGAACAAAGAGAAAATGATGCAAGTAATTCAGGGGACTCTCAGCTAGTTGACTAAGACTCTGTAAGTGTCACAGTGGAGTCTTCCACACTTCCCTTTCGGAAGAAAGTAAAAAGTAAAATGAAATGACTATTGAAAATTTGGACCCATTCTATGTGTGAAGGTAAGGGAAGAGATGAAAGCTAAGAAACTTGATTCCTTTTTACTTTAGTTCTTCTTGCCATCTTTAAAGAAGAGGGACCCCATTGAAATGTAAGTTGAACTTCTAAATCATTATCTGTTCCTTTTCCTACCTGATTTTTAGCAAGTTCAGGAGAACATAAATGAAGTAAACTGAAAATAAATTTTATATTTGATTCATGGCCATGATGGCATGATCCCCATCTTTGCTGGATGGTTGAGCAAGGTCTAAGAAGAGATAACCTAGGGAGAGAAAAGTTTAGGTTCTGCAATTGGACCAAAATATTATAACATGAGTATAAAATGGATCAGAGATGCCTTAGCAGCAGGAAAAGGGGAAAATAAAAGCCCTGAATTCAATTCACATTCCAGTCTAAGTCATCTGGGTGATCTCCGTTCTCCTTGCTGAAAGAAGGTTATCGTGGGCTGTGCTGGTGTTATCCTAAGTGCTCTGAACCCCAGAGTGACTTGTGTTCCTCAGCCCGTGTGATCTCACCTGTTGGAGCACCGTAGTCTATTCTAGGCATCAAGCCACACCGAAAAACTGAGAAATTAAAACGTCGTGCAGAAGGCTTGGGCAGGGGCTTCCTTGGCTGCTCAATGGTGAAGAATCCGCCTGCCAATGCAGGAGACACGGGTTTGAGCTCTGACCTGGGAAGATCGAACAAGCTGTGGATCAGCCAGGCGGGTGTCCCGCAACTATTGAGCCCGTGCTGGAGTCCGCACACTGCAACCGCCGGGCCCAAGGGCTGCAACTACTGCGGCCCGAGCACCCTCCGGCCTGAGCTCCGCAACAGAAGGACCACGACGGAAAGCCCGAACACTGCAACTAGAGAGGCGCCTCCGCTCCCGCGCCCAGGGCGGGATCTGCTCAGCTCTGAAGTCCCAGCGCGGCCAAAAATAAACGCGCAAGTAAAAAAGGCTTGAGCAAGTCTAGAAACCAAGACTCAGGAGAGGAGTTGATGAGCTTTCGGCAAAGGGCAAGTGGAAGACTGAGATGAGGTACCTGAGTGATCCTGGAGAAGGTTTAAACAAGCGGTGAGTGTGACGGGTGGGTGGTTTGACAGCCCATCCTATCTTTCTCTTTAATTTCCCTGAAGTGAAGAATATCATGCAAGCTGTATTATTGGGTCTCAGAGATATAGCCTTGCTAAAGCTGAATAATAAATTTCAGAATAAAAAAGTGAAGAAGTGCTTAGCATACGTGTGATGCTAAACTCCAGTATTCCTGGGCTAATAAAAATTTAAAGTATGAGTAGTTTTCTGAGCACTTACACATCAACCCTCTCATTCTAAGTTAGTAAGAGTTCTGAGAGATCAAGTTACAGGGTTTCAGCCACGCTGAATGAGACTCAGGTTCAAGGAGATCAGCTGACTTAACCAAGGCCACTCTTAGGGTGCATGAGAAGAGAATACACAGAGGATATAGACTTGGGCTGATTTAGGCTCTTTTCATGGTTTCTTCCGTGTACTGTTTCCATAAAGTGATGCTTAAACTCAGCATTCTATTATCCTATGGGCCTCCCACTAATGACCATTGGCTGTAACCTCAAAAAAATAGGAAGACAAAATGCATTATTCTGTATTCCTATTGCAATGTACAACGTTTAATCTCTTGAAGATGAAAGGGTTTATGAAGACCCAGGAAACACTGTAACAGTGTGAAAAACGAGAGTACAGTCTGTTTTGATGGGTAATTACTCAAAGCCCACTTCTGCCAGTCACTAGTAGAGGGAACATGGATTAAACTTTTATTTTCCTCCTATGTAAAAGGAAATAATGATGTTTAGCTTGCAGGCTTGTTAAAGACAATATGTAAGGCAAAAATGCCAATAATTAGTGTGCACTTACTAGGAGCTCAATAAGACTCTGCTAAATGTTTGCATGCATTAACTCCTTTCATCCTCACAGCAGTTTACAAGGTAGGCATTAGTATCATTGCTGCTACTTCACAGGTGCAGAATGTAGCTTTCCTAGGGCCCGGGCACTTGCTGCAGATGCACTCAGGCTTGAGCTGCAGTCCCCACGTGCACAGCAGTGGCCTGAGACGGCCCCGCTGCTTTCTCCTCTGCTTGATTCAGTTCCCTCTCCTACATCCCTTCACGGATGTGCACCCACCTGGTGAACTCAGGACAAGTTTACTGAAGTCGCTACTGGATACTTATTCTGGAATTTTCTCTGCAATCGGTTATGGGACTTTGAATTTCTAGGCTGTGGATTTCTCACCCATATACTGATGGATTCCTATGGAGCCTTGCAATATTATAGGTTCAAATCTGATCGTTTGCCCTGGTCTCTATTTCACTTCGGTTTCCTTAGCCACAGCATGCAACTAAAAGTCGTATGCTCTCCTAGGGACTAGTTTATTTTTCCTGTGTCCCCTTTTTGGAGATGTGTTACCAAATTTCTCTGCTCTTCTCCAGGGGAATCCAGAGTCTGTCCCTGGCTAATGAAAGGGACACGAGGGTCACAGAGTTCATTTTCACGGGTTTGAATTTCAGTCCTCAATTGCAGGCCTGCCTTTTCCTGCTCTTTCTGAGTTTCTACCTCAGCAACCTAACAGGGAACTTGGGTATGATTATCCTGACACAGATGGATTCCCGCCTTCGTGGGCCCATGTACTTTTTCCCCCAGTCACTTGTCTTTCGTGGACATGTCGTGAGCCCCAGGATACCCTCCGACTTCTTTGTGAGGAGGGAAGCCATCTCTTTCCGGGGTTGTGCTTGGCAACAGGGGTGCTTTGGCTTCTTCACGGCCGCGGAGGGTTTCCTCTGGCGTCCGTGGCCCATGACCACTGTGTCGGCATCTGTAACGCCCTGCTGTATTCCGTCGCCGTGTCCCAGAGACTCTGAGTCCAGCTGGCGGTGAGTCCCTACGTCATCGGGTTCGTGAACCCCATGGCGCACACATGATGCTTTCGCCTTCCTTTCTGCAGCCCCAGCGTCACCCATCGCTTCCTCTGTGACTTGCCCCCTCTGCTTTCCCTGTGCATGCCGACACCAGTCTCAGCAAGTGGGCGGTTTTCCTCGTGGCTGGAGCTGCGGGCACCTTCAGTGGCCTGCCTGTCCTGGACTCCGGCCTGACAGCCTCATCGCCATCCTGAAGATCCGTTCTGCTGATGGGAGACACGAAGCCTCGTCTACCTGCTCTGCACATCCGAGAGCCGTGTCTATCCTGTATGACCCTCTTCTCTTTATTTATGTGTGGCCTAGTGCCCGTGTCCCCCTGGGTCCTGACAAAGTGGTGTCCGTGGTTTACACTGCAGTCATCCCCATGTTGAACCCACTTACCTATAGCTTGAGGAATACGGAGGTCAAAGATGTTATCCGCAGGGCCGTGTTGAAGAGGACATTTTCTAGGACATAAATTCTTATCTGGAAAGGAAGTTGGAGGAGAAAGCTAAAAGGATAGACTGTGTGGATACCTGTTTCCAGGCCTCTAGCAAGTATTTGGGAATGCAGTGGTACCCCTTTATCCATTCATCCATCCAATTATTCATTCATCTTGTCAATCAATGTGGATTCGTTAAGCCTTGTATGTGATCTTTTCTGTATACTAAGCCAAAGTTATAGTTCAAACCCACAGCCCATTTAATTTGGTTCCTTTCAGCCACCTCATAGTTCAATCATTTTCAGAAAAAGTTTATTATTTAATATCAGCTACTATTTTTAAAAAACACTCTGCATATATATTTTATTTTTCTGTGGACTGCTTGGAATTGGACTTTTAAAATGCTGTTGTTTGCACATTTAGCTCCCATCAATAGGAGTCAGTACAAGAAGTGATGTGGGGTTTTATGTTCAACCTCATAAATGGAATGAAATCCCTGGCTGTACACACCAGTTTTGGGAATGGACTTGATACAAGGAGCTATGTGTATCTCAGGAACTAAAGATCTATTTGTGTTCAACTCTGACAAATGGAGTGGTCCACAGAGCCTGTTTATAGTAACACAGGCCCTTGGGCTTATCTCTAATGCATTTCAAGCTTGAAAGACCTTCTGATGGAATGGAGTAAAATCATATATATATATATATATATATATATACATATATATGTGTGTGTGTGTGTATGTATATATGCATGTGTGTGTGAGAAAATGTACAGTATTTGTCTTTTTTCTATCTAATTTATCTCACTAAGCATCATACCCTCCAGGTCCACCATTCACATTGTTACAAATGGCAAATTTTCATTTTTTTATGGTTGAGTAAAACCTAGTGAGGTATCACCTCACACCTGTTCAAATGGCAAATTAAAAAAGACAAAAAATAATAAGTGTTGGTGAAATGTGAAGGAAAGGGAACCCTTTGTGCATGTGAGTAGGGATGTAAATTAAAGCAACCACTAGGAAAAATAATATAGAGGTTCCTCAAAAGATTAAAAATGCGACTACATACAATCTGGCAATTCCACTCATGGGTATCTATTCTAAGAAAACAAAAACACTTATTTGAAAAGACATTTGTGCCCTAATGTTCATATAAGTGTTATTTACATAGCCTAGATATGGAAGCAAACTAATTGTCCATAAATAGATGAATGAATAAAGAAGATGTGGTACATATATTTACCAGATATTTTGTGGGGGTTTGGTTTAAAAATCATGATGGGTAAATATAAGCATAACATAATACCAGTAAAGATACATGGGGGTAGTGGTGCATTTTTTAAGCTTAAAATAACTAGAGAAAACCTGATAGATTTGACTATATATGTGAAACTTTATTCCTGCTTTATTTTATTCTATTGCTTTAAACAATTCTATTCTATTCTGTCCTACCAAACCAATTTTATTAATATTCCCATTGTTTTTCAGTCACTAAGTCATGTCTGACTCTGTGACCCCATGGACTGCAGCATACTAGGCTTCCCTGTCCTTCACTATCTCCTGGAGTTTGCTCAAATTCATGTCCATTGAGTCAGTGATGCCATCCAACCATCTCATCCTCTGTCACCTCCTTGTCCCCCTGCCCTCAATCTTTCCCAGCATCAGGGTCTTTTCTTTTCTAATAAGTCAGTTCTTCGTATCAGGTGGCCAAAGTATTGGAGTTTCAGCTTCAGAATCAGTCCTTCCAATGAATATTTGGGGTTGATCTCCTTTAGGATTGACTGGTTTAATCTCCTTGCAGTCCAAGGGACTCTCAAGACTCTTCTCCAGCATCACAGTTCAAAAGCATCAATTCTTCAGTGCTCAGCCTACTTTATGGTCCAACTCTCACACCTGTACATGACTACTGGAGAAACCATAGCTTTGACTATATGGACATTTGCAGGCAAAGTGATGTTTCTGCTTTTTAATATGGTATCTAGGTTTGTCATAGCTTTTCTTCCAAGGAGCAAAGCCTCTTTTAATTTAATGGCTGCAGTCTCCATCCACAGTGATTTTACTCCCATTAATAGAACTAAATTGAAGCTTGAAAAATGCTATTCTTATTCAGATCTAGAGAAGAAGTATATTATTAGTACATATTAATTAAGATCATACACATTAAAACAGAATGTTGGGTTTATATTCTTACCTTTATACTCAATAGCTGTGTGGCAAGTTCAAATATCTCTGAGCTTCTGTAACCACGTATATAGAGTGAAAATGATAATAATAGTAGTTACAGTTAATTTTTGTGAAGAGACTGGAATAGTGTCTTGTTACATAAGGAGCACTAGTTGTTTGCTATTATCATTTGTGTTTGTATTAGTCAGGGTTCTCTGGAGAAACAGAACCAATAAGATGTGTGTGTATAAGTAGAATGACATTTATTTTAAGTAATCAACTCATGATATTATGGAGGCTGACAAGTACAAATTCTGCAGGGTGGAGTTTCAGGAAAGAGTTGATGTTATAGTTCAAGTCCAACCATCAGGCTGAAGACACAGGAAAAACCAATGATGGAATTTCAAGTCTGAAAGGAGTCTGCCACAGGATTCTCTCTTGTTCAGGAAAGATCAGTGTTCTATTCTAATCAGACCTTCAACTGATTAGATGAGGCCCACCCACATGCTGGAGGGCAATCTGATTCAAAATTCACTGATTTGAGTGTTACTATTATCCCAAAACACCTGCACAGGATCATCTAGAATAATGTTTGACCACAGATTGGCATTGTGACCCAGCCAAATTGACACATAAAATTAGTCATCATCGAGCTGAATAGATTTCATGTCATGGTAAAATAAAGAAACATGTTAATTGTTCAGTATACTGAAGACACTGGGAAGGATATTATATTATTTTCAACTATCATATTTTAATGAAGGAAATACAATTCAAAGTGATAAGAAAGGTGATTTGAATTTGTAAAAAAATGTAAATAATTTTTTTTTCCAAATTTTTGAATGGAAAATTTGAGTTGGCTTCCAACAGTTTACCTCAGCCTTTTCAGTTGAAGTGACTATGAAAAATTTCTAAAGACTAGAGTTTTAAATTTAAGAAGATTTTTTTAATTTAATTTTTTTAATTGGAATATAGTTGCTTTTCACTGTTGTGCCGGTTTCTGCTACACAGCAGAGTGAGTCAGCTCTCTATATGCATATCATCTCCTCTCTTTTGGATTTTCCTCCCATTTATTTCCCACAGGGCATGTGATAGAGTTTCCTGGGCTATGCAGTCAGTTATCATTAGTTATCTATTTTATTTGTTGGTGTTGTTTATTTGCTGTCATGTCAGACTCTTTGTGATCCCATGGTATGTAGCCTGCCAGGCTCCTCTGTTCATGGGATTTCCCAGGAGAGAATACTAGAGTGGTTTGCCATTTCCTTCTCCAGGGAATCTTCCCGACCCAAGCATCGAACCTGGGTCTCCTGCGTTGCAGGCAGATTCATTACCACCTGAGCCACCAGAGAAGCCCTATCAATTTTATCCACAATAATAATTTGAAATTTAATTTTTGCCTCTTTCAAATACTTAAAGGGTCTGACATTAAAGTTAAAGAAATGATGTTAAAGCTGTCCTTCCTTTTCTCCCTTTGAGAAACACAGTGTTGAGATTTCCTGTTACAATGCAAATGAATTTCAAATCCAATCTCATGTTCACATATAGCATATTCCAAAAGCTGATGCATCTCTAAACTGTGGAATGTTCATGCAGTGTTAGATAGTCATGTTGTAGCCTAGATGTCAGTAAAATGACAAGTCAGCTAAAGGTGCACATGTTTCTGATGAATGTGAAGACAGGTTTGGGAACCCAGGTGGAGCTGCATTTGCCAGGAAACTTCACCAGACACAATATTCACCCCTTCCTGCCTGACTGCCTCTCCACAGCCCTGTCCTGCTGTACCATGGCCCTTATCCACAGTGGGGCCGTGGAGACAGTTGTTCGGGTGCCTGGATTAACCAGATTAGCATATGATGGCAAAGCAGAGAACAGAGCAGAGGCTGTCAGGGTTAGTCTCCCTGGGGTCCCAGGGCCAGGCCATCACAGCATCTCTGCAAACTGCCTTCCGTATTGTACCTGAGGAGGCTGTCAGGTCTGCATGGCCAGCTCCCCGTCTTTGTCCCCTTATTTCTAGGCACCCTTGTACTTTGTACATTAATCGAAAAGCTCTTTTCATTCAGCACTGTCCCCCTAGCAGAATGTCTGCTACAGAGTAGGTGTTCAGTAATATTTGTTAAGTGAGTGTTCATAAACTAACTAATATTTTTTATTGTCATATTCATCCTAATTTCAGTAGAAAATCTTTGTTTTGTTCTTACATGGCTAGAAAGTTTCCTGACAATAGCTGGACTATTCATCATAGTCAAAAATGTGGAAAAAAGCCCCAAATATCCATTGACAAATAAATGGATAATCAAAGTGATATATCCATATAGTGAAAGTAAAATTTGCTCAGTCATATCTGACTCTTTGCGACCCCATGGACTATACAGTCCATGGAATTCTCCAGGCCAGAATACTAGAGTGGGTAGCCTTTCCCTTCTCCAGGGGATCTTCCCAACTCAGTGATTGAACCCAGGTCTCCCACATTGCAGGCAGTTTCTTTATCAGCTGAGAAACAAGGGAAGCCCAAGAATACTGGAGTGGGTAGCCTATCCCTTTTCCAACACATCTTTCCCACCCCGGAATCGAACCCAGGTCTCCTGGGTTGCAGGCAGATATCCATATTTTTGGATTGTGGAATTGTAGAATATAAAGAAATGGTATTCTGATACATGCTACAACATAAATGAAATTTAAAATATTCAGCTAAGTGAAATAAGCCAGACACAAAAGGACAAATATTGTATGATTCCACTTACGTGAGGTACTTGTGCTAAGTCACTTCAGTTGTGTATGACTCTGTGCGACGCTATGGACTGTCACCCATGACGTTCCCTGTCCGTGGACCTTCAAGGCAAGAATACTGGAGCGGGTTGCCATTTCCTTCTCCAGGGCATCTTGCCAACCCAGGGATCAAACCCCCGTCTCTTACATCTCCTTCATTGTCAGGCGAGTTCTTTACCACTAGGCCCACCTGGGAAGTGAACAGTAGTCAAACTCACAGGATGGAAAATAGAACAGTGGTCACCAGCAGGTAGGGGAGGGGACAGTATGGAGCTATTGTTTGATAGGTACGCGTTTTAGTTTCGAATGATGAAAAAATAATTCTGGAATTGGATGGCAGTAATGGTTGTATGACAGTGTTATTTACCTAGTGTCACTTATACATTGTCAATTACATCTAATGTCAATTATACATTGAATGGTTAAAATGACAAGTTTATATATGTTTATGTTATTTTACTATGATTTTTTAAAAAAAGTTGATAGACAGGATTTGTACAGAATAAGGTTGCATGTTCTGCTTTAAAGAAGTTTCCAGGTCTCTACCTTTTCTCTAAAAAAAAAAACTAAAACTAAAAAATTAGAACCTCAAAATGACTTTAAAATGGTTTCTATGAATTTCATCCTTAAAAGTGCAAGCTTTGGGCTCAGATGCACCTCGCTACAGATGGAATGACAAATTACTAAAATAATCATTTTTCTCTGTTGAATATTTAAGCCCAATGAACTGTAGCCTTACGTACTATATATCAAAATATTTTTCAGCTATTGCTAGTCTTAAACAAGTGTTTATAAACCATGAAGATATCATTCTCTGGCTAAATGTGTAGTAAAAATAGAATGTTATACAGATGTTTTCAAAACACAAAATAGGGGAGAAAGATTTAAAACAAGGAAGATCAAAAATGAACCACTTAACTTAATAGCGGTTGTTATTGTGTGATGAGATCATTGAAAAAATTTTTCTATGTTTCTGTGTTGTTTAAGCTTTTCACAATGAATATGTTTCTATAAAATCTACTTAAAAAGGACCCTAGGATACCCTTAAGAATGTCCACTTAATTCTTTATTGTCCTTTTCAAGGGTAGTAACTCTCCTTTTATTTATTTTTAATTGAGATTGGGACTTGAAAATAAGCCTGTTAAACACATTTATTATTCAGTATCAGTCAATAACAATGCTTTAAGTATTCCCTGTCCAATTTATAGACTTCCAATTTTTAATTTACTCTTTCTTGGTATAAAAGACACATTCACCATTCTCATTTCATACTTGGATTTACCTGGTTTTAAACTTGAGGCCCCTGTGTCATGGATTTTGCCCTTGATGAGGTACTTCTAAGGGCTTTTAGGAGATTCTGGGCTTGTGGACACTTTGGTGGGAAAAAAAAATGGGAATAGAAGATGGGTCTGGGGAAGTTAAATGACTATAATCTTTGCATAATTTTGCTTGTAAAACTGAGATGAAACTAATACTCTGGCAAATGTGTAAGTGTTTATGTGGGAAGCCTGAGAGCATATGGACTGTTGATAACGTTGACAGTACAGGACTGGTGATCTTGTCCAGGTAAGATTAAGAAGATATTCGTCTGGGAAGCTCACTGGAGAGGAGTCAAAGGGGAGAGTATCAGACTGAAGTTTGTCATTAATTTTTTCTTTAACCTCCAGAAGCTACCTTGCTCCCAGGAGGGTTTCACGTTTATAAAACAGAATTACAGCCATTTCTGAGCAACAAAATAGGGCTTATTTACTAAAGTCAAAATACTATCATTTGTTGGGCTTCATTGTTGCTATTAATAAAAATAACCAGAAAAATATAGTCTCTATCCTTAGGAATGCCCTAATCAAATAAAGCATGGCTAATGTATAATGACTAAAATTTACGACAGAATTGTTAATAGTCATAAGAAGGAAACACAGGGTTCGATGAAGACTCAAAGGAAGGAAGGAAAGAAGGAAGGAATATTCATTGTGTATTAGATTAGGCAGTAAATAATCATTGTGGAGGAGGTGCCCTTTGAGACGGGCACTGAAGGTGGGATTTGGGTGTCCAGCTGTGATGAGAGGAATAGCGGGGGAAGGGAATGACCCAAGGAGGGCCTGGTGATGTGACAAACAGGGGTCACGTTTAGCTGAGATTATGGGGATGGTACAGCCAAGTGGTAGGGGATAGGAATAGAAAACTAGGTGGAGTCATATTATGGTCTAATTGGTTTAGTGAGCTGGAATATTATTCTCTAGAAAGAGGCTAATTTTTATCATATTAGGGCTACCCTGTTGGAAAAGTGGCTTTGTGTAGGATGGTCAGAGTGTCCAGAGGTGATGCCACCTGGTAAGAGCTAGTGCAAAAGTCTGGGTGACAATAATAGTGATAATTAAGCAAGAATGAGAAGTAATATTTATTGAGCACTTACTATCTTCTAGGCACATTATAAAGTGTCTTATTTAATTCCTGACTGTGGGTACCACTAACTTGCAGCTATGCTTGAAGAAACAGAAAGTCAGGGGTTTTAAATAACTTGCTAAACATCAAGAGTTGCTGTTCCAACCTAAAAGTGTCCTCCTGAGGTACACACCCTCCTTTGTTTTTGCTTTTAATTAAGTTTTTATTTTGAGATAATTGTAGACACACATGCAACAGTAAGAAATGATACAGAGAAATCCCATGCACTTTCTACTTATTTTTTTCTCCTGTGCTTCACTACTTTACACTTTTCTCCTGTAACATCTCCTGTGCTTCACCTACTTTACACATCTACCCACCTCCAAACCCCTGACAATCACTGATCTTTTTCTGTCTATATATTTCTGCCCTTTCTATAACGTCATATAAAGGGAATAGCAAAATATGCAGCCTTTGAAGACTAGGACCCATGTTCTTCAACTAGCAAAGAGTTTGAATTACAGCCTTTCCTATAGCTTCTGATTTTTATAAAGCAATTTAATTTTATAGCTTTGCCAATTTTTGCTAAATGGGAATAAATTTTTCTGTTGTTTGTTTTGTAGGGCAAACAATCTAGCTTCAAGAAACCAGGGTAACAATCAATAAAATTACAATGCTAGAAAGAACTATCTCACACCTTACATTAATTTACAAAGGCACTGTGATTCCCCCAGGGTCAGTTCTTTGCCGCCTCACTCTATCAGGTCTCAAGAGCTACATTTCAGAGTTGAACAGCAATTATCACCCATGGTGTTTTATTTAAAAGGGCATTCATTACTTAGTTCCTCTGAAACTTGTTGAGGAGTGAGGCAAATAATTTCTTTCAAGGTCAGTAATCACCCATCTCTGAACACTCAATCAGTCTTAATAATGCCCAAAGCATCTTGTTAGAAAGAAGATCAGTAAAAATGTTGGGTCTTGGAGTCTAAGTCTCACACTGGCATGAAAAGCTCGTTAGTTTTTTGCTGTAATAGCTTCTCTGAATATTTAACTACTGATTGCTCAGGTTTGAAACTCAAAGTTTTTTTGAATTCCAGAAAGGTTAGAAGTGAAAACTACCTTAGCAATAATCTGGGCTGATCCTTCTGTTTGTGAGATGAGGGAACTAATAAATAAAAGTGATCGGCTTACGGTCATGGAGGTGGAAATGCAATATTAAGAACCTGGTCCTCCTGATGATTAGGGCGGTTACTCCTTGCAGGGTCCCATGATACTTATAAAAAACAGGAACGAAGCAAGGAGGGAAGGGAAGAAAACTCAAATAACTAATCACACTGAAAGAGAAGATGAAACATTTTATGATTAACTCATGACTATTCCCAAAGGACATTCTCTTAAAAAAGAGAATCATATTCTTGTGGAATTTTAGAAATATGTGGTAGAGAAGTAAAGGAGAATGTTTTAAAAAGAAAGTGAGAGCTTCCTGGTACTTTTTGATACAGGCAGTAAGGGGAAGGAAATAGTCTTGAGCACTCAGGGAAATAATGACCCTTGCTTTCAATTAAATCAACTTTGCTTTCCTTTCTGGCCAGCTTTTCTTTAAAAGAAATTGAATCTTTTCTCTGAGAGATAGTTGATTGGTATAATCTGCTGAATGAATATAGCAAATATATGCAAATATGCTTTATATATTTTCAATGCATGTAAACTTTGTATGTGTATATGCTTTATGCTGCTGCTGCTAAGTCGCTTCAGTCGTGTCTGACTCTGTGCGACCCCATAGATGGCAGCCCACCAGGCTCTCCCATCCCTGGGATTCTCCAGGCAAGAACACTGGAGTGGGTTGCCATTTCCTATATACACATCCATAAACACACTCTGAGCAAATATATGACAGAGCAAGCATTATACTAGCTTAGGGGGAGGTCCTGAATTGACGAAATAAGTTTAAATAGATATTACAAGGCATAACAATGCTAAGTTTTAAGGTAAAAGTGAGAGGGTTGCAATAAAAAGCCATGACTATGAAAAAGAGAAATATTGGTGGAACTCTTGCTGTTACAGCACATGCAATAGTCAACCAAAAATGGATTAAAGACTTAAATGTAATCCTTTATACTGTAAAAACTAGAAGAAAACATAGAGGGAAATATCCTTGACATTGACAATGATTTTTTGAATGTGACACCAAAAGCCTAGAAATCAAAAGCAAAAATATATAAGTGGACTGTATCAAAATGCTTCTTTACAGCAAAGAAAACTATCATCATAATGAAAAGACAACTTGTGTTTGGAAAAATATTTGCAAATCATAAACCTGATAAGGAGTTCATGTCCAAAACATGTAAGGATCTCAAACATCCTAGTAGTAAAAAATGTCAAAGAAGTTGATTTAAAAAATGGTCAAAAGACTTGAATAGACATTTTTTTTTTCCCAAGGAAGACATACAAATGACCAATAGGTATATAAAAATATACTCCACATCACTAGTCATCAAGAAAGTGCAAATTAAAACCATAATGAAGTATGGACTCACACTTGTTGGAATGACTATTGTCCTAATAGTGCTTTGCACATGTGTCTTTTTGAATCGTGGTTTTCTCAGCTATATGCTCAGTAGTGGTTTCTATTTTTAGTTGTTTTTTTTTTGTTTGAAGGAATCTCCATACTGTTCTCCAAGTGGCTGTATCAATTTATATTCCCATGAACAATGCAAGAGAACTCCCTTTTCTCCACACCCTTGCCAGCATTTATTGTTTGTAGGTTTTTTGATGATGGCCATTCTGATTGGTGTAGATTGGCACCTCACTGTAGCTTTGATTTGCATTTCTCATGTATGGATGTGAGAGTTGGACTATAAAGAAAGCTGAGCACCGAAGAATTGATGCTTTTGAACTGTGGTGTTGGAGAAGACTTTTGAGAGTCCTTTGGACTGCCAGGAAATCCAATCAGTCCATCCCAAAGGAGATTAGTCCTGAATATTCATTGGAAGGACTGATGCTGAAACTGAAACTCCACTACTTTGGCCACTGATTCGACGAGCTGACTCATTTGAAAAGAATCTGATGCTGGGAAAGATTGAAGGTGGGAGAAAAACTGGACGACAGACGATGAGATGGTTGGATGGCATCACCGACTCAATGGACCTGGGTTTGGGTAGACTCATGCAGTCTACGGGACAGGGAGGCCTGGCTTGCTGCAGTCCATGGGATCTCAAAGAGTCGGACACGACTGAGCGACTGAACTGAAGTGTTTTTGGTAATGTAAGATAGTCTTATTTTAATTTTTAAATTTCTTTAAATAAAAACATCTATTACTTTATATTCTGTAATTGGTAGTTCCAATATTCCAAACCCTATGTTATTCAATTCTGTTATCTGCTGTTTCTGCTTAGTTTTTTTGAGGATAATGCTTTTCTTTGTATATATATGTATGAATTATACTTTTTTTTTTTTTTTTTACTGATTTTACCTGCAGGAATCTTAAGGTAATCTGGAATATTGTTATATTCTTCCTCATAGTTTTACTTTGTTTCTGCCAGATAGCTAAGGTATTCACAACCAGCACAAAGTTCTGTTAATTTATTACCTATTATGCAAATTTCAACTCCAAATCCTTGTGAATTCAGGGTGGTTGTTAGAAATACTCATGGGAACTCTTTTTTTTTTTTTTTTAACCAAACAGAATGTCTTTTCCCATCAAGGTGATTTTTTCCTAAACCATTATTTACTAAAATTCCATTTTTGAGTCCATCCACACTGTGTATCCAAGACATAGTTTCCCATCCCCCACTGAAGTCTATAAACCAAAGATCTATGTTTACTGTAATGGCAGAAGTCCTTCCAACAACCTCAGCACCATGTCATGACCCCACTCTCATTGCAGGTTCGTTTTTAATCTTCAGTGCTAGGTATTTTCTTACTTGCATCTTACTGCATCTCTAAAGTCTCCTGGCAGGCAGGTTCAATCCCTGGGTCAGGAAGATAGAAGAGTATTACAGATTTTCCAAAAAATAATCATTGAAATGACAGTC
This sequence comes from Odocoileus virginianus, assembly GCF_023699985.2. Lineage (NCBI taxonomy): Eukaryota > Metazoa > Chordata > Mammalia > Artiodactyla > Cervidae > Odocoileus > Odocoileus virginianus. Next base: position 3,382,431 of record NC_069683.1, read on the forward strand.
TCAGTAGGTGAGTTAAACAACAGTTTAGAAATATTTGCAGGGAGAATTAGTGAGCTGGAAGACATGTATGAAGAATTCCTTAGATATGCGGCAGTGTGACAAGGAATGGAAATATGAGAAGGAAGTTAAATGTGGAAGTTGGAATAGAATGCATAAAATTATCATGTCAGAAAGAAAGAGAATGTTTTAGGAAATGATGATTTTGAGAACTGCCAAAAGATAAAAAATGTTTGGAAAGTATGAAGACTCTCAAGCATAATAAATAAAATTTGTCCACAGTTAGAAATACCATTGTGAAAAAAAACCTGAACAAAAGAAAACAGAAGATCATAAAAGCAGTCAGAGAGAAGGGAATGACAGATTCTGAAAAAGCAGACTTCCCGACAGTAAAAATAAAACACTAGGTGAGCAGAACAAAATCCTCAAAGTGTTGAGAGAAAATAATCACGGTCTAGAATTGTACATCCATGGATCAATTATACCAAGTGGGGCAATAGCATCATCTACATTGTTTTAATGCCAGAAATAGTTATCTTGAATCTAATCATGATTAAGCAACCTGAAAAAAAAAATCCAGATGAGGGGAACGTCTGAAAAGTTTTTTTTTTTTTGAAACCTAAAAAAGTCAATTTCAAAAAATACAGACAAGAAACAAAACTAAGAACTGTTTTAGATTTTAAAAAGACTAGAAAGATATTATAACTATCATAAACAATCCTTGATTGGATCCTTAATCTAAGAATAAAATATCTACAAACGATATTGTTGAGGCAAATAGGGAAATTTAAAGAAACTTAAGTAATGAGTACACAACTGCTACTGCTGCTAAGTCGTTTCTGTCGTGTCCGACTCTGTGCGACCCCATAGACGGCAGCCCACCAGGCTCCGCCATCCCTGGGATTCTCCAGGCAAGAACACTGGAGTGGGTTGCCATTTCCTCTCCAATGCATGAAAGTGAAAAGGGAAAGTGAAGTCGCTCAGTCGTGTCTGACTCTTTGTGACCCCATGGACTGCAGCCCACCAGGCTCCTCCATCCATGGGATTCTCCAGGCAAGAGTACTGGAGTGGGGTGCCATCGCCTTCTCTGGGGTACACAATAGATCATGTCATTTTGTGTGCTCAGTCTCTCAGTCATGTCCACTCTTTGTGACCCCACGGAGTGTAGCCCACTGTCCGTGGGATTCTCTAGGCTAGAACACTGGGGTGGGTTGCCATTTCCTTCTCCAGGGGACATTCAGGAATTGAACCTGCATTTTCTGTGTCTCTTGCATTGGCAGGCAGATTCTTTACCACTGAGACACCTGGGAGGAAACGTTAAATTCCTTTGGCAAGAAAGCTTGGTTATGATAGAGATTTTCTTTGTAGAAGATAAATGCTGAATAGCCCTTATCTATTTGTCAGTGTACAGATAAAGCTAAATGGAAAGAAAAAGAATAGGTTAATCTAGGTGAAGTTCATACCAGTGTTTCTTGTACTATCATTTTAACTGTTATGAAGGTTTTATTTTTAAAAATAAGAAATTAATAAAAATGGGTAAAATAAAACACTTTCATGCAAGAACAAATGCAGAGAGTTTAACCATTAATTGTTGTACACTAAAGATGCTTCTAAAGACTTGTTCAGAAGAGAGGAATATGATTTCTAAGCAAAGTCTTAGAAGAAAGATGAAACAGTGAGCCTAGAAACTGGGGAATATGGGAAATAACATATTGGCATAAACAGAGGTAGTTTTAAATATTAATAATATTGTCTATATTGTGTGTGTTAGTCGCTCAGTGGTGTCTGACTCTTTATGACCCCCTGGACTGTAGCCCACCAAGCTCCTCTGTCCCTGGGATTCTCCAGGCAAGATTACTGGAGTGACTTTTCATGTCCTCTTCCAGGGGATATTTCCGACCCAGGGATCGAACCCACATCTGTTATGTCTCCTGCATGGCAGGCAGGTTCTTTACCGCTAGCACCACCTGGGAAGCCCTTTGTCTATGGGGAAGTGAGATATTAAAAATATCAGCTAACACTAACACCTTATACTGAAGTATTCACTACATTTAGAGTACTCTAAAATTCTTATACTGTATTACTTAGATGTATGTATTTTCAAAGGAGAAGGCAATGGCACCCCACTCCAGGACTCTTGCCTGGAAAGTCCCATGGACAGAGGAGCCTGGTGGGCTGCAGTCCATGGGGTCGCGAAGAATTGGGCACGACTGAGTGACTTCACTTTCACTTTTGACTTTTATGCGTTGGAGAAGGAAATGGCAACCCACTCCAGTGTTCTTGCCTGGAGAATCCCAGGGATGGGGTCGCAGAGAGTCGGACACGGCTGAAGTGAGTTAGCTTAGCATGTATTTTCAAAAATTACAAAAGATAACAATGAAGTTTTTTTAGAGTTTAGGGGAATAAATGGACTTTTAAAATCAATCAATCTAAATAAGAATAAAGAAGGTAAAAAGAATAATAGGAAAAATCAAGACAAATAGAAATCCCCTGAGAAGGCATAAATAAGTCCAAATGAATTAGTAAGGAAAATAAAAATGGACTGAACTCATCATTAAAATTCAAAGATAGTGAATGTGGATTTTATAAATATAAATCAAGCCATTTGATATAATAGACAAAGATGAAAAAGAAATGAAACATGTAATAATTAAATAAATAATGGCATAGAGAAGAATGTCATGCAGAAATGAAAATGAATTGACATGAGCTAAACTTCTCAACCCAGATTAAAAATACACATAGTATTGAGGCAAAGAGCTTATAGATTAATTATAGCACAGTAAAATACTGAGGCTTTATTGTTACTGGTAACACTTTATATTTGGTGGATATATGTGTTGGTTGTATATTCTACATGCCTTTTGTAATATTAAATATTATTTATACACCTAAGTTGCCTTTAAAGCACAAGTTACAGACACACCACCTCTCTCAGCAAGTCAAAATGCTGCCAGTTTTACTAAATCAATGCCACATCTCCTTTGCTAGACATTAGAAGGCATTACCATTTTCAAGATTAAAAGACAAATTGGTACTAAAACATATTCGGGATTATATAAACTAGAGATGTGAACAACCAGTGATGGTAACTCCAAACAGGACGCGCAGGACTGCTGTCCCAAACTAAGGGCAAGAGGCACAGGCATGCACATACACAATTATGGAGTGATGCTCTAATTGGCAGCGGTTTCTATATTAATATACAGCAGATTTTTCTTGTGTCTCTTTCAATGATATTTTTTTCCCAGGTTTACTGATACATAACTGACATACAACATGTAAGTCTAAGGTGCATAATGTGATGATTTGATACCCAAATGCATTGTCAAATATTTATAGTAAGATTAGTTGACACATCTTTCACCTCACATAACTGCCACGCTATCTTTGTTATGGTGAGAACATGCAAAATCAATGTGTAGAGCACCTTTCAAGTACACGACAAGAAGTGGTAACTGTAGTCACCATGCTGTACATCAGACGCTCAGAGCTCATTCCCCTTACAACTGGAACTTTGTGCCCTGTGACCAGCATTTCCTCCAACCTCTGGTCCTTGGCAACCACCGTTCTACTCAAAGACATTCTTAAGTAAGGTAAGTTATGGTTCTAGACCTGACTTTCCCTTTCCCCAAAGTGTTAACTGGTAACTACAATGTATTATTTCAGCTGCAAATCTTTCACAGAGCATTGACAATATCCAAGGCATTGTTTTAAACACTGATGTTCAAAGTGTTCCCAACTCTCCTGGTCAGCAGATCCTGCTACTCATTCCCACTCCTGATTTTCTGGAAGAGGATTCTTCTGGAATCTGCAAAGAATCAAGAGATAAAATTCCTGGTGTATTTTTCTGACGTATAGGCTTGGATTTCCCTTCCAAGACACTATAGAAAAATTCAACAAGAGTTATTTTTTTAGACAGTCCCATTTATATTAGAATATCCTTTTCTGTGTGTCTGGCAAAGTGGTATTTTGCTTTTGCTACAAATGGGGGATTTATTTTTAAGGGCTGTTGGATTAAGGACCATTCTCATGGGAATCTTAAACACTGGCGACTAAGTTGAATGTACAGGTATTGAGCTTCCCAGTTGAGACCATTTAAATTTTTTTGTTCAGGTCTGTCCTTTAGGCACTTTACACTACTTCACTCCAAGAGTTTGGGGACCACCTGTTCCAACATGTAGCTGATCTTGGATTTTGAAAACTTGGCTCTGCATCCTCGATTTTCCATTTACTCTAAGTCTTAGTTTCTCCCCTTACACTTTAGACCTAATGACACCAGACACCGCTGCCTCGGTGTTGCTGAAAGAGTGAGTGTAGAATGCACATGCATCTGTACGTGTTTTGAACTGTGGAGGGTATTGCCATGAAAGGATTATCAGAATTATAATTCTGTTAGAAGACATCTCCAAATCTGGGTGCCCCTCTTTCTTCTTTCCCTGATGCAGCAGTTCTCATTCTCACCTACCTGAAAAGACTCTTGGGGCCTTACACAGCCAGGATTCTCAAGTTGAATGCTGTTCCCATCATGAGAGATCTTCACATGCCTCAGTTTATTAACATGATTAGCTCCCTGCCTCACTTTAAATGTTGCCAAAACTTTGGCACTGCTGCTGAATAGAAATATGGAGACAGGGTTTTGGAGAAAAGACAGAGTAACTTTATTTCTTTGGCAGGCAAAGAAGGAACATAAAAGGCTAGCACCTCAAGAACTGTGCCTTTCTCTCAGGGAAATAGGGAGAGGTTTTATAGTCAGGGTTCATGGTCTGGGGAAGGTGAAAAGGATCAGAGTGGTGAAAGTCTTGCATTCTTCTTCTCCTGCAAAACCTATGGTCAAAGCCAGCATCAGGTGGCTCAGTAACAGTTTAGTGCCTCTGAGGTTATCTGCCTGTGACCTTTTTGTTTTGAAACACAAGACTGATACAAGGGAGCATAGGGGGAGAAGAATGCCAGGTGCAGAGTATAATTCATATGGAGTCAGAGAGTAATTAGCTTTGTGAAAGCCATATCTACCTTCAAGTGTTTGTTAGTAGCAACAGCCAAAGAATAACACAGATTGTTTAACTCTTGCAGACCTGTTTGGCTGGTTTGCGCTTAAGGCCATTTATTCATTTCTATTTTTGCTGCAACATTAATCCTGCGGTGGTCTTTAGAAGGAAACGCACAAGCATTACCCTATGGTTTTAGATTCACTGAAGAGGATGAAGCATGGTAAATGATGCTGGTCACCACTCACAGTTTCAGTATATGTTATTTGTTAAGTACAGTGAGGATTTGGGCAGTCAAATTCCAACTACTACAATGTTTGCCTACTTGGTAGATATTCAGGCAACAGCTTCACCCTCTCTCACTGAATTTCTTCCATGACTCCTTATTCTTTTGGGATAAAATTAAAACTCATTTAGAGAGTTCTTTTTATGCTCTTGAGCTCAACTGCTGAGGGATTCTACAGAATTCAAATCCTTTCTCCTCCAGGCATTAGATGCCCTGGCAGGGACTCTGGCTGAACAACAAAAAGTTGTTATAAATTCATCTTTTATTGCCTCCTCTTCTTATATTTGGTAATCTCTATTATTAAATGGCTGTATTCATCCTTTACCTAGCTGGACGGGCAAGGTGGTAGGCTGTCTGTCACATTAATTTTTAAGGCATGAATTCTCAGAGACATTTGGCCTGTGCTCAAAGCCTGGCTCTGTTACCCATTAACCTAGTGAATGTGGGCAAGTTACTGAACTTCTTAGAGACTTTGGACTTTGGGGTTTGTGGGCCTAAGGATTCTATCATACATTAAATCATATAGTTCATGTTTACTGAAGCACTCAAGATATTTGAATCTGTTACCTGAATAACTACCAAGTATTCAGACACTGTAGTAGTCAGGATTTGATTGACCAAATCCTCATTGTACTTAATGAATAGTCTACACTGAACCTGCGAGTGGTGACAAGCATTACTTACCATGTTTTGCCCTCATCAGCTGTCCAACCACATCTTGATCACTGGCTGATATTGCACCAAGAGTCAGAACTTGCCAAGAGGGAATTATTGCTCTCAATCTGAATAGGAATGAAGTCTACTGTTCCCTTTCATTGGCCATACTTGGGCTTCTTGAAGTGGTCTTTTGTTTGAATGTCTCTTTTAAAGCCAAGTTAATTCTACTTCTCTTTCATAAGCTCCAAACTTTCCATCTTCATATCTATTGCCTTAGTTCATGCCTTTGCTCCTTTAGTTTAGGATCACAAGAATAACTTCCTAATTGACTTCCCATTAGCTACTCTCATCTTTCACAAATCCTCTTTCTTTCTTTCTTTTTTTTTTTTTTTTACTGGTTTGAATTTTTTTTTCATTTATTTTTATTAGTTGGAAGCTAATTACTTTACAATATTGTAGTGGATTTTGTCATACATCGACATGAATTAGCCATGGATTTACATGTATTCCCCATCCCGATCCCCCCTCCCACCTCCCTCTCTACCCAATCCCTCTGGGTCTTCCCAGGAGCCCATTATACAGAGTGAAGTAAGCCAGAAAGATAAAGACCATTACAGTATACTAACACATATATATGGAATTTAGCAAGATGGTAATGATAACCCTATATGCAAGACAGAAAAAGAGACACAGATGTACAGAACAGACTTTTGGACTCTGTGGGAGAAGGCGAGGGTGGGATGTTTCAAGAGAACAGCATCGAAACATGTATATTATCTATAGTGAAACAGATCACCAGCCCAGGTTGGATGCATGAGACAAGTGCTCGGACCTGGTGCACTGGGAAGACCCTATCTTTCTTAAAGACACTTCCGGTGATGCATTTCCTCTCACTGAATTTCTTCCATGACTAATTCTTTCAGGATAAAGTTCAAACTCCTTGGCTCAGCACACAAGACTCTTCACAATTTGCCCATAGACAAAAGCTCTAGCAGTGAATAAGAAGATAAGTTCTTGGCCCATAACAAGTGGACATTCTGGTAGGGGAGACAGATCAAATGCTACTGAAATTATTAATAAAAACTTTACGTGTATGCTAAAGAGTGCCCAGACCCACAAGTACAGGATAATCCACCTAGTCATGAAAACTCTTAGAATATCAGAGCTAGGTGAAAACTTAAATATCATCTTAAGTCCCTCATTTAATTTACTATATGTGAGGTTCAAGGCACGGAGGCCAAAGCCCAGTAGACATTATTGCCAGTGCTTTATTTTTCTAGAAGACTACACTGACTCCTTAGAGTCTTAATTATCACTATCTCTATTTTTCTTTTTTCTCAACATTTGAATGTTATTTCAGATGTAAAATTGGTATTTTTGCTGTTTTTTGGATAGAATTCTTATATTTTTATATATTTTGAAATATTTATGGATGAAATGATATAATATCTAGGAATTGATTGAAAATAATCAAGGGGAGGAAGGAACTAAGATGGTGGAGGAATAGGACGGGGAGACCACTTTCTCCCCTACAAATTCATCAAAAGAACATTTGAATGCTGAGCAAACTCCACAAAACAACATCTGATCGCTAGCAGAGGACATCAGACACCCAGAAAAGCAGCCCATTGTCTTCAAAAGGAGGTAGGACAAAATATAAGAAGATAAAAAGAGAGACAATAGAGTTAGGGACGGAGATCCATCCCGGGAAGGGAGTCTTAATAGAGGAAGTTTCCAAACACCAGGAAACCTTCTCACTGGCGGGTCTGGGGGAAGTTTTCGAATCTCGGAGGGCAACCTAACTGGGAGGAAAAATAAATAAAACCCACAGGTTACATGCCTAAAAGTAACTCCCGGCACATAAGTACCCCAGACGCTCACATCTACCACCAGCAAGTGGGGGCAGAAGGAGAGGAGTGGGAGGCAGTGCTTAGGATAAGGACCAGCCTGAATGCCCTGAGGGCAATCAGAGGGAGCTAGTGTGAGATAGCAACTTAAACCGTGGGATAGCAAGAAAGAGATAATTAAGTTGGGAAAAGCCCTAAACTTAGGCACTACCTGCCAGTTCCCAGAACGAAGGACTGAGCAAATACCAGAGAAGAGCTACCCTGCGGTGGACCGGCCCATCCCCTGCTGGACGCAGGAGGCAGGAGGCAGGAGGGAGGGGAAAGGGGCAAACTCGGCCCCAGAGATGGCATGCCCTACCAAACTGCAAACAGGCTTCCGGCTTCTAACCAAAGACTTCCTTGAGATTCTGGATAGTCGACATCCTCTGGGAGGGTCGCAGCTAGAGTCCAGCTCCCCAGAACTGACACAAGGCGCACCCGACCGGCTCAGGAAACTGAGGCTGGGACCGCGGCAGGGATAAGGCACCCCTCACCAGGAAGAGTGCACTCGTCAAGCTCCTGGTTGCCTGAGCTGCTCCGACTGGGGAAGGCACAAAACGCAGGCCCAACTGAGTCTGTGCTTTCGTGGAATACCCGAAAACCTGAATCTGAGCGGCTTAGGCTTGGTAAATCCACGCAACGCAGGGCCCGCTCCCTAGAAAGCAGCCTGGAGCCTGAGCAGTGTAGACGGGGAAAGCACACACCCGTGAGCGGGGGCAAACCCAGTGAGGCTGGAAAACCTGCGAGTGCTCCCCACACAGGCCAGTGACATTTGTCTGCAGCGCCCCCCCTTCCCCGCAGCATGACTGAACAAGCGAACCTAAACAAGAGACCACCTCCACCCGCGTGTGTTAGGGCGGAAATTAGACACTGAAGAGACCTGCAAACAGAAACCAAAGAAACAAAGGGAACCGCTTCAGAAGTGACCGGTGCAACAGATTAAAATCCCTGTAGGTAACACCGACTACACTGGAAGGGGCCTATAGATAGCGAGAAGTGTAAGCTGAAACAAGGAGCTATCTGAAACTGAACCAAACCCACATTGCCCACAACAGCTCCAGAGAAATTCCTAGATATTTTTTTACTACTATTTATTTTTATTTTTAATTAAAAAAATTTTTTTTCTCTTTCTTTTTTTACTTTTACTTTTTCTTTCTTTTTTTTAAGTCCTCTATTATTCCTCTATTGCTCCTTAATTTTCATTTTTATAACCACTATAAACTGGCAAAAAAAAAAAAAAAGGACCCTGTTTTTAAAGCGAATTCCATATATATTTCTTACATTTTTTTGTGTTTTTGTGGTTTTTTACTATTGTATTTTTGAGTCTAACCTCTACTCTAGATTTTTAATCTTTGTTTTTCAGTATTTGATATCAAATTTGGACATTTAAGAATCCAACCTTCAGTACCCATTTTTACTCAGGAGTGTGACTACTGGTTTGATCACTCTCTCCCCCTTTTGACTAGCCTTTTTCTCCCCCAGATCACCTTATTTCCTCCCTCCCCCTTCTCTTCTCAATCCAATTCTGTGAATCTCTGTGGGTATTCTGGGCTGCAGAGCACACTTAGGGAACAGAGTACAACCTAGATCTGTCTCTCCTGTCTTGAATCCCCCTTTTTCTCCTCCTGCTTACATCTATCTCCTTCCTCCCTCTCCTCTTCTTCATATAACTCTGTGAACCTCTCTGGGTGTCCCTCACTGTGGAGAATCCTTTCACCATTAACCTAGAAGTTTTATTATCAGTGCTGTATGGAGGGAAAAGTCTTGAGGCTACTGAAAGAATAAGACTGAAACCCAGAGGCAAGAGGCTTAAGCCCAAAACCTGAGAACACCAGAGAACTCCTGAACACAGGGAACATTAATTAATAAGAGATCATCCAAAAGCCTTATACTTACACTGAAACCAACCACCACCCAAGAGCCAATAAATTCCAGAGCAAGACATACGCAAATTCTCCAGCAATGCAGGAATATAGCCCTGAGCATCAATATATAGGCTGCCCAAAGTCACACCAAACCCATAGACCCATCTCAAAACTCACTACTGGACACTCCAGTGCACTCCAGAGAGAAGAACTCCAGCTCCACCCACCAGAACACCGACACAAGCTTCTCTAACCAGCAAACCTCGACAAGCCAAACACCCAGCCCCACCCACTGGGAGAAACCTCCACAATAAAAACGAACCACAGACTACCAGAATACAAAAAGGCCACCCCAAACCCAGCAATCTAAATAAGATGAAAAGGCAGAGAAATACCCAGCAGGTAAAGGAACATAAAAAATGTCCACCAAGCCAAACAAAAGAGGAGGAGATAGGGAATCTACATGAAGAAGAATTTAGAATAATGATAAGAAAAATGATCCAAAATCTTGAAAACAAAATGGAGTTACAGATAAATAACCTAGAGACAAGGATTGAGAAGATGCAAGAAATGTTTAACAAGGACCTAGAAGAAATAAAAAAAGAGTCAATTAAAAATGAATAATGCAATAAATGAGATCAAAAACACTCTGGAGGGAACCAACAGTAGAATAACAGAGGAAGAAGATAGGATAAGTGAGGTAGAAGATAAAATGGTGGAAATAAATGAAGCAGAGAGGAAAAAAGAAGAAAGAATTAAAAGAAATGAGGACAATCTCAGGGACCTCTGGGACAATGTGAAATGCCCCAACATGTGAATCACAGGAGTCCCAGAAGAGGAGACAAAAAGAAAGGCCATGAGAAGATACTCGAGGAGATAATAGCTGAAAACTTCCCCAAAATGGGGAAAGAAATAAACACCCAAGTCCAAGAAACCCAGAGAGTCCCAAACAGGATAAACCCAAGGTGAAACACCCCAAGACACATTAGTCAAATCAACAGAGATCAAACACAAAGAACAAATATTAAAAGCAGCAAGAGAGAAACAACAAATAACACACAAGGGTATTCCCATAAGGATAACAGCTGATCTTTCAATAGAAACTCTTCAGGCCAGAAGGGAATGTCAGGGCATACTTAAAGGTATGAAAGAGAATAACCTACAACCCAGATTACTGTACCCAGCAAGGATTTCATTCAGATATGAAGGAGAATTTAAAAGCTTTACAGACAAGCAAAAGCTGAGATAATTCTTCATCACCAAAACAGCTCTTCAACAAATGCTAAAGGATCTTCGCTAGACAGGAAACACAGAAAGGTTGTATGAACATGAACATGAACCCAAAACAACAAAGCAAATGGCAACAGGACCATTCTTATCAATAATTACCTTAAATGTAAATGGGTTGAATGCCCCAACCAAAAGACAAAGACTGGTTGAATGGATACAAAAGCAAACCCCTATATATGCTGTCTACAAGAGACCCACCTCAAAGCAAGGGACACATACAGACTGAAAGTGAAGGGCTGGAAAAAAATATTCCACGCAAACGGAGACCAAAAGAAAGCAGGAGTCACAAGACTTATATCAGATAAAATAGACTTCAAAATAAAGGCTGTGAAAAGAGACAAAGAAGGACACTACATAATGATCAAAGGATCAATCCAAGAAGAAGATATAACAATTATAAATATATATGCACCCAACATAGGAGCACTGCAATATGTAAGGCAAATGCTAACAAGAATGAAGGGGGAAATTAACAATAACACAATAATAGTGGGAGACTTTAATACCCCACTCACACCTATGGATAGATCAACTAAACAGAAAATTAACAAGGAAACACAAACTTTAAATGACACAATAGTCCAGCTAGACCTAATTGATATCTATAGGACATTTCACCCCAAAACAATCAACTTCACCTTTTTCTCAAGTGCACATGGAACCTTCTGCAGAATAGATCATATTCTGGGCCATAAATCTAGCCTTGGGAAATTAAAAAAAACTGAAATCATTCCAGTCATCTTTTCTGACCACAGTGCAGTAAGATTAGATCTCAATTACAGGAAAAAAAATTATTAAAAATTCAAACATATGGAGGCTAAATAACACGCTTCTAAATAACCAACAAATCATAGAATAAATCAAAAAGAAATCAAAATAAGCATAGAAATGAATGAAAATGAAAACACAACCCAAAACCTATGGGACACTGTAAAAGTAGTGCTAAGGGGAAGGTTCATAGCAATACAGGGTTACCTCAAGAAACAAGAAAAAAGCCAAATAAATAACCTAACTCTACACCTAAAGCAACTAGAGAAGGAAGAAATGAAGAACCCGAGGGTTAGTAGAAGGAAAGAAATCTTAAAAATTCGGGCAGAAATAAATGCAAAAGAAACAAAAGAGACCATAGCAAAAATCAACAAAGCTAAAAGTTGATTTTTTGAAAAGGTAAATAAAATTGACAAGCTGTTAGCCAGACTCATCAAGAAACAAAGGGATAAGAACCAAATCAACAAAATTAGAAATGAAAATGGAGAGATCACAACACACAACTCTGAAATACAAAGGATCATAAGAGACTACTACCAGCAGCTCTATGCCAATAAAACGGACAACTTGGAAGAAATGGACAAATTCATAGAAAAGTATAACTTTTCAAAACTGAACCAGGAAGAAATAGAAGATCTTAACAGACCCATACAAGCAAGGAAATCAAAACTGTAATCAGAAATCTTCCAGCAAACAAAAGCCAGGACCAGATGGCTTCACAGCTGAATTCTACCAAAAATTTAGAGAAGAGCTAACACCTATTTTACTCAAACTCTTCCAGAAAATTGGAGAAGAAGGCAAACTTCCAAACTCATTCTATGAGGCCACCATCACCCTAATTCCAAAACCAGACAAGGATGCCACAAAAAAAGAAAACTACAGGCCAATATCACTGATGAACATAGATACAAAAATCCTTAACAAAATTCTAGCAAACAGAATCCAACAACATATTAAAAAGATCATACATCATGACCAAGTGGGCTTTATCCCAGGAATGCAAGGGTTCTTCAATATCTGCAAATCAATCAATGTAATATACCACATTAACAAATTGAAAGATAAAAACCATATGATTATCTCAATATATTCAGAAAAAGCCTTTGACAAAATTCAATCTCCATTTATGATAAAAACTCTCCAGAAAGCAGGCATAGAAGGAACATACCTCAGCATAATAAAAGCTATATATGACAAACCCACAGCAAACATTATCCTCAATGGTGAAAAAGTGAAAGATTTCCCTTAAAGTCAGGAACAAGACAAGGGTGCCCACTCTCACCACTACTATTCAACATAGTTTTGGAAGTGTTGGCCACAGCAATCAGAGAAGAAAAAGAAATAAAAGGAATCCAGATAGGAAAAGAAGAAGTAAAACTCTCACTGTTTGCAGGCGACATGATCATCTACATAGAAAACCCTAAAGACTCTACCAGAAAATTACTACAGCTAATCAATGAATATAGTAATGTTGCAGGATATAAAATTAACACACAGAAATCCCTTGCATTCCTATACTCTAAAAATGAGAAAACAGAAAGAGAAATTAAGGAAACAATACCATTCACCATTGCAACAAAAAGAATAAAATACTTATGAGTATATCTACTTAAAGAATTGAAAGACCTATATATATATAAATCTATAAAACACTGATGAAAAGAAATCAAAGAGGACACAAATAGATGGAGAAATAGGCCGTGTTCATGGATTGGAAGAATCAATATTGTCAAAATGGCTATACTACCCAAAGCAATCTATAGATTCAATGCAATCCCTATCAAGCTACCAATGGTATTTTTCACAGAACTAGAACAAATAATTTCACAATTTGTATGGAAATACAAAAAACCTTGAATAGCCAAAGCAATCTTGAGAAAGAAGAATGGAACTTGAGGAATCAACCTGCCTGACTTCAGGCTCTACTACAAACCCACAGTCATCAAGACAGTACGGTACTGGCACAAAGACAGAAATATAGATCAATGGAACAGAATTGAAAGCCCAGAGATAAATCCACAAACCTATGGACACCTTATCTTCAACAAAGGAGGCAAAGATATACAATGGAAAAAAGACAACCCCTTTAACAAGTGGTGCTGGGAAAACTGGTCAACCACGTGTAAAAGAATGAAACTAGAACACCATACATAAAAGTAAACTCAAAATAGATTAAAGATCTAAATGTAAAACCAGAAACTATAAAACTCCTAGAGGAGAACATAGGCAAACCACTTTCCGACATAAATCACAGCAGGATCCTCTATGACCCCCCTCCCAGAATATTGGAAATAAAAGCAAAAATAAACAAATGGGACCTAATTAAACTTAAAGGCTTTTGCACAACAAAGGAAACTATAAGCAAGGTGAAAAGACTGCCCTCAGAATGGGAGAAAATAATAGCAAATGAAGCAACAGACAAAGGATTAATCTCAAAAATATGCAAGCAGCTCCTGCAGCTCAATTCCAGAAAAACAGACGACCCAATCAAAAAATGGGCCAAAGAACTAAATAGACATTTCTCCAAAGAAGACATACAGATGGCTAACAAACACATGAAAAGATGCTCAACATTACTTATTATCAGAGAAATGCCAATCAAAACCTCAATGAGGTACCATTACATGCCAGTCAAGATGGCTGCTATCCAAAAGTCTACAAGCAATAAATGTTGGAGAGGGTGTGGAGAAAAGGGAACCCTCTTATGCTGTTGGTGGGAATGCAAACTAGTACAGCCATTATGGAGAACAGTGTGGAGATTCCTTAAAAAAACTGGAAATAGAACTGCCATATGGCCCAGCAATCCCACTCCTGGGATTACACACCGAGGCATACACTCCTGGCATACACACTGAGGAAACTAGATCTGAAAGAGACACGTGCACCCCAATGTTCATCACAGCGCTGTTTATAATTGCCAGGGCATGGAAACAACCTAGATGCCCATCAGCAGATGAATGGATAAGGAAGCTGTGGTACATATACACAATGGAATATTACTCGGCCATTAAAAAGAATTCATTTGAATCAGTTCTAATGAGATGGATAAAACTGAAGCCCATTATACAGAGTGAAGTAAGCCAGAAAGATAAAGACCAATGCAGTATACTAATGCATATATATGGAATTTAAAAAGATGGTAACGATAATCCAATATGCAAAACAGAAAAAGACACACAGATGTACAGAACAGAATTTGGGACTCAGTGGGAGAAGGCGAGGGTGAGATGTTCTGAGAGAATAGCATTGAAACAAGTTTACTATCAAGGGTGAAACAGACCACCAGCCCAGGTTGGATGCATGAGACAAGTGCTCAGGGCTGGTGCACTGGGAAGACCCAGAGGGATGGGATGGGGAGGGAGGCGGGAGGGGGGATTGGGATGGGGAACACATTTAAATCCATGGCTGATTCATGTCAATGTATGGCAAAAACCACTACAATATTGTAAAATAATTAGCCTCCAACTAATAAAAATAAATGGAAAAAAAAAAAAAAAGAAAAAGAAAGAGAGTTCCAGGAAAAAAAAAAAAAAAGAAAATAATGAAGGCCGGGGAATGGAAACGGCTAGAGAAAACAAGACTGGTTATGAGTTAAGCATTATGGAAGCTGAGTGACAGTTAAATGGAAGTTAATTATGGAAGTCTTTTGCTTTTGCCAGTGGAAAGTTTTCCACAATGAAAATTTAAAAAAAAAATGAGTATGAGGATCCTTTGGTAAAAGTTCTCTGGGTTCCATACCAGTTCCTGGGATTCTTCCCAGGAGACATCACCCTGTATGTCTTTCAATGAGTCTACAGAAAGCTCTACAGACTCCCTTGAAAAGGAGGCCTTGTCTGTTCTTCTGGATTCATGTCCAAAAGGCATGGGAAAAATCAAACCAACCAACCCCTGGAGGTAAAAATGGAAAAGGACCAGAGGATGAAGGAGGAATCCCAAAGATGATGTTGGTCCTTGCTTTGCTGCTGGACTATCATTTTAGTGCCGGCGCCTAAGCAGTAAGTACTTGGCTAATCAGTACTCACGGGCGGTGGGGAGGCCCTTCTCCAGCAGACATTCTGGATGTAGTACTACCTCTGTTGCCTACTATCTGTGTGATCTTGAGCAAGTTACTTAACTTCTCTGTGCCTCTCTTTCCTCACCTATAAAATGGGGATAAAGTATCAATTTGGTGAGGATTTTGTGTTTATGCCTGGCATAAAGTAAGTGCTAAATAAATGTCAGCTGGCATTAATATTATTGCCTGAGCTTACCAATAACCGGAGTCAAAGTGCACGTGGGAGTAAAGAGCAGCCGTGAAAATGCAGCTCGCCGCCCTGTCCTGACCACCTGCAGCACAGTAACCTACATAAAGGCTCTGACTGCTGCTGCCGTGGCCGTGACATACGCTGGAGTCCCCAGGTTGGAGGGAAGGGCTGTGTTGCAGGGGCCCACTGTGGGCCCACCAGGACCTCTCCTCCAAACCCCCCGGGAGCCGGGCCTCACTGGGTGTGTGCTCACCAGCAGCCCACCATAGGCAGTGGGCTTCCTCATATGGGAGGTGTTCCTGCCCAAAGAACCAGCACCAACCTCGGCTGGACAGGTTTCTCAGGGCTGAAGAGGGTGATGGAGGAGCAGCGGGGACGCCCTGGAAGAGACTCCTTCCCTTCCAGCTCGGCCACGGGCAGCGACAGGTTCTCAGCCAGGTGGCTGCGGCCTGGGGGAGGCCCTTCTCGAGCAGGAACCCGTCCGGGGCCATGGACAGCGGGTGGAATGTCTCGCAGTCACCTGGCAATGTCTGCTTCCAGACTCGCCCTTATCTGTCTCAGCCTGTTCTTCTGCCAGCTTTTCCTTCTCTTTATCGCGGCGCGCCTCAGGCTGGGGCTTCTCCAGCAGCTTCTCCAGGACCAGTGAGAGGGAGCCAGGTTGGCCTCCGGTCCTGGCGGCGCAACGTGGCTTCAGGCGGCTTCTCTTCGCCCCGCCTCCTGGGGACGGAACCCCGAACCCTTCGATGTTGGCAAGTTTTGCGCAGGCGCTGCCTCCCGCCCCTCCCCTCGGTGTGTCCGACGTCACTCTGGTGTGTTAATTATCTTTATATTAAATCTATTTTAGTGTTGTTAGTAAAGCTGTCTGCTCTTCGAGGGCGGATCCACAGTCCACGTGCCTGCAGCGCACCGTGGCCGATACAAGGTTCTCCATGGTTGCACGTTGGCTTCTCTGAAGCGGGACTGGGAAGTCCTCCAGGTTCTACTCCCTCGGACAGGGCTGGGGCTAAGGAGCCCACGCTCGTTCTGCTTGTTGCTCCAGGCCAACGAATCCGGAGACGAGTTGTTGGAACAAGGCATAAAGGCTCTGGTCAGAAAGCTAGCTGACAGAGAAATGGCAGCCTCGCCTGTCAGAGAGCCAGCCTCCATTTGTCAGAATGTGGGCGCCTTTGTTTATAGAAGGGGGCGGGGCTTACTGTGGCAGAAACCAATGGCTGAGGGGGCCACTAACGGTCGCAGGTCGTCAGTTACTAACGGCCTCCTGCCTGGGGGAGGGGTTTACTGGCGCTGCCAACGGTGGAGCAGGGCTGCCCCAGCTTGTGCCCGCCTCCTGGCCTCCGCGCCCAGAGCAGAGAAGTGCCAGAGCAGAAAGCGGCCAGTCAGAAGTACCAGCCGATCCGGCAGTCGTCCTCCAGCTCTCAGTGGAGCAAGTCGCGCAGGCGGGAGAGGCGGCCCTGGCCGCGTAGAGACAGCGGAGGTGCCGTCAACTGGGATCAGCGTCTGAGGCGGCGGGCGCCAGGGGCTCACCCCACAGCCAGCCTGTGACCTCCAGGGTGGCCGCGGATGGGCAGCGGGGGCAGCTGGCCTGCCTGGTGGCAAGGGGGCGCTGCAGGCGGAGAGGTGCAGGGGAGCGGCCTCGGCCTCTGGAGAGGAGTAGGACGGTGCAATGGAGGCAAAGGCCCATCACGTCTCAGGTTCGGAATACGGCAGCCACCACTACACTGGTGGCTTTTTCCCTCAGAAATTCCAGCCAGGCCTGGACCTTGTACCCTCTGCAGGACCGCTCCGAGATGTGTTTGGTGGCTTGAAGAGATAAAGCAGCCCTTGAAAAACAGGTATTTACTGAACAGGCCCTCAGGGCAACTCTGGTGTTAGAGCTATAACAAAACCGCTGCTCCCAAGGAGCTGATGTTAAATTTTATGACGAGCAAGGATATATTTATTCATTTGCAAGGTTTCGATATTAAAACTTATATCCCAATGAGATGAGATAACAAATGATTTCGGATGGTGTTGAATACTGTGAAGGAAATAAAAGGTTACTGCTTAGGGAATGACAGACTCTGGTAGGAAGGGAACAGGGATTTCGTGTCTCAGTTCCATTAGATAGAAGGGGGCTGAGATAATAAATAGGTACCCATCATGCAAATATCTGGGAGATAGGGATAGCTAGGACAAGTTCAAAGCTGTTGGTGAGGGGAAGAAGAGGGTAAACAATGAGAACAATTATAAAGCTAATGCAGTAGTCCATGAAAGCTGACCAGTGTCAGGCAAAGTACTGAACTCTCTAACATATATTGCCTTTTTATAAGCCCAAATAATGCCTTGTATTTCAATCAATTACCTATGAATAAGAGGTAATCTACAAAGTAAAGAGCAAGCTCATGATTAGAGAGTAAGTGAGGACCAGATATATAACTATTAAGAGAATCCAAATCTAGGGCTGCAAACTCCACATTGTGATTTAGGGCAACCTTACTTTCTCATCTCTTCAGCTCTGCCTATTCCTTCCCCCCAAAAACATGTCAGAATGCAAATTCAGTTAGTGTGAGTCAGCATTTGAGTGTTCACTCAGTTTAGCACTGAGACATAGACCCAAGTCACTCTTGTGCATCCTTTTTCAATTGACTGAGGAAAGGGTTCCAAGTTGCAGGCTTTAACAATTCCTTTCATTCAGGAGTGTTATTATCACCGTTTTTTAATCTCCATATGGAACAGAGCATATCAGGACTACAGCTGGATTCTAGGCAGCAATTACAAGGAATTTTTGGAATGCTTGTCATGAGAAGAACAATTAATAATTATTCTTTAAAACACTTATTGAATACCTGGTCAATGCCAAACGTTGGGCTGGGCCTGGTTGTAAAATGGTAACAATACACAGGCTGGTCACTACCCTCAAGGTGTTTTCAGCTTTCAGAGGTTACACAGGCAGAAATAAATTGTATAATTGAGGCACACAGGACACAGAACTCATGAAGGGAGATTTAACCTAGTCAGTTAAATCTGGAAGGATTTCCCAGAGAAAACTATGCCTGTACAAATAATAGAAAATACTTTTATTATTTTTTATTGAAGTATCATTGATTCACAATATAATTTTTAGTTTCAGGTGTACATCATGATGCTCCAACATTTTTACAGTTTATACCCCACTAATATTATTACAAGATAATGGCTATAATTCCCTGTGCTCTAAAATTTGTCCTTGTTGCTTATCTAGAAAATTATTTTTGAATGCCTCTGAAAAGCCAAAGCAAAATACACTGAAGAAATGAAGTTGAAGTAAGATTAACAAAAATACTGGGACACTATTCCACTGGTATTCAGGCCTCCTGCTGTGTTCTTTGAACAGAAGCTCATTCCTGCCTTAGGGGCTTTGAACTTGACTGATGCCAGTGCTCCTTAGAATCTGATTGCAGGCTCCTTCATATTCTTCTTATGGTCACTTTTCCATGACCATCCTTATTTTGATTAGCCCCTGCTTATCACTCTCAAAAAACCCTTTTGCTTTCTTCAGATGTGATGATCTAGGTTTTTCTTCCATTTATTTATTTTTTATACTAGGTTGTAAGCTTCAAGAACCTGGGCTTCTGGATCTCTGGGTCAAGTACAACTGGTCCAAGTCTGACACATGGTAAGCACTCAATAAATATTGAAGTGCTCAATAAATAATGAAGGATAAACATTTGCACAAGAAGGTTTATACTGAGTTAATTTATTTTGCACAATGTTAACCATCTTATATTCCCTTCACATCGCAAAATTCCAATAAAACTCCCTTAAAAATGAAGCTGCTCCACAATTCTTTATTGAAGATGAGAAATGAACTTTATTGTTTGCATAATCTGAGGCTTAGTTTTATAAACAAGCCTCTGGAAATTTACTTTGAAGCACATAAAAAAGACTAATAATAGATAGGTAGATGGATAGATATAAAACAAGTTTACTAAAATGTAATTTCAAAATTTTGATTATGGCTAAACAGATTGATGTTCACTGTAAATTTCTTTCAACACGACTGTCTTTATGCAAATTTTCATAAATAAATGTGGGAAAGAAAAAGTACCTGAGTATATTCCTCCTCTGAGTAGAGTTTATGTTTAATCTATACTTTCTGTGTCCTTCAGGTGGATGATTAGTAGGGAAATAGTCAAGAAAATCCTTTACAACATATTGTTTAAGCAACAAGTGATAGATTTGGTATGGTTTCCACTAAAGAGTTGTGCACTCACATGGTTAATTGGAAGTTGGGAAAACTAGAGCCCATGGCTCACTATTCCTCTGGCTTGAGATCTGGCTGCTGGTTCCAGGGGACTGAGTAAAGTCAGAAGTGGAAGACGACTCCCAGGTGTTACCTGTTGTAATAGGAGAAATCATTATCTCACCTGTGATTCATTATCCTCTCATTGAAGGAAATGTGCCCTCTTCACCATTAAGATGATTCAGTGTCTTTCTGTCCTGTGAATCTATTTGACCTTGTACCTGCTCTTGGTTTTGATGGTCCAGGATGGGAGGAACCCTCATTACATTAATAATAACAACCAGCATCTGAATGAGTGTTCCTGGCTTATGAAAGTATTCTATGTACCTTACTTTATTTGTCCCAACAATGCATTGATGCAAATAGGCCAGGTAATATTATGCACTCACCTATCTTATAGATGGAGGCAATGTGTGAGAGCCATGGCCAATTTCACAGTAGGGTACTGAGGAGCTGAAATTTGGACTAAGGTTCCTGACTTCTAATCCAATCATTCACCCTTATTCAATCTTTATCTAATGCCTGACTGAAAATGTAGGCAATTATTTACTATCTGATTTTCTTGAAAGAAGGGAGGCTTTCAAGGAAATAGAGTATCAGAGAAAAGTCCTAGGGAAAGTGAACTTTTCCCAGGTTGAATTCATGCTACGTTATCCCCAAATCTTGAATCCATTTCTTGATTCTGCTGAACAATAGCAACATTTACACACAGCTTTTTCTTCCTGCCTCCTCCCTCCCTCCCTCCCTCCCTTCCTCCTGTAGACTGAAAGAAAGGTACAACATGAGAGCTGTGTTAAGTTTTGTTGGGGTAAAATGAGGACTTCAGCCTGGGAGACAGAATTTCTGATAGCTCTGAGAAACTGCTCCAAAGAGGAACTGTTGCCTGACTTACAGTTTTCTTTTATCTCTGAAAAAAATTTAGTGTCTTGTTAGGGGATAAGGTAAGCATCATATATGATTTTAGTGAAGGGGGAACCTGCAATCATGCACACATTTTGGCAGAGGTTTGATGCTAGTCATGAGGAGCAAATTTGCCATTGATGAGTTTAGTGCTTTTCTGGATATGAACAGATGTAATAACTGGGCTCATAAAATCTTCTCCTGAAAATATCTCACTATCTGAAGACTTTTCCTGCAAGTTTTTCCAAGAGCACAGAGTGCCTCATTCCTGTTCTTACTCTTAATTCCTTTCAAAGGGTATTGAATGTCAGCAGCTGCAGCAGCACTTGATGTATTCCTTGTAGAGGTAGCTTTCAAGTGCCAATTTGTAGTTGACAAATTCCTTCTTTCCCTCCTTCCTTTCTCCCTTCCAGCTCCCTCCCTCCCCCCTTCCTTTTTCAAGTCTTCATTGAGTGTCTCTATAATGTCTCTACTCTTATGGATATTGCAGGTTACAGTGGAAGACTAAGGAATCACACAAAAGGATGTAAAAATATAGCTCTAGTAATTACTACAGAGTGTATCACAAGGAGGCCTTGAATTAATGGGGAGGCTTCCCTGAAATCTTTACCAAGCAAAGGGCTCACGGCTTGAAGCACGTAGAAAGCAATACTACGGCACCAGCTTTTGAGAAGAGTGTTTTGAGGCCAACTGGCAATGAGACGCGGGAAGGGCTCGAACCTGTGTCTTTGATCTGAAGTTCAGTCAAACATTATGAGTTTGTGGAGGATGTATTAGTTGGCAGAAATGTTGGTGGAGCAGGTTTCAATTAGTGGGCTTTGGGACTTGTCCTTTTAGGATAAGATATGGTTGAAGCTTCAACATGGGATCTTCTAGGACGGAGAAGCCTTCACTTCTAAAAGGATTCTGGCATTCAAGTTCCAGACATGTCCTGATGCTTTGGTTCCCTGGAGGCGGTATGGAGACCTAGTTTTGGGTGTTGTTTGAGGTCAAACATTCTTCCCTGTGCCTACTTTGGCTGCCTGGCACTGCACCTGAGGGAGGGAGTGGTACAAAGTGGGGCAGGGTTCCTGGAGGAAGGCCAGTGCTGGTAGGCTGTTGGCAATCACCAGGTTGCAGATTGCAACTTTATTCCAAGGGCAATGGGAATCCATTGAAGAATTTCAGGTAGGACTGTAACATAACGCTCATGAGTCATTTAGTTTAAATGGAAGCCTGCCCAATTAAGCCCTCTTTATTCATGTGGCCAGTGAGCAGAGGGCAGAAATGATCCACAGGATTGATCATCTGAATTCTAACGCCATGCTCAGTGATCTGGGAAGTTGTGAAAGTAATAGGCTGTGGGTGTCCTCCTCTGGGAAGTTTATTGAACAAGCTGTTAAAAAAAAAATTTAATTGAGTAAATTTGAAGATTTTATTGGCTTTATTCAATGACTTCTGAATCAAGCAATATCCCAGTGAGTAAGCAGAAGGGAGTTCTGAGGGGTTTGCAAATGGAAGGTTTTTATAGGAAGAAAGGAGGGGCAAGGAAGCCATCAGCAAAGTATATTCAGGGCAGACACCTTTTCTTGGGGGGGGGGGATTACAAGGGTTTTATCATGCAGAGATATATATATATCTTCTTTCTCTGGGCCAGGAGCAGGAATGGGGCAGGAGTAAAACACAACAGATCACCACCACATTGCCTACCCAAAAATTCCAGACTAGTTGATTAAGATAACATTTCTGAGGAAGGCTGTAACTGCAATTATGTCAGGTATTGAAGAGGTTTGGTATCATGGACTTTAGCACAAGGGACACTTTTGGGGCCTGTGGTTTTCTCTTTAGCACCTGCACATCTGCATTATATTTCTGGATGCGTGCAGTAAGCCTCCTTCCAGAGGGCTCCGGACTTCTTCAGGGCCCTGCAAGAGGAGCAGACAAAAGCATGAGTAGGTGAGACTCAGGTCAAAGGAGCTACTTCAAGGAACATTCGCTCTTTTACTTAATACTTTATAACATTGTCATTTTCAGCTATATCTGAAAGACCTCTTTCTATCTTGCCCAGTTGAGGGAGTCAAATACTGACATGTTTTAGAAAGTGAGTTCACATTTTCTATATGGAGGAGATTGAGATTTTCTGTTGTTTTATGCTTTTCTATACTCCAAAGCATCACTTTCTCCAGTATTAAAAGAAAAAGCTCTGCTGAATCTCTATAAGATAAAACATATAACTATAAACCAACTCATCCTGTATCCACTGACCTCTCTTACTTTATAAAGTGAAACATTTTCTAGGCTCTGGTGATACAGAAGTGAAAGGGAGTGATAAGAGTCTTGTCCGTCTGGAGTTCCTGGTCTGCACTGGGAGACACATATTACCCAATATGCTATTTACTCATGATTGTGATAAAGGTCAGATATGAAGAGAAGCAAGTGTTATAAGAAGCAAATATGACAGGTTTAGTCTTGGGGGCAAGGGAGGACTGAGATGAAGAAAAGACCTTTCAGGTGAGCTTTGGAGAGTGAATGGAAATTGAGAAGGTGACATGAGGGGGAAGGCAGGTTGGAAGATTATCCTGGTAGAAGAAAACATGACCAAGGATGTGTCATGGGCAAGGGGCAGGGAGTTCTGTAGCAACTGAAGGGAGGTCAGATATCCGGAGGTCAGGAAAGGAGGAGGGCAGTGGTAGAAAGTGAAGATGGATCACTGTTCAGGGATCAGATCTGACCAGGTCTAGCCTTGACGGCTTATTTATTCATATTAATAAGATACTGTTTTTCTTTTTCCTAATCTTAAAATAAAAAAATAATTCAACCAAGTTTTTGGCTATTAATTTGACAAGCACAGGATTCTCCAGGGAACTGTGCATGGTTTAGGATGAGTATGGATTCTCAGTTCCTATAGAAAGAGTCACCCCTGCCTGTCCCATCAGACCCTGCAAGCATCTTAGTTTGCAACCCTGGACCAGATGATTTGAGAGTCCCTTCCACCGGTTAAGTTCTAAAGCATGCCAAGGCTCTGTGGGTGATGCAAAGACAAATAATACAGAACCCTGGTTTATAAGAAGCTTGAAATTTAGTAGGGCATCAAGGCACTAAGAAGTACCTAGAAGGCAGCAGGTAAATGGTAAGAATTATTGTTATAATTTCTGTGTTAGTGTTGCTCCTTATAGAGCCTCAGTCCTTATAGAGCCTCATGTCCATGGTGGGCATGTGGCTGTTCCTTAATAAATAGCTATTGGCTGAATGATTCATAAAGCAGTGAAGAGTCTGGGGACTAGCAGTGAAGCAAAACGAGAATTGTGGGTTACAGGACTGTTATTACCTGAAAATATCTCCAAATGCCTTCAACATGGGTTTATTCACATATGGCAGTCCATGCTTGGCACACAGTGACTTCACCAGAGGTGCCACCTTGTGATAATTATGGCGTGGCATTGTTGGAAATAGACTAGGGAAATAGAGAAGATATAAAACTTCTCAGACCTAAGGAGAAACCCAAAGTTCCCATTCCCCTTTTACAAATTAAAATGATATCAACCATGCAGATCCAACCTTGACCTTGCACAATACTTTTGTTTTGGGAAATTAAACTTGCTGGCAGACTCTTCTTATCCCTTAACCCACTACAAGCCTTGTGGGTGGCATATGTTTAGGAAGAACTAAGAGAATATGTTTTAGCTCCATCAGCTGTTTATTTTTGGCCTGATCAAATGAAAGTATACCATTTAGAACTTTTTACCATTTAGAACTACCCAGAGAACTGGAGATACTGAACAACCCACCCCGCCCCTGCTAATCTCTGTCTTATCTCTGTTTTTCTAACTTCCTTAGCAAGAATAGATGAATGTATATTCAGTTCAGTTCAGTCGCTCAATTGTGTCTGACTCTTTGCAACCCCATGAATCATAGCACTCCAGGCCTCCCTGTCCATCACCAACTCCTGGAGTTTACCCAAACTCATGCCCATCGAGTCAGTGATGCCATCCAGCCATCTCATCCTCTGTCGCCCCCTTCTCCTCCTGCTCCCAATCCCTCCCAGCATCAGGGTCTTTTCTAATGAGTCAGCTCTTCACATGAGGTGACCAAAGTACTGGAGTTTCAGCTTCAGCATCAGTCCTTCCAATGAACACCCAGGACTGATCTCCTTTAGGATGGACTGGTTGGATCTCCTTGCAGTCCAAGGGACTCTCAAGAGTCTTCTCCAGTACCACAGTTCAAAAGCATCAATTTTTCGGTTCTCAGCTTTCTTTATAGTCCAACTCTCACATCTATACATGACCACTGGAAAAATTATAGCCTTGACCAGACAGACCTTTGTTGGCAAAGTAATGTCTCTGCTTTTTAATATGCTATCTAGGTTGGCCATAACTTTCCTTCCAAGGAGTAAGCGTCTTTAATTTCATGGCTGCAGTCACCATCTGCAGTGACTTTGGAGCCCCCCAAAATAAAGTCTGACACTGTTTCCACTGTCTCCCCACCTATTTCCCATGAGGTGATGGGAGCAGATGCCATGATCTTAGTTTTCTGAATGTTGAGCTTTAAGCCAACTTTTTCACTCTCCTCTTTCACTTTCATCAAGAGGCTTTTTAGTTCCTCTTCACTCTCTGCCATAAGGGTGGTGTCATCTGCATATCTGAGGTTATTGATATTTCTCCCGGCAATCTTGATTCCAGCTTGTGCTTCTTCCAGCCCAGCATTTCTCATGATGTTACCTGCATATAAGTTAAATAAGCAGGGTGACAATATACAGTCTTGATGTACTCCTTTTCCTATTTGGAACCAGTCTGTTTTTCCATGTCCAGTTCTAACTGTTGCTTCCTGACCTGCATACAGGTTTCTCAAGAGGCAGATCAGGTGGTCTGGTATTCCCATGTCTTTCAGAATTTTCCACAGTTTATTGTGATCTACATAGTCAAAGGCTTTGGTGTAGTCAATAAAGCAGAAATAGTTGTTTTTCTGGAACTCTCTTGCTTTTTCGATGATTCAGCAGATATTGGCAATTTGATCTCTGGTTCCTCTACCTTTTCTAAAACCAGCTTGAACATCTGGAAGTTTTTGTTTCACATTATTGCTAAAGCCTGGCTTGGAGAATTTTTAACATTACTTTACTAGTGTGTGAGATGAGTGCAATTGTGCAGTAGTTGGAGCATTCTTTGGCATTGCCTTTCTTTGGGATTGGAATGAAAACTGACCTTTTCCAGTCTTGTGACCACTGCTGAGTTTTCAAAATTTGCTGGCATATTGAGTTCTTCTGTGTATTCTTGCCACCTCTTTTTAATATCTTCTGCTTTATATTAAGTCATGGTAAATAACTAAAAGTCCCAGGAAAGAAATAAGAAGTGAAGAAAGATGGATTTTTAATCCCAAGTTTTCACTAGCCAGATGACCATCTTGGATGTAAACCTCTTCTTTAATAAAATTATGAATAATAATCCTTCCTTTGTTTTGCTGAAATTTTCAAGCACTAATATGGGAAATATAATGAAAAAATCCATTGAACCAATAAAGATCTTGTTCCTCCTTTGACTACCATAGACACACATGGCTTAGACAAAGAGAATGTGGAAAGCCTCTCTCTGAGATTCTGGAGAAACTGACTGTCATGTATTATCTGTCATCAAGGCATGAACTACCCATTTCCTCTCCCTAACTGACCCATTGGTAAAGTATTTCAAGATACCATTATGAAATTGCAGCAGGGACTCTATTATTCATTATATTCTAAACTGGGCTGTAAAGACACAGATAAGCACATGTTTGAATTATAGTGAAGTTAATTTTGAACACAAGTTGCTTACCCAAGTGTCCTGAGTTTTCTTGGATTTTGCCGACAAAGCAAATGCAAAGAGAACAATCACCAATTCCTAAGCCTATAGGAATCTGGAAACTGAGTCACTGATACTTTTCCAAGATTTCACTCCATTTACTCACAGTTGTGACACCTTCGTTTCTCTCTTCCCTTATCATTGATGTTAATAGAAAAATAACATTCATTAGAGAATCCTGGTTCATTCTGTTCCCTTTAAGATATCAAGCCTAGTGCTCTACTTTGGACTATATGTAGAGCAGTTATTAGTGACAGCCCTTGCCCTTTATCATAAATTTTATTCTCTTACTCACTGGTGCTCAATTTGGAAGTTCAAGTGCCCAGTGAACCAGTCATTGAAAAAGGACTGTTCAACATTACAGGTGGCCAAGACCTGCAAAGAAAAAACTTACGTTAGATGTAAATGAGCCATGTGTCAAAATATTTATTTTATTCAGTCATTCAACAGGTGCTCATTGAGTACCTATTTTGTGTAAGAAACCATGAAGTATTAAAAATGAAATACAGTTTTATATAAATATCATATAAAGGCAATAAGGTATTTTGCTCAGAAGTACAGGTTAGGCAGGCCTCCCCAGTGGCTCAGTAGGTAAAGAATCCACCTGTAAGGCAGGAGACACAGGAGATGTGAGTTCAATCCCTGAGTTGAGAAGATAGATATGATAAAGTATGTAGGGTTTGAGGGGAGTACATCACTATCAACCCTCAAATTGACTAAGTTGTCATGAATAAGAACTTTGGTAGATGTACTTGGGATTGTAGGGCTTTGGTAGAAATTGTAGGGGTCTTTGAATACCATTTCCAAGGGGTAGGCTTAAAGGACTTCTAACCTTTGGACTGCAGTGAGATCCAACTGAAGGAGATCAGTCCTGAGTGTTCATTAGAAGGACTGATGTTGAAGCTGAAACTCCAATAGTTTGGCCACCTGATGCAAAGAGCTGACTCATTTGAAAAGACCCTGATGCTGGGAAAGATTGAGGGCAGGAGGAGAAGGGGATGACAGAGGATGAGATGGTTGGATGGCATCACCGACGCCATGCACATGGGTTTGGGTGGACTCCGGGAGTTGGTGATGGACAGGGAGGCCTGGTGTGCTTTGGTTCATGGGGTCTCAAAGAGTCGGACATGAATGAGCGATTAAACTGAACTGAATAAATGGGGAGTATTGTATTCAAGGCCTTTAATTAAGGGTTATGTGAATAGAAATGCATTTGTATACAAGTAGTTCCTTGTGGGAGAAGGCAATGGCACCCCACTCCAGTACTCTTGCCTGGAAAATCCCATGGACGGAGGAGTCTGGTAGGCTGCAGTCCATTGGGTCGCTACGAGTCAGACACGACTGAGCGACTTCACTTTCTCTTTTCACTTTCACACATTGGAGAAGGAAATGGCAACCCACTCCAGTGTTCTTGCCTTGAGAATCCCAGGGACAGGGGAGCCTGGTGGGCTGCCGTCTATGGGGTTGCACAAGGTTGGACATGACTGAGGTGACTTAGCAGCAGCAGCAGCATCAGTTCCTTTTGTAATCTATTTTATACATTTTGAAACTGAGCCTGAGAAGAAGTTCATAGGCTTCTCAGACTACCTTAAACTCTTAGTACTGTACTATGCATGTGTGCTCAGTTGTGTCCTACTGTTTGTGACCCCATGGACTATAGCCTATCAGACTCCTGTGTCCATGGAATTTTCCAGGTGAGCCTACTAGTGTGAGTTGCCATTTTCTCCTCCAGGTGATCACCCAACCCAGGGATGGAACCTGCATCTATTACATGGGCAGGTGTATTCTTTATGACTGATCCACATGGGGAGCCCAGAACCCTTATGAATGTCATTTTATTCAGTACCTTCCTAAGGCTTAATTCTTATTGTTGCTGCCATTTCGAATGTTATTTTTGAAGTTACTCTATATCAAGGTAGATCAAAGTATACTTTAGAGTACCTTGGAGTTCCCCAGAACACTTTCAGGGGATCCTCAAGCTCAAAACGATTCCAATAATACTTCTGAGATGGTATTTGCATTTTTCATTCTTCCTAACATGCCCATAGCATGGGTTTTTCCAGAGGTTACTAAACATGTGCTGACTTCATCACTCTGATGGTAACATGTATTGGCCTTATTCTTGTTTTAAAATCCTCAGTTTTAATTTCAAATACAGTAAATATAAATGTATATAACCTCCACAGACAGAAGTTGTTTGAAGTTCTCAATAAAATTTAAGAGTGGAAAGTGGGTCCATGATCAGAAAATCCACTGAATTTGGGAATGAACTTTAAGAAGCAATATGATGACTGGATTCTCCAGTTAAACATGGCATAACTGGTAGAAGGCTTGGGAGGAAGTGGAATTCTGCATAGGTCACAGTTCTGCTAATCGTTAACAGTGTGCTTGGAGAGAATGCCAGGTTTCCTCTCTGGGTCTTTTTGTCTATACACTGAGATGAGGGGGATTCCAGGGTTCTTCCAGATGCAAATTCATTCTGTAATTCTAGGAGTCTCAGATTCATTGAAAAACTGTGTCATGTTGGAGCAGGAGTCCTTTTTTATAAAGTACCAGACAGTAAATATTTTAATTCTCTACCACAGCTACCCAGTTCTGTTGTTTTGGCAAGAAAGCTGTCATAGAGGATATGTAAATGTATGAGTGTGGCTGTGTACCAATAAAACTTTATTTACAAAACCAGAGAGCTGGGCTGGATTGGGCTCTTGGTGTGTAGTTTACTAAAACCTGGTTTAGAGCAAAGACTCTAAAATCAAACTGCTCAGTTTTAAAACATACTTCTACGGAATTCACAGGTGGTTCAGTGGTTAATACTCTGTGCTTCCACTGCATGGAGTACAGGTTTGATCCCTGGTTGTTGAACTAAGATTCCACATGCCATACAGTACAGCCAAATAAATAAATACATAAATACATAAAAAGACTGTTTCTACCACTTATTAGCTGTGTGATATTATGCAAGTTACTCAACTTCATGCCTCAAATTTGTCATGTATGAAGTGGAAATAATGGCACATATATTATGTAGTTACATGTAAAGCAGTTGACAGTACTTGGCCCCTGGCAAGCCTTCAATAAATATGAATTATTATTTAAGGTAAGCAAATTCTAAATCAGGATGTTTTGTTAGATGCTTCCCAGGAAATGCCTTATTACCTGAGTGCTGAGCCAGTCCTGGTTCTCCTCTCTGCTGATTTTCATTGGTATGTGGCTCATCTGGCTAACATATGCAAACCAGAGACTTTCAAGAAGCCTTTTAGAGAATAAAAGGAAGATATGATCAGCTGGGGAGTTTCAATTCTAATTGCTGGACTTGCATTACCACTGGCAGAGCTCGCTGGGCATTGGAGGAAATGGCAGTCACTCAAAGTTTCCAATAATATGGTGGTTATTTGTTTTCTTCTTTGGAGGCCTTTATATCTAGAGATGACACATTACATATCCAGTCACATGGCCTGCATTGTAGTCTAATGTACAGAAGCTATGCTCCTGAAGTTTTCTCTGGCATTGGTGAAAGACTCAAAAGATACCTAGGTAACTTAAGGGCAAGCTTCCTAGGTGGATCAGTGGAAAAGAATACACCTGTTAAGGTAGGAGATGTGAGTTTGATCCTTGGGTTGGGAAGATCCCCTGGAGAAAGAAATGGCAACCCACTCCAGTATTCTTGCCTGTGAAAGCCCAAGAACAGAAGAGTCTGGCAGGCTACAGTCCATGGGGTCCCAAAAGAGTTGGATGTGACTTAGTGACAAAAACAACTTAAGGATATATGCAATGTGATCAATAGCTTGGGTGTTGTCATCAGATAGAGCTGGGTTCAAGCTCTAATTTTTCACTGCCACTGGCCCTTATTTGCTCTATAACCTTGAGTAGGCTATTTAATTCTCTGAACTTTAGTTCTCTTATCAGAAAAATGAAGCTAATACTATCTACACTACAGAGTTGTGCATGGATTTATTACATCGAATAAGAATGCATGTAAAGCATTTAGCAAAAATGCTTTAGCTAAAGCATTTAGCTTGAGACACAGTAGCTATACCGTTATTGTTATGGAGCATTTAGAATAATAATGCAAATGAATGAAGGAGGAATAAATTGGGAAGTTGAAGAAGGTTATTCAGTCTGAAGTCATTTAGGTGTTGGGAAAAATCTCTAGTCAAAAATAACTTTAAAAAATCCTGTACTTCCATTATCATTGGCAAGAATTATGTCCCACTGGATTGCAGTTTTAAGGGCTTGGTGATCAGGAAGACTACAGTTGACCTTTGAGCAACACACTGGTTCACTTAAATATGGATATTTTTTTCAGGAAATATGTACAATATTATAAGATCCATGGTTGGTTGAATCTACTGGTGTGGAAACACAGATAGGGATAGCTGACAATGGGACCTGAATCTCTCTGAAGTTTGGTAACCAAGGCGGGTCTAAGGATCAATCCCCAACAGTTGCTGAGGGAATATTGTACTGCAATTGGTAATTAAGCAAGTGGGGGAAAAAAAAGGCAAGATTGGGCAAATTCATTTTCCAAGGAACTCATTCAACTATTTGAACTTTTCTCCCCCTGCATTTTCTTGGAAATGTTTCAGTTACAAGAATGCAGCCAGCTGTCATAATCTGCTGATCATTGCTAATCATTAATAAATCAGATAAGAAAGGTAAGAGGACAATCCAGGTAACTAAGAATATTCTTGTTTTCTTACTTGATTAAATATATGAGCACCATGGTTCCAAAGATTCCATAGAAAGGACCAAATGTGATGAAATAGCGTATGTAAAAGCT
The DNA here is from genome assembly GCF_023699985.2 of Odocoileus virginianus. NCBI lineage: Eukaryota > Metazoa > Chordata > Mammalia > Artiodactyla > Cervidae > Odocoileus > Odocoileus virginianus. The sequence goes on from NC_069683.1 coordinate 3,414,163, forward strand.
GCTGACCCAGGCAATGTCCTGCAGAAAGAAGTGTTTGAAAGTTAAGCTAGTGGAAATAAAACTGGCTAAATCTTATATCCTGGTACTCAAGGAAGCTGCATCTGGAAAGGACTAAGTGTTTACATTTTCCCTTTTCTACCAGCCTGATCTAGCTTTAGAGAAGGAATCGAGTTACTCACCTCCCAGTACCTTCTGCGGTACATCTCTAGAATGGATTCCAGGTTCAGATATACTGGCATGAAAAGGGGGGCCGCAACTGAAAAACAGACAAACAAACAAACAAACAAAACAAAAACAGAAGATGGTGAACAGATGAGCAGATATGATTCCTGTGGAAGCTAGTGGGAGTTGATCTCCTTAACATGCTCCCCCTGGAATATTGCCCCTGAGAAGGGATACAAGGTGGAGATCCACAACCACATCCTAGATGCTGCTGGGTTTTAGAGTCTCTGAGGCTCAACCAGGACTTTGGTTCAAGCTCCCTTAAGGAGACTAGGGAAGCTTTGAAGATCTGAGTCATTCCTGATGAAGGTATCCTGGAAAGGCTTCTGCTATGAGCTTTCAAGTTTTCTCAAGATCCCTGGAATCCTTCAATCCTTCACAATCCTTCGCATTGGACCCTGTCACAGTATGTTGAGGTGGCAGATACAGAGCAGGTATACTGAGTCTGGCCAGATAGTTATTTACCTGCTTCTCCCCAAGGACTAGTGAAGTTGCCTGGAGCACGTAGGAGTCATATGGAGACCCTTCAGATTTTGACAACTCTCTCCTTGAGCAAACTTTAGTCAGATGCTCTGAGTCCCCTTCCTGACTAGGCTTCAAACTTGACCTGTAAACTTTCAAAGTCTGTGAACTGTCAGCATAAATGATTTTGTCCACCCTACATACTAAGAGACTTGAACCAATAGTAGCAAAGTTTCTAAGAACAGCTCATGGCATGTCCTCGGGATGGCCCTGACATCCTTAAAGTTCCTGCCTGAGAAAGTTCAAAACTGTCCAAAGAACTTACTGTTTGTTTAAGCCAAAACCTGACTGTAGGCTTCTGACCTCTGTTTTCTTAGATCATTTGTTAGAAAACTTAAAATTGTAAAGTTCTTTCTCTGTCCTTCTGAGATGGATCTTGCCCAACCTAGAAATGTCTTTCTCAAGGATTGGGAGTCATCCCTTTGAAATGTAATCACTAAGAATTCAGCTCTTTACCCTCCTTTATCAAGGAGCTGGACTTGATAAGCATGGGTTACAAGAAGCTGATGGCTTAATCACAAGACCAGTTCCACCTCCCTTTAACCTCTTTCAGTAATTTCCTTTATCATACCCCTATGTTCTTTTTTTTTTTCATTTATTTTTATTAGTTGGAGGCTAATTACTTTACAATATTGTAGTGGGTTTTGTCACACATTGACATGAATCAGCCATAGATTTACATGTATCCCCCATCCCGATCCCCCCTCGCATCTCCCTCTCTACCCAATCCCTCTGGGTTTTCCCAGTGCACCAGGCCCGAGCACTTGTCTCATGCATCCAACCTGGGCTAGCATACCCCTATGTTTTTTTAAAAAAAGTCTCCCACCTTTTTTTTCACCAGAGTTGACCTCAGTTTATACTGATGTTCCTTTTCCCAACTACAGATGGTTGAAACAAAGCTGTCTTGCTTCCTTTTCCAAATGTCCAGCCCTGTTTCACTTTGAGAGACTGAGTATGATTCATTTATACCTGAGATCCTAAGTTGAAGATATTTGAAGGGAAAGGACAAAATGAAATAGCTCCTGAAGATCGTGTGTTTTGTGAACTGGGCATTCTGCTGTGAGTCTGCATTCTGCTGTGAATATATCATTCATTCATTCCTCCTAAGTTAAGGTTGTATTGTTGAGCTATACATAGGAGGAGAGTTCAGACAAGAGACTCCAACGGATTTTTCTTATGTGAACACACATATCTCTAGGCTGAGGATCAGTTACCTTTCAAATTGGGGTACCAGTGTCCTCATTACTCTTTTTGGTCATGCAAGAGAAGGACTACATTAAGATGGGTATGCAGAATTCTAGCAGTGGAAGAGGTAGCAGTGGGTGTTGGTTCCCATGTTGCATGAAAATGGGCCCATAGGCCATCCTGGTCAGACATGTGACAGACGACCTCTGCTGAGCAACATTTGGGCAAATCAGATCATCTGCAACAGTTTTCAGCCTTAGCCCTAATGCAATTTTCAGACCAAATAATTCTTTGTCGTTCAGGGTTGTCCTGTGTATTGTAAGATAGTAGCATCCTTGGCTTCTGCCACCCAGATGTCAGTACTGTCCCTCCCTCCTTATCATGCTAACCAAAAAGTATCTAGAGTGTGTCAACTGTCCCACTGGGGCAACAGTGCTCCTAGCTGAGAACCATTGATTTATAGGAAATGTTTGGAATCTGCCCTAATTTAGGCTTATTTTCCAAATATGTAGGCATATTTTAGGTGAACAATTTTGGGGTTCCACTAAGCCTATCTTTGTGAACTATCATGAACTTGACTTGGCTAAAAGCAAAGTGTTTTTGCTTCTGACTCTTCTTTTTTAATTGGTATTAGCATTATCCAGCTGTCCTATTTTCTCTCAAGCCTACACTAACATTCAGTCCTATTTTATTTGTAAAATGTATGTGTGTCTCTGTCCACTAAAGTATCTTCTACAGCTGTATGTAAGCCATGGGGAACAGTTAACTTTCTTCCACACAGAAACTCTATAGGTAACTTTTATTTTTGAGACTACTTTTTCTGGCATCTACTGTCAGTATTTTCCTATTTTTCCACCCTAACAAATATCATTATTCTTTTCTTCTTGATAGTATTTAGTTTATCCAGGATGAGAATCACAGATATCAGGCCCCTTGATCGGCATCCTGCCTCCCATCCTTCTTGGAAGATCTCCATCCCTGCCTAGTAGCCAGAGTGATGAGATGCCTGTTAAGAATGCCTAATTGCTTTTCTATTTTCTTTTTCATATTTCAAATAGTAAAAGGAGTAAGGCAAGGCTGTATATTGTCACCCTGACTATTTAACTTATATGCAGAGTACATCATGAGAAATGCTGGGCTGGAAGAACCACAAGCTAGAATCAAGATTGCTGGGAGAAATATCAATAACCTCAGATATGCAGATGACACCACCTTTATGGCAGAAAGTGAAGAACTAAAGAGCCTCTTGATGAAAGTGAAAGAGGAGAGTGAAAAACTTGGCTTAAAGGTCAACATTCAGAAAGCTAAGATCATGGCATCTGGTCCCATCACTTCATGGCAAGTAGATGGGGAAACAGTGGAAAGAGTGGCAGATTTTATTTTTCTGGGCTCCAAAATCACTGCAGATGGTGATTGCAGCCATGAAGTTAAAAGCCACCTACTCCTTGGAAGGAAAGTTATGACCAACCTAGAGAGCATATTAAAAAGCAGAGACATTACTTTGCCAACAAAAGTCCATCTAGTCAAGGCTATGGTTTTTCCAGTAGTCATGTATGTATGTGAGAGTTGGACTATAAGGAAAGCTGAGCGCTGAAGAATTGATGCTTTTGAACTGTGGTGTTGGAGAAGACTTGAGAGTCCCTTGGACTGCAAGGAGATACAACCAGTTCATCCTAAAAGAGGTCAGTCCTGAATTTTCATTGGAAGGACTGATGTTGAAGCTGAAACTCCAATACTTTGGATACCTGATGCAAAGAACTGACTCGCTTGAAAAGACCCTGATGCTGGGAAAGATTGAAGGCGGGAGAAGAAGGGGACAACAGAGAATGAGATGGTTGGATGGCATTGCTGACTCAATGGACATGAATTTTAGTAAACTCCAGGAGTTGGACAGAGAGGCCTGTCATGCTTCAGTCCATGGGGTTGCAAAGAGTTGGACATGACTGAGTGACTGAAGTAACTTTCATATATCACCCCCCCCAAGTAAAAAATAAAACCTGCTGCCTTTCTCAGGTACAGTAAGATGTTGACTGGCCTCTATGGAAGGATTCCATCCTTCTGGCTGACAACTGTTTGCTTCAGGGAAATGGGATGATAAGGACTGTGGCTCCCTGGGACTCACCCATGCAGAAGTACAGATGCTGCTTCTCGTAGTCAATGTATTTGATTTTGTTCTTGCCATGCTGAATGAAGAGAGAATAAAACTAAAGTAAGAGACAATATCTGCTTCTGGTCATTATATTCAAGGTTGTGTGTATTTGTGTAAATTCTCTATAGAAAGTGCAATCTAGTCAGAGTTCACTGTCAAAATTAAAGTGCTAGAAAACCAGAACTGAAGACTGTGGTGTCTTTTCCTTTATTTAAAGTGGGCAGTTCTTGCATGGATGCTTTATTCTATTTGACTACAGGGATTGTGGTCTTCTATTTTTATTATTCCCTTGGAAGCCATTTTGAAAATTTTGTCCTTATGTGAAATAGTGATAGAAAAGAAACATTTATGATAAGTTTCCAAGCTCTTCTTCAACCAATGTACATAGAATTCTGCTTGCATCTCAGTCTGCATCTCCATTCATCCATTCAATATATATTTATTGAATGGTCATATGAAAAAAGACAAAGGCATGACCCCTAGTGTATGCATCATCATTCATCCTCTGTGTTTCCACTGTGGATCTTATGCTGTGATTTCCTCATTTTAAGGCATGGTATATATATATATATATATATATATATATATATATATAAAATCATATATTGGGAATTTGAGTCATTTTCTAGAGGCCTTCTTAAATAATTAGGCTGTGCCCAATGCACAAAGACAGCAAATATTTTGAGAGGAACCATGTATGAGTCTATTTCCCTTACCTAGAAGATACTTAGTAAGCATTTAATGAAAAGAATAGATGAATGAATGATAATTCACACCTCTTCTATAGTTTTAATATATGTACATGCAGTAACAACACTATGAACAGTGTTCAATTTTTACTTGCCCTATTCTTCCCTTTACATATAGATTTCTTCTTTTATTCGTATATTAGACTTGATTCTTCTTTTCCTTACTGTGATAAATGAAAAGAAATGTCATGGTGATAAGGTAATAGCAGTTGTTTGCGGCTTCTCCCAAGCTTCTGGACAGTTACGTAGTAGGAAACATGGAGGAGGCAGTGGGTGAGAAGCTTTGCAGAGTTAACAAACATAGGTGAAGGCTTGATTTTTCAGTGTCACCCCAAAGGAGAAGTCTAGCTCTCCCAGAATGTGAGCATAGAACTTTGCACCTAGAAGATTTAATTAATTGTTGTTGAAGGAATGAATGTTTGAAGAAAGTAGTAGAAAGATTGACAGTAAAATGGGAAGAATAGAAACATTTAGGGCTTATCAGAACAATTTTGTTGTGAAACAGCTGAATTATACAGTTTAAATATTTCTAAGTGATATAGAGTCACTTCGAAACTTTAATACACAGAAAGCTAAGGCTCTAGGGATATGTCTCTAGATTTATGGAGAGGTGATGTCTCTAGAATGATGTCTCCATTATCTGTGAAGAAGCAGCATGTGAACTGGATACAGTTCTACAGAAGGCACTTCTGGAGGGGGTCAGTGGTCATGAACTCCAATGAGACAAATCTCCATTGCTGTAAGGGAATGAGGAGAGAAGTCAAAATGTCATAAGTTTAGTGATCAGCCTATGAATTCACAAATATCAGAGAGTTCTGACTTGTTTGTGGAGTCATTGTGAAGAACAACTGACTGAAGACTACAGTCATGTTTTTGTTTTTGTTTTTCCTTTAAATCTATGCAAGAAACTTTTTTCCTAATTGGAAGAAGGCTGTCTTCCAAAACTGTGAAAACCTATTTTCAGAAAGTTGCACCATTCTGGTTACCACAAAGTCTAGGCAGCAACTGACTAAGCTACACTCTTTTGTTTTATGAAAACTAAATTCTTCCAGAAGGAGATAGAGCTTCTTCCTAAGCACCTGACTCTCGGGATCCATCATTTCCCCTTGAGGAAAGATATACCTTACTATGGTTATCCTTATACTTCCTATGTTGAAAGAAGACTCTTTTCTAAAAAAACATGGTAATCTTATATGCTGATTTTTAAGTTGAAGTTAAAAAAAAATTCAATAGCTGAGACATTCTGGAGTTTGCCTTTCTTTGCTTAAGGAGTCTGAATTAAGAAGTCTGAATTAGAAGCGAGGTCACTAAGTGTCTTGTGAGGCATGTGAGCCTGAGTTTCATGTATAAATGAACCAAAATGAACCTAAACTAAAAATAACAGGTTTCTTCTAGCAGCTAGAATTAGTTGATGTAATTAGACATTTAGATATTTGTGACTTAGCACTTGTTGAAGCTACTGCCGTGTCTTCTGTGAATGAGTTGGACTGAATGATCTTTAAGGTCACAGAGTCATTTATTCTGCATCTTCTTCTATTCTTAGAACCCCAGATTCAGTTATTTCAAATCTATATCCTGGACTTAAAAGAAGAAGAGGTGCTCTGAAAGCATGCTTGAAGCCAGAACCTTCAGCCTGTTCTCCCCAAGACAAGGGTGTAGACCTTTCCAAGAACCACTTTCTGGAACATTTTTCTAGAGCTCAGGATTTCTAAACGTACCTCGACAGGTGTCAAATCTCCAACAATAAAAAGTGGGCCTACGTCAACATCTGGGTCTTTGGTGTCGATGTTTGTTTTGACATGGTGTTGGAAGTGCCGGTTATTCCACCATTTTGTAGATAGGCCCTGAGGAGAAGAGAACATTCATTAGCTGAAAGATTTCTCATCTGAAATATCACTCACTATCAGAGTCTTCTGCCTGCATCTCAAAAGCCAAAATAAGATATTGACTCCTTGAAATTGCCAGCCCCGCCCCCACCACCACTGGGTCACAGAATGACTCATTGGATATAGGCTCTAAGAGTCTATGAACAAAAAATTATCTGATCCAGGAAAACAAATTTAGGCTAAAACAACTCCTGATAATGAAGAATAAAAATCTGTTGAAATGAAATGTTATTTCATTCTCACTTAAAAAAGATATATGAACATAAGTAGGGAAGAAATCATTCTTATTTTACAAATAAAGAAACATCAGTTCCAAGACTTTAATTATGGCAAAAAAAAAAAATGGCTCCAGGAATCCTACTTCAATGAATATTTTAAAGAATCATAGATCTGAAATCATCTCCTAGGTGGGCTTGCCTCAGATCATTGCATGTTCAAGGCTCTCATAAAGCATAAATGAGAATAAAGATATTCATATCTAAAGCCATACTAATCTGATTAGGCTGTTTGAGGTTTTTCTCTCTTTCAGTGAAAACCTGAAGGTTTTAATAGAGCAAAGAATTTGGAAACATATCAACCTAGTTTCATCCACTGGAGGTACAAATACTGCTGTGTGTTTGGGCAAATTATCCAACCTATGAGGCTCAATTTCATCTTTAGTGAATATAATACAATGAAATTTACATCTATGGGTTATTTGAGGAGACATGAAATGCTGCAGGTAGAATGCTGTAATGTTGACATACTCCGTTTCTCCTCTCTTCCCCTATTACATTAATCATTTATGGAAGAATAAGCAGTAATTAGAGTTTTTATTGCATATTTGATACCTCTCAATAACTGGTGTTTTAGATCTGCACTATTCAATATAGTAGCCATTAACCACATGTGGCTACTGATTTAAAATGTGACCAGTTAAATTAAGATGGACTTTGTAAGTGTATAATGTATAATACATACTGGATTCAAAGCCTCAGAATAAAAAAAGGAAGTGTAAAATATATTAATAATTTTTGTATTGATTACATGTTGAAATGAAAATATTTTGAATATATGTGGGCATCATAATGTTACCTTTTAAAATGTGGCTATTAGAAAATTTAAAATGACTCATGCCATTTTAATGTAATTGCATTACATTACTGTTGGACTCTGCTGGTTTAGACCCTGTGTATCTATTGGGAAACTAAACTAAACATGAGGGAAGGGGGTTGAGTTTGTTTGAAAACCTGTAGATATTAGCACTGTCTCTCCATAGTCTTTGTTGCAGAGACCTCTCTTAGCAAACCCCTCTGACCCCATCCATCAGGAGGGATATTACTTTCTTACCTTGCATACTCCCTAACATCCTTACTGTGGAATCTCTCCCACCACCTCAGATTTCTCTTCTGAATCTCAATCTTTCAAGAGCAATCACTTTCCATACATTTCATTTTGGGTATCATAAACTCAACATGTACTCATCAAAGTTCTGGGATTCCACTGCTCTCTATAATTCTCTCATCAAATTGCATACCACTGACTCACTCTTACAGTTGGACACTCATTTATTCACCCATTCATTATTTGTTTTAAAGTATGTCTATGTGTCAGATACCAAGCCAGGAATTTGGAACAGAAAGGTAGCTATGATAAAATGGCATTCCCACACTGTGAAATATACAGTCTAATAGGAGCAGTAGACAGTTACACAAGGACACTGTGATAAGAAATTGTTCTCTTTTTCAATGTAAATGTTTTAGTCAATGACCATCTATGGAAACTGGTAATATGAAAGATAAGTTTTGATTCATGATAGACCAGGTGGCATATCTTTATAGCTCAAGGTCCTGGAACTTAGAACAATGGTCAGGGTAACAACTATCAGTATGCTGTAAAAGTAGCTAGTTTCACCCTGGCCTGTCTTTCGGGAAGCTGCAATTACCAGAGACAAGGGAGAGAACAATCAGTGGGGAAGTGAGGATTATTAGCTGCATGCAAAATAGGTTTCCTCTGCACAAATTCTGACATAGGAACCATCCTAAATCACTCCTCATTGCCAAGTTACATCCTTTCTTGGTGCAATACAAAGTATCCAGGCTTTGTACTGAAACTATCCTGAATTTAAATTCATTCTACTAGGTGTTGCCTTGGACAGTTTCCTCGTCTATAAAATGGACAACATTATGGAAAGGATTGTTGTAAATAACATGCTTGACACTTCCCCCATTAAAAACATTTTGGGATTTAGTCATAGAAATAGCAAGGAAATTCTTGACTTCAAATATTTCTGCCTCTTTATCTCTATAATAATACTTGCTCCTCATAGTTTTCAAAGTATGCATACTGGGGTTGGGTTAAAAATATGCTCTGAGGAGTTCTTTCTGATTTTAGAACTGCACAGAAGTCTAAAACATATGCAGATATTTTGTGGGCTCTTTTATTGTGCAAACACTGCAAAGACCAGAACATGTATATTTTTGCACAGCAAGTGAATGAAAATTCCAGAGTATCTCACTATCTGTGCCTTTTCCAGGGAAAAAGTATATTGACATAAAATCAAGTTTTGAAATTAATAATTGTGATACATGTATAAAGTGAGGATGTTGCTGTTTATGTTATACTTTTGTTACCTCCTTCCTGGCCACAGGTAATTTTCTCTCCTGAACAAAGTTGAACCCTATATTCAGTTTGCTTGTAAATCCTTGGTTTTGCCTGCAAAAAGGCTGAGTACACATGATTTTCTTTTTGAACTATTTTCCCTTTACTGATTCTGTTCATGAATTATCAAGGTTATATTTATTTCAACTAGTACAAATTGTTTCTGAAGACACAGTTTATAGAAAGCTATGTACAGATTTCCCCTTCATGGATTACAGCCTTGTTGTGGCGAAGGGGCTTGCAAAACTCAATGGATCTATGAGCCATACTGTGCAGGGCCATCCAAGATAGATGGGTTATAGAGAAGAGTTTTGACAAAACATGGTCCAGTGGAGGAGGGGTGGCACACCACTCCAGTATTCTTTCCTTGAAAACTCCATGAACAGTATGAAAAGGCAAAAAGCTATGACACTGTAGGATGAGGCCCCCAGGTTGGAAGTTGTCCAATGTGCTACTGAGGAGGAGCAGAGGAATTGCTCCAGGAGAATTAGCAGGCTTGATGAACGCGGAAGCAAGGCTCAGCTGTGGGTGTGTCTGGTGTGCATGTAAAGACCAATGCTGTAAAGAACACTGCGACTCCATGAACTGTATCCTGCAGGCTCCTCTGTCCATGGAATTCTCCGGGCAAGAATACTGAAGTAAGTTGCCATGCCCTTCTCCAGGGGATCTTCCCAGGTTCAGTCTCAAGGATCGAACCTGGGTCTCCTGCAATGCAGACAGATTCATTACTATGAGCCACTTGGGAAGCCTACAATATTGTGTAGGAACCTGGACTGTTAGATCCATGAATGAATCAAAGTAAATTGGATGTGGTCAAGCAAGAGATGGCAAGAGTGAATATGAACATCTTAGGAATCAGTGAACTAAAGTGTACTGGAATGAGTGAATTTAATTCAGATGACCAATATATCTATTACTGAGGGCAAGGATTGCTTTGAAGAAATGGAGTAGCCCTCACATTCAACAAAACAGTCTGAAATGCAGTACTTAGGTGCAATCTCAAAAACAATAGAATGATCTTGGCTCATTTCCAAGGCAAATCATTCAATATTACAGTAATCCAAGTCTATGCCCCAACCACTAATGCTGAAGAAGCTGAAGTCGAATGGTTCTCTAATAAAACCTACAAGACTTTTTAGAACTAACACCAAACAAAGATGTTCTTTTTATCATAGAGGATTGGAATACAAAAGTAGGATGTCAAGAGATACCTGAATAACAGGCAAGTTTAACCTAGGAATACCAAATGAAGCAGGCCAAAGGCAAACAGAGGTTTGCCAAGAGAACACACTGGTCATAGAAAACACAAGAGATGACTCTACATATGGATATCACCTAGATGGTCAATACCGAAATCAGATTGATTATATTATTTGCACCCAAAGATGGAGAAGCTCTATACAGTCAGCAAAAACAAGACCTGGAACTGCCTGTGGCTCAGATCATGAGCCCCTTATTATAGAATTCAGGCTTAAGTTGAAGAGAGGAGGGAAAACCACTAGGCCAGTCAGGCATGACCTAAATCAAATCACTTATTATTGTACAGTGCAAGTGACCAATAGATTCAAGGGATTATATATGGTAGACACAGTGCCTGAAGGAGTATGAACAGAGGTGTGTAATATTGTACAGGAGGCAGTGACCAAAACCATCCCAGTGAAAAAGAAATGCAAGAAGGCGGAGTGGTTGTCATAGGGAGATTTACAAATAGCTGAGGAAAGAAGAAAAGGAAAAGGCAAGGGAGAAAGGAATAGATATACCCAACTGAATGTAGAGTTCCAGAGAATAGCAAGGAGAGATAAAAAGATTCTCTTAAATGAACAATGCAAAGAAATTGAGAGAGAGAAAAAAAGAATAGGAAAGATTAGAAATTTCTTCAAGAAACTTGGACACATCAAGGGAACATTTTATGCAAGGATGGGTGTGATAAAGGACAGAATTGCTAAGGACCTAACAGAAGCAGAAAAGATTAAGGAGAGGTGGCAAACTGTACAGAAAGATCTTAATGACTTGAATAACCAGGATGATGTTGTCACTTACCTAGAGCCAGACGTCTTGAAGTGTGAAGTCAAGTGGGCCTTTGAAATTGTTACTATGAACAAAGCTAGTGGAGGTGATGGAATTCTAGCTGAGTTATTGAAAATCCTAAAAGATTATGCTGTTAAAATACTACCCTCAATATGTCATCAAACTTGGAAAACTTAACAGTGGCTGCAGGACTGGAAAATTTCAGTTTTCATTCCAATCCCAAAGGAGAGCGATGTGAAACGGTGTTCAAACTACTGTACAATAGTCTGATTTCACATACTCACAAGGTAATTGTCAAAATACTTCAAGCTAGGCTTCAACAGTATGTGAATAGAGAACTTCTAGATGTACAAGCTGTGTTTTCGATAAGGCTGAAGAACCAGAGATCAAATTGCCAACATCCATTGGATCACAGAGAGGGCAATGTGGTTCCAGAAAATATCTACTTCTGCTTCGTTGATTATGCTAAAGCCTTTGACTATGTGGATCACAACAAACTGTGGAAATTTCTTAAAGAGATGGAAATATGAGACCACCTTACTTGTTTCCTGAGCAGCCTGTATTTGGGTCAAGAAGCTACAATTAGAACCAAACATGGAACAATGGAATGGCTCAAAATTGGGAAGAGAGTATATCAAGACTGTATATTGCCTTATTTAACTTTGTTATAAAATTTATTATAAATAAATAACTTTATTTAACTGTAACTTGCTTTATTTAACTTATATGCAAAGTACATCCATGCTGGATAAATCACAAGCTGGAATCAAGATTCTGGGGAAGATATCAACAATCTCAGATATGCAGATGATACCACTGTAATGGCAGAAAACAAAGAGGATCTAAAGAGCCTCTTGATGACTGTAAAAAGAACAGATTGAAAAAGCTGTCTGAAAACTCAACATTCAAAAAACTAAGATCATGGCATCCAGCCCAATCACTTCATGGCAAATAGATGGGGGAAAAGTTGAAAGAGTGACAGAATTTATTTTCTTGGGCTCCAAAATCACTATGGATGGTGACTGCAGTCATGAAATTAAAAGATCCTTGCTCCTTGGAAGGAAAGCCGTGACAAACCTAGACAGCATGTTAAAAAGCAGAGACAACACTTTGTTGACAAAGGTTTGCAGAGTCAAAGCTATGGTTTTTCCAGTAGTCATCTATAGATGTGAGAGTTGGAACATAAAGAAGGCTGAGCATGGAAAAATTGATGCTTTCAAATTGTGGTGGTGAAGAAGACTCTTGAAAATCCCTTGGACTGTAAGGAGATCAAACCTGTCAATCCTAAAGGAAATAAACCCTGTCTATTTGTTGAAATGACTGACACTGAAGCGCCAATACTTTGGCCACCTGATGTGAAGAGATGACTCATTGGAAAAGACCCTGATTCTGGGAATCATTGAAGGCAAGAGGAGAAGAGGGTGACAGAGGATGAAATGTTTGGATGGCATCACTGACTCACTGGACATGAGTTTGAGCAAACTCTGGCAGATAGTTAAGGGTAGGGAAGCCTGGCATGCTGCATACCATGGGGTCACAAAGAGTTAGATACTACTTAGGGATTGAACAACTACAACAATGTAGAAATTTAAGCCAATGTAAAGCAGTGATTTTTTTTAAAAAGCACCACCAAGTGTGGAACTGATTTGGAATATTGCATTTACTGGCACCACATCAACTGCATCTGCAGGGCAACTGAGTCTCACATTTCCTCTTATTACTCAGAACAGGGGTGAGAAACTGCAGGCATCCATAAACTGAGACTCACAGCAACATAATCATCTCAGCTTTTATTCTGTGGTAAAGATTTCCAAGTGAATCCAAAACACTTCATAAATCTAAGACTCATGGAGAGATGGCAGAATAGTGTGCCTGCAAGTATTTTCTGGTTAAATGTAACATGTCATATAAAATGACAATATTATTATTCACTCAAACCATTTTGAAGACAGGCCTAGTTCTCATATGAATCCAGATCCAATTCTGTATGATTCAGTCTACTTAAGCTTCAATTTTCTCAACTGGAAACTGTGTAGATAAGATGATGGTTCTAAGTATGTTCCAATTCAATATAAACTGTCTATGTTAAAGGAAAACAGTCTCTGAATCATGACTTATGAGTTTTTTCTAAAACAACCTGGCTTGTGTACAAAGATTTGACTTATTGGAAGGCTGAAGGGCATTTCCCCCTTTCTGGGCCAGAGAATATAGTCACCTAAATCTAGAATGTCATAGAAAAGCTGAGATCCAGTTTAACTCCTAATATTAGAGGTGAGAACACCGAGAGCCAGAGATAGAATTTGACTTAATTCATGGCTGCACAGTGAGCATTATCAGCACCAGGGCTAAAACCTACTCTCATCAGTCGTTGAACTGTTACCTAGGTTTATTCATCAATCGGTCCATCCATTCATCATTCCATTCCTTCCTTCCTTCCTTCAACAAATGCTTATTAAAGGTCTACTGTGTGCCAGGCATTCTGCTAAGTGCTGCATTGCAGGGGTGTGTAGGGTGGTGTGCCTGTCCTCCTGGAGCAGATGTGAGGGGGATAAGACCAACTGCCCTAATTGCCATGTGCTTTTTCTAGCAGACTGAGTTTGCAACCCTCAACTCTTAAACAGAGTCTTCTGACCTTTCTTGGTTACTCTTTCTCCTTATTTTTATCTATTCCTCTGCATCTTTTCCTTTAATTCTTCATAACCCTTCCTGGACTAATCAGGATTGCTGGATTCACCTAGCTTCCCATTAGTACATATGCAGACTGTTTCTAAGAATATTCCTACTTATGACTTTACAGGGCACATCTTTTCCTGAAAGGTGGCTCCTTAATGAGAGTCAGGGATTGGGCCAAATACTTGTTGGTTAGAAGCAACCCTAGAACTTCTTAAATTAAAATAAACCTTTCCTCCTAAACATTTAAAATTTAATTTTAGCATATATGCTATAGTGTTTGTGTGTGTGTGTGTGTGTGTGTGTGTGTGTGTGTGTGTGTGTGTGTACATCTAGTACCTACATTGTTAGGATATTTACACTTATTTATGAGGTGTGAACAAACATTTTTGCTGTTATAAGTGCACAGCCAGACACACTTGGAAACCACTGCTTACAAAAATGGCTTTCACAAATCTCATCATGCTCCTGGAACGTTCTGTACCTTGAAATGACTCATCACAAATTTTTGTATCAGGTGGTTCCACTTGGACTTCTTAAATACGGAAAGGTGTCCCATGTCATGTTGCAGAAACATACTCTGAGCCTAGAAGAGACAGGGTTGCTGTCAGAGATAGTGACAAGGTAAGAAGAAAGTAGTAAGTGAGCCTGCTGGTAGATTTGGGAATCCATGAGAACAGTGGGAGATCTCATCTGACCTCAAGCCAAGTGTGTATCTATCACACTTGCTGAGTTCTTTCCCATCTCTGCCTAGAATGCTCTTCTCTCCACTGTCAGAATCGTCCAGGGTGGATTGGAAGGAGGATGCCTTTGGAGTCAGTCTGACTAGGGCTCTGGACTGTCCTTCGCCACTTTACAAGTTATAAAACTCTTGGCAAGTTACTCATTAGCTCTAAACTCAGTTCGTCATCCAATGTGCTGTGCTGTGTTTAGTCGCTCAGTTGTGTCCACCTCTTTGTGACCCCATGGGCTATAGCCCACCAGGCTCCTCTGTCCATGGGTATTCTCCAGGTGAGAATACTGGGTTGCCATGCCCTCCTCCAGGGGATCTTCCCAACTCAGGGATCGAATCCAGGTCTCTCCCATTGCGGGTGGATTCCTTACCATCTGAGCCACCAGGGAAGCCCATGAGTAAGGATTATAATACTGTGCTCACTGGGGTGTCATGGAGGTAAAACACATGTAAAGTTACTGCTAATACTAAGAACCCAAACAAATGTTTGTTTCCTCTCTTGTTTCCAAAAGCAGCTTTTCAAGCAATAAAGCAGGTTGGCTTTTCAAGAAAAAGAAATTGACACATAAAATTTTGGAATTAACATTGATGTCAGTTCTCTATGAAATCATCCCCAATTGCCCCAGTTAGAATTAATGCCTGTTTCTGCTTAAACAGCACATGCTTGTTTCTTTCCCTTCTGCCTTGTATCCAGTCTAGATGTTTAAATGACCAGCTCCCCCACTGGATGACGGTTTCCCAAGGGCAACGTCAGGTGCATTTCCTTTTCTGTCCACAATACAGTATTGGGCTTATCTTCAGAGACTTGAAGTAGATATGTACTTCATTCAACAAGGATTTATCAACTGCCCTGCTACACACCAGTTGCTGATTGCCATTTCTGGCAGGATCTACATGATTCTATTATCATGTAATAAGATGTAGTCTCTGCTCTTCATAGTCTGGTGTATTAATAAATGTTGGTGGGAATGTGGCTTTTGGTTAGGCTCTCAGGGAATTTTTTAAAAAACACATCTAGCTTCTTTTTAAAAGAATTTTTACTGTGAAATACAGCATGTATAAATAGTGAATAAATATAAAGATAAAAATATGTTGTGTATGCATATAGTCTTTAATAAAATCATAGAACAATCATAAAAAATGTTGGTTGGTAAATAAATGAAAAGTAAAGATGAGTGTTACATGTCTGGGAACAGAACTTCAGTTACTGACATTTTGTGGATAAAACTGGGCAAAGAGTAGTAACTGACATGAATATTTACCACATGCCAGTCTCTGTGCTAGGTACACTACAGAGTAACTTGCTTAGTCCTTCTCAGAATATTTCCATAAGAAAATTGTTACCCCATGTTACAGAAAACAGAACTGGGGCCCAGAGTGGTTTGCTAGCTTGCTGGTGTCAAACACTGATGAGTAGCTTGCCAAGAAGTGACAGCAGTGTAAAGAGAAGAAAAAATTCTGAGGCTTCCCATGAAGTAACAGCCCAGGCTTATGATACCGACTTACCTGAGCAGCTGTGAGAAGACAGGAAATGAATATTGTGACAAGCCAGCCACTGCCAAAATGCCACACTATTACCCAAGCCAGGGCTTCCAAAATCAAGACCTGGGCGAGGTGAAGGAAGAAGAACCCCAGGTTGGCATTGAACAAATTCATGGCCTCTAATGTCCTCCGCAGTTCTTGGAAATCTTCCACCAACCGGGACTGTGAGATAAACATGCAAGAAAGGAATTAGTTCCTTCAGCGGAGAGGGAGCACAGATGAACATAATCATTAATCCATTTTATCAATGTATCATACCTTAATTTTAAAAACAGACATTTATTTAATAAATATAATTAGGCATAATTTAAACAAAAAAATGGAACCTTAAAAAATTAACAAAAAGCTAAATGCTTAAAACAAGTTATGATAATTTTTTTTTTTTTTTTCTGGAGAAGAGACAGATGAGTAGTGATTTGTAAACTGTCCTCAAATGGTTATAGGACATATAATTTACCTTTTTTTGTGGATGGGGGAAATTCAGTGAACAGATGCATAACTCTAACAATTCTCTTTTTAACTGATTAATTAAAAAAATTTCTTGATGCACAATATTTCTTTTGAAGTCTTTATTGAATTTGTGGCAATATTGCTTTTATTTAATTAATTTATTTTTTTATTGCTGTGAGGCATGTGAGATCTTGGTTCCCTGATGAGGGATCAAACCTGCATCCCCTGCATTGAAAGAAGAAGTCTTAATGACTGGGCTGCCAGGGAAACCCCCCAAAAGTAGTTTTCTACTTTTCAAAACAAAAGGTTTTATTGAAGTGTAATGTTGTATTGGTTTCAGGTGTACAGCAAATGATGTATATACATATATTGCTTCTTCAGAGTCTATTGCAACTGTCGACCATTATAAGATACTGAATATAGATCCCTGCCAAACAGTAGGTCCTTGGTGTTTGTCTGTTTTATATGTAGAAGTGTGTATCTATTAATAATAGTTGCCTATTTAAAAAAATTTTTTTTCATTAATTTTTATTAGTTGGAGGCTAATTACTTTACAATATTGAAGTGGGTTTTGTCATACATTGACATGAATCAGCCATGGAGTTAATAGTTGCCTTTTTAAATCAATGTGTTGTTTGATCTCTGATTATACTTTGGGGATCTTTGCTATCTATACGGATCTCTGTTACTTTCTATGTTATCAGCTATTTAGTGTGTGCAAAAGACTCCTTTATGAAAGATAGAGTTCACTTAGATTAGCTCAAAGGATGAATTTCCTGTGAGATGCTCAGAAGCGCTACAGGAATGAGACAGGGTCTCCTGTGGTATTAGCGTGTGTGTCCATTGGTTGAAGGAGTCCCGATTCTGTGTACAAGTACTGTGCTTATGTATGTACATCACGTACTAGCACTGATTTACGAACTTGCACGTACTAGAGAGTCAGTGAAAGGCCTGGGAAGAAATATCTCCTTAGCTTAATAACTTTAATGCGCTCGAAACTCAGACTGTTGAGAAAGTGACCAGGGTATAAGAATGAAAACTTGATTATTCAGATGTAAAAGAGAAGAGAAATTTGAAATAATAATAAAAAAAGAGCTATGAACATAATCCTAGAAGCAAGAAAATTCATTTCAAAATTCACTGATAAAACTTTTAAATGATCCAATGCCTGGGAAAGGTCTGGATGTGCTCATCTCTAGAGGCCCAATGAACATCAGATTCTTGCAGCCGTAGATAACTTTAATAGATCACACAAATGTGCTAGCCCACAAGAGTCTGAAATAGAGTACTTGGGTGCAAAATAAAAAATGAAAGATGCTCTCTGTTCATTTCCAAGGGAAACCATTCAATAGCAGAGTAATCTAAGTCTGTGCTCTGATCACTAATGCTGAAGAAGCTGAAGTTGGATGGTTCTCTGAAGACCTACAAGACCTTCTAGAACTAACACCAAAAAAAGATGTCCTTTTCATCATCAGTTCAGTTCAGTCACTCAGTCGTGTCCAACACTTTGCAACCAAATAGACTGCTGCATGCTAGGCTTCCCTGTCCATCACCAACTCCCGGAGCTTACTCAAACTCATGTCCATTTAGGTGGTGATGCCATCCAACCATCTCATCCTCTGTCATCCCCTTCTTCTCCCACATTCAATCTATCCCAGCATCAGAGTCTTTGCAAATGAGTCAGTTCTATGCATCAGGTGGCCAAAGTATTGCAGTTTCAGCTTCAGCATCAGTCCTTCCAATGAATATTCAGGAATGATCTCCTTTAGGATGGACTGGTTGGATCTCCTTGCAGTCCAAGGGACTCTCAAGAGTCTTCTCCAACACCACAGTTCAAAAGCATCAATTCTTCAGTGCTTAGTGTTCTTTCATCATAAGGGATTAAAATGCAAAAGTAGGAAGTCAAAAGGAACCTGGAGTAACAGGCAAGCATGGCCTTGGAGTACAAAATGAAGCTGGGCAGATGCTAACAGAGTTTTGTGAAGAGAACACACTGGTCATGACAAACACCCTCTTCCAACAACATAATAGATGACTCTACACATGGACATCACCAGATCTTCAATACCAAAATCAGATTGATTATATTATTTGTAACCAAAGATAGAGAAGCTCTATACATCAGCAAAAACAAGACCAGGAGCTGATTATGGCTCAGATCATGAACTCCTTATTGCCAAATTCAGACTTAAATTGAAGAAAGTAGGGGAAGCCACTAGGCCATTCAGATGTGAACTTGCAGTTATACAGTGGAAGTGAGAAATAGATTCAAGGGATAAGATCTGATAGAGTGACTGAAGAACTATGGACAGAGGTTCATAACATTGTACTGAAGGTGGTAATCAAAATCATCCCCAAGGAAAAAAATGCAAAATGGCAAAGTGAAGCCTGAGGAGGTCTTACAAATAGCTGAGAAAAGAAGAGAAGTGAAAGGCAAAAGAGAAAAAGAAAGATATACCTACCTGAATGCAGAGTCCCAGAGAATAGCAAGGAGAGATAAGAAAGCCTTCCTCAGCAATCAATGCAAAGAAATAGAGGAAAACAATAGAATGGGAAAGGCTGGAGATCTCTTTGAGAAAATTAGAGATACCAAGGGAAAATTTCATACAAAGATGGGCTCAATAAAGGACAGAAATGATATGGACCTAACAGAAGCAGAAGATATCAAGAAGAGGTGGCAAGAATACACAGAAGAACTGTACAAAAAAGATCTTAATTGGTCCAGATAACCACGATGGTGTTGTGATCACTCACTACAGCCAGACATGCAGGAGTGTGCAGTCAAGTGGGCCTTAGGAAGCATCACTACCAACAAAGGTAGCAGAAGTGATGGAATTCCAGCTGAGCTATTTCAAATCCTAAAAGATGATGCTGTTAAAATGCTGCATTTAATATGCCAGCAAATTTGGGAAACTCGGCAGTGGCCACAGGACTTGAAAAATCAATTTTCATTCCAATCCCAAAAAAAGGCAATACGAAAGGATGTTCAGACTTCTGCACAATTGCAATCATTCCACACACTAGCAAAGTAATGCTTAAAATTCTCCAAGATAGGCTTCAACAGTACATGAACTGAGAACATCCAGATATTCAAGTTGGGTTTAGAAGAGGCAGAGGAAGCAGAAATCAAATTGCTAACATCTGTTGGATCATAGAGAAAGCAAAGGAATACCAAAAGACATCTACTTCTGCTTCACTGACTATGCTAAAGCCTTTGACCATGTGGATCACAAAAAATGAAAATTCTTCAATAGCTGGGAATACCAGAGTGCCTTACCTACCTCCTGTGCAACCTGTATGCAGGCCAAGAAGCAACAGTTAGAACTGGACATGGAACAATGGAGTGGTTCCAAATTGGGAAAGGAGTACATCAAGGCTGTATGTTGTCACCCTGCTTATTTAAATTCTATGCAGAGTATATAATGAGAAATGTTGGGCTGGATGATGCAGAAGCTGGAATCAAGATTGCCACGAGAAATATCAATAACCTCAGATATGCAGATGACACCACCCTTATGGCAGAAAGTGAAGAGGAACTAAAGAGCCTCTTGATGAAGGTGAAAATGAGAGTGAAAAAGCTGGTTTAAAATGCAACATTCAAAAAAATGAAGAATGGCACCCGGTCCCAAGGTTTCATGACAAACAGATGGGGTAAACAATTAAAATAATGACAGATTTTACTTTCTTGGGCTCCAAAATCATTGCAGATTGTGACTGCAGCCATGGAACTAAACTTTGCTTGCTCCTTGGAAGAAAAGCAGTGATAAACCTAGACAACAAATTAAAAAGAGACATTACTTTGCCAACAAATGTCTGTTTAGTCAAAGCTATGGTTTTTCCTGTAGTCATGTATGGATGTGAGAATTGGACTATAAAGAAGTCTGAGCACCGAAGAATTGATGCTTTTGAACTGTGGTGTTGGAGAAGACTCTTGAGAGTCCCTTGGACTGCAAGGAGATCAAACCAGTCAATCCTAAAGGAAATCAGTCCTGAATATCCATTGGAAGGGCTGATGTTGAAGCTGAAGTTCCAAATTTGGCCACCTAATAGGAAGAGCTGACTCATTGGAAAAGACCCTGATGCTGGGAAAGATTGAAGGTACAAGGAGAAGGGGATGGCAGAGCATGAGACGGCTGGATGGGCATCACTGACTCAATGGATATGAGTTTGAACAAGCTCCAGGAAATGGTGAAGGACAGGGAAGCCTGCTGTGTTGCAGTCCATGAGGTTACAAAGAGTCAGACACAACCTACCGACTGAACAACAGCAACAGGGCATTTCCCTGATTTTACCATCACTTTCACTGTACCGTTGGGGTTACTAAATCCCAGAAGAGTGGTTAATGTGAAGTCCTCCACAAGTGTTGGAAGCTGGACTTAAGCCTGTACTTCCTGACTTTCAGTTCTGTGCTCAAACACTAATTGTCTACATACATATCTTTGGGTAATCACAGATGCACAAAGAAAATTCATATCAGATCTTTACTCTCAGGGATCAGCACTGTTTTAGATAATGAATAATTGTAGCTCACAGCCATGAATGGGATTTTCTTTTCCTTAGAGAGAAAATATTTAGGAAAAACAACTAAGCTCTGCAACATTTCCTCTTTTTAATCTAGGGCATCCTGCCCTAAATGATCCTGTAAATTTAAAGATTTGTAAATTACTTGTGTGACTGTTGAGTCTGTGATAATTATAGTATCTAAAGTTTATTGAACATTTGCTATATTCCAGACACTGTTCTAAGCATTTTAAATGCCTTTAACTCTTTCAGTAATCTCCCAATATCACTTAATGTGGTTTGTTCTATTGTTGCTATTTTACAGAGAGAGAAACTGAACCACAGACACATTTGGTAACTGGCCTAGACTCATATCCCACAGTCTCAAGCCCTTCAAAGTCAGGGTCCCAAGACGGATGGGCCATGGTGGAAAGTTGTGACCAAACGTGGTCAGAAGGGAGTGGCAAACCACTTCAGTATTCTTGCCTCAAGAATCCCATGAACAGTATGAAAAGGCTAAAGCAATGACACTGAAAGATGAGCCCCCCTGGTAAGTATATGTCCAATATGCTACTGGGGAAGAGTGGAGAAATAGCTCCAGAAAAAATATGAGACTAGGCCATGGCAGAAATGACGCCCAGTTATGCATATGTTTAATGGCAAAAGTAAAGTCCAATGATGAAAACAACAATATTGCATAGGGACCTGAAAGTTAGGTCCATGAATTAAGATAAATTGGACGTGGTCAAGCAGTAGATGGCAAGAGTGAACATCAACATTTTAGGAATCAGTGAACTACAATGTATGGGAATGGGTGAATTTAATTCACATGACCATTATATTTACTACTGTTAGCAAGAATCCCTTATAAGAAATGGAGTAGCCATCATAGTCAACAAAAGAGTCTAAAATGCAGTACTTGGGTGCAGTCTCAAAAATGAGAGTATGATCTCTGTTCGATTCCAAGGCAAACCATTCAGTATCACAGTAATCCAAATCTATACCCCGACCACTAATGCTGAAGAAGCTGAAGTTGAATGGTTCTCTGAAGACCTACCAGACTTTCTAGAACTAACACCAAAAAAAGATGTTCTTTTCATCATAGGGAATTGGAATGCAAAAGTAGGAAGTCAAGAGATACCTGGAGTAATAGGCAAGCTTGGCCTTGGAGTACGGAATGAAGCCAGGCAAAGGCTAACAAATTTTTGCCAAGAGAATACACTGGTCATAGCAAACACCCTCTTCCAACAACACAGGAAACAACTCTACACATGGCTATCACCAGATCATCAATACTGAAATCAGATTGATTATATTCTTTGCAGTCAAAGATGGAGAAGTTCTACACATCAGCAAAAACAAGACCAGCAAAAACAAGACCATGGCTCTGATCATGAACTCCTTATTGCCAAATTCAGACTTAAATTGAAGAAAGTAGGGAAAATCAGTAGGCCATTCAGGTATGAAGTTGCAGTTATACAGTGGAAGTGACAAATAAATTCAAGGGATAAGATCTGATAGACAGATTGTCTGAAGAACTATGGACAGAGGTTCATAACACTGTACTGGAGGCGATGATCAAAATCATCCCCAAGGAAAAGAAATGCAAAAAGGCAAAATGGTGTCTGAGGAGGTCTTACAGATAGCTGAGAAAAGAAGAGAAGTGAAAGACAAGGAGAAAAAGAAAGATATATCCAACTGAATGCAGGTTTCCAGAGAATAGCAAGTAGCAATGAGAAAGCATTCTTATGTGAACAAAGCAAGAAGCAGAGGAAAATAATAGAATGGAAAACACTAGAGATCTCTTCAACAGAATTGGAAATGTCAAGGGAACATTTCATGCAAGATGGGCACAATAAAGGACAGAAATGGTAAAGACCTAACAGAAAAGAAGATATTAAGATGAGGCAAGAATAAACAGAATTATACAAAAAAGCTCTAATGATCCAGATAACCACGATGGTATGGTCATTCACCTAGAGCCAGACATTTTGGAGTGTCAAGTCAAGTGGGCCTTAGAAAACATTGATATAAACAGTGCTTTTGGAGGTGATTTAATGCTAATGGAGGTGGTGGAATTCCAGCTGAACTACTTCAAATCCCCAAAGAAAATGCTATCATAGTGTTACACTCGATATGCCAGGAAATTTGAAAAACTCAGCAGTAGCCACAGGACTTGAAAAATCAATTGTCGTTCCAATTCCAAAGAAAGGCAATGCCAAAGAACATTCAAAGTACCACATAATTGCTCTCACTTCACATGCTAGCAAGGTAATGCTCAAAATCCTTCAAACTAGGCTTCAACAGTACATGAACTGAGAACTTCTAGATATACAAGCTGGATTTAGAAAAGGCAGAGGAACCAAAGATCAAATTACCAATATCTGCTGGATCATAGAAGAAGCAAGAGAATTCCAAAAAATAAAAATTAAAAAAAAAGTCTGCTTCACTGACTACACTAATATTCCTCTGGGTTTACTGTTTCTTCTGATCCTTTGTGGATCACAACAAGCCATGGAAAGTTCTTAACGAGATGGGAGTACTAGACCATCTTACCAGCCTCCTGAGAAACCTGTATGCACGCCAAGAAGCAACAGTTTGAACGAGACTTGGAACAATGGACTGGTTCAAAATTGGGAAAGAAGTACATCAAGGCTGTATATTGTCACCCTGCTTATTTAATTTATATGCAGAGTACATCATGTGATATGCTGTGCTGAATGAAGCAGAAGCTGAATAAGATTGCTGGGAGAAATATCAACAACTTCAGATAAGATCATACCACTCTGATGGCAGAAAGAGAAGAGGAACTAAAGAGTCTGTTGATGAAGGTGAAAGAGGAAGGTAAAAAAGCTGGCTTCAAACTCAGCATTCAAAAAATGAAGGTCATGACATTCAGTCCAATCACTTCATTCAAATAGATGGGGATAAAGTAGAAATAGTGACAGACTTTATTTTCTTGGTCTCCAAAATTCACTGCAGCTGGTGACTTCAGCCATGAAATTAAAAGATGCTTGCTCCTTAGAAGAAAAGCAGTGAGAAACCTAGATAGCATATTAAAAAGCAGAGACGTTACTTTGCCAACAAAGGTCCATATAGTCAAATATATGGGTTTTCCAGTAGTCATGTATGAATGTGAGAGTTGGACATGAAAGAAGGCTGAGCCTCAAAGAATTATTGCTTTTGAACTGTGGTGTTGGAGAAAACTCTTGAGAGTCTCTTGGACAGCAGGGAGATCAAACCTGTCAATCCTACAGGAAATCAACCCAGGATATTCATTGAAATGATTGATGGTTAAGTTGAAGCTCCAATACCCTGGCCACCTGATGGAAGAACAGACTCATTGGAAAAGACCCTTGTGCCAGGAAAGGTTGAGGGCAGGAAGAGAAGAGGGATAGAGGATGAGATGGTTGGATGGCATCATGCTCTATGGACATAAGTTCGAGCAAAGTCTGGGAGATAGTGAGGGAACATGGAGGCCTGGCATGCTGCAGTTCACAGGGTCTCAGAGTCAGACATGACTTACTGACCAAACAACAGCATCTCGGCTCCTACACCTCGTCACAGGAACCGGGTTCTGTGTCCAGGCTGTCTGCCTGAGGGCCCCCTCATCTCAATACAGTGAGTTATTTTCTGACACACAGCCTTGAGGGATGCACATGGGCCTAAGGTGTCAGCCTAAGTATTCCTCTTCGTCCTGTACATAACCAGTCCTCTTTCCTCAGATTCCTCCTATCCCCTTGTGAGTTTGTTTCTTCATTTCTTTTGTTTGTTTGTTTCTTTCTTCATTTCTTAAAGTGGCAATATAATTCTTTTTCTTTCTGACTCACAGTGATATCTGGATCACCACTTTGTACAAAGTATTTCGAAAGAATGGTACAATTGTAAGCTGTTTTAAAACATGAAGTGCAAAAAAAAAAAAATGCAGTGCTTAATATTAGCTAAAATCCCTTTAAGCTTTATGTGCAACCATTCTAGTGAATTCTAGTTTTATGGAGGCCCTGCCCTCTGAAGACAGTTTTTCAGTCAATCAAATTCTTGGCGAAAGAAAAGTGGTGCTTTTCGTGGGGAATACCCAAAGGTTTGGAGCCAGAAAGAGGTGAGCTGGAGTTCCTGTTCTTTGCTTTTCAAAAGATAGTTTATTCTCCTGGAACTGTAATTTCTCCAATTGTAAAAAGAACTATAGTTAGGCTATAGTTACATCATTGATTCAAAAGCTATTTATGGAATTCCTACCACAAGTTCAGTCCTGTGCCGGTAGGTACTGAGGACATGTAGTCTCTGCTCTCATGGAAACTGGTTTAACAGGGAACATCAAACAGTTATGAGCAGTCATGGAAAAAGAAAAGCTATGTGTAAGTTCGAGGCAAGAAGTAGGTAGTTCAGTTCAGTCACTCAGTTGTGTCTGACTGTTTGCGACCCCATGAATCGTAGGTAGTTAGACACATGGAATTACTGTTTGGCACAGGGCCAAGCACTCCATTCCTTTGTTTCTCACAGGTTTAACAATTCTGAGGATCTCAGGAGGATTATTATGAAATATTTGGAATCCTCTCATTTATGCTATTGCAGGCCCTTCCAGACATGATGGCTGGTTTCCCACATAAAATGATAAATTGGCCCTGAAATATACCCCACCCCCATCCCTCTGCATACTCTTGAGTCCTGAGACTTCACTCACGTTTTTGTTTCTCTCCTGATTGGGCTCTTCTGGAGCAAGCTCTCCAATGAGCAGTGGTTTAAGGTATAATCGCACAATGTCAGGGTCTGGATGTATGGCTCTGAAGACATCCTGTGAATCAGAGAGAACTGTTAGAGGCTTAAAAAAGACATGCTTACACACAGATATCTCCCCTTTCTTACTTCGTTCTGGACCGACCTTAGCAATCAGCATAGGCTATGTTATGGAGCATTTACTTCTAACTCTAGGTTGACACTTCAAGTTCATTGATCAGAATTGCCCTTGAAATTCCTCTATGAAAGCCTCACAGTGGTGATCCACCCACTGAGTGCATGGCTTACTAGGCAAGTACTGGGTAGAAAGTTGATCCCCAAGCATTAGAAGAGATCATTGTTTATTTTATTGAGCACCAGGAGAAGTAGTTGGCTTTGAGATTTATCATGGGCCATGGTGAATCTTTAGAGTCAAACCTCAGGCATGGTGTGGAAGTTGCCCACATTATTTGGGGCATGCAGCAACCAAGACTGGCTATGCAAATCACATCTATCAGCATTTCCCTTTTAGTTCTTGACTAAGGACCAGGGGACAGAGGATCTTGTATTAAGTTATTTCCAAGGAAAGACAAGTTAAAGTTGATGATGATAGCAAGTGTCTAAGAGACCATGGGAGCAAAGCCCTCAAATCCTTAGTTGTCTAAAGTGGCACTTTCTTGGCTAAGTTTATCACTGAAGAAGCCTTAGCACTCTTTAAAACAAAACAAAACAAAAAAACCCATAGCATTCTCTGTAGGGGCTTGAAACAGGCACAAAATAGAGTTGACCCACTATATTTTTCCAAATCCATTCCCATGTTAAGTAGTAACTCCAAGTGGCTATGAGAAGCAGTGTTGATTCTCATTTCCTGCTTAAGTTTGGAAATAAGAGATAGAGGTTTATTATTATTTTTTTTCTCCAGGGATTTAAACTGCTTTGGGGGAAAGAAGGCTTCTCCAAGAGTAAGATACTGGACTTCTTGCTCTTATGACTTTGAGAATAGGAATGGTTTAGTATGAAGAAAAATAACCAAGGTATTAATTTGAATGTGTGGAATCCATACACAATACTTTGGAGTGGTGGCGTTGCATAGTGCTGATTAAGAAACTGGATCCCCGAGCAGCCTTCCTACACCTAAGTTCATTACTTGCTGTGTAATTGTGGACAAGTCTCTTGACCTGTCCATGCTCCTATTTTCTCTTCTCTAACAGGGGAGTGACCATAATAGCTACTCAATATATAAAGTTATTGTAAAAATTAAGTGAATTGATTAGAATCTGAGTGGCTTGTAGTAAATTCTCAGACATTTTGGTTCTCTTTCCTGTGTGTATACCTCTGGGCTTCCTTGGTGGCTCAGATGGTAATGAATCTGCCTGCAATGCAGGAGAGCCCGGTTAGGTCCCTGGGTTGGGAAGATCCCCTGGAAAAGGGAAAGGCTACCCATTCCAATATTCTTGCCTGCAGAATTCCATGGACAGAGGAGCCTGGTGGACTACAGTTCATGGCGTTGCAGAGTTGTACATGACTGAACGACTAAGACACACAGGGATAAGAGCTACCTGCCTTCCTTCTCTTCAATAAAATATAACAGTTCAGAGATTTTCTTTCCATACTCCACTCAGAGTGAGCTCTGAATTGTTTCAGTGAATACAATGAACCCTCCATCTTCAAAATCTAAAGCAACTTTATATATATATATCTAGAACTACATGCAAGCCTACACATAAAGCATTTTCATATGTGTAGGCTTGTAGGTTATTCAGAGGGGTGCAATATCAACTCTTTAGACTCACTTTTTTAGATTCACTGATGTAAGAAGGGATTTGCATCTGCTAGAACCAGTCCAGGCTCTACTGTTCATTCTGCCTTTGTACACTTTCTCTGACCCCCTTGGGAAACGCTGCTTTCAAAGATGTGTTTTTGTGTCACATTCAATGACTCTGAAGTTAGTTTACCTAACAGGATGAGAATCATTCAGTGATTACCAATGTGACTAAACGTTTCAGGGTGGCCTATACTGAAAAATCATGTTCTGCCTGTTGTTAAGGAACAGATGAAGGTGAGAAACACTCTGAGGGATCAAGATCAGTGTGTAGAGGAGGGTGAGGCCCTGGATTTGCATCTTACTCTGAGCAGCCATACAGAGCCCTGGAACAGTGTGCTGATGCTAATGTTCCTCTGGGTTCACTGTTTCTTCTGATCTTCAGCAAGATTCACAGGTCAATACTGTGACAACAGAGACTGAAGACCCACAGACTTTTCCAGAAGAGTAAGAACTACCCTGCTGTGTGGAACTCTTTTCATTGTATTAATGGGCAGCACAAAAGTGGCTTAGGTGGTCTTAGAATATTCAATTTGAAGGAATTGCCTATTAGAGTCTAGATACAGAGTAAGTTGTGAAATTTCCTTCTCAAAAGACCTTCATAATAGTTTTTTTTTTTTTTTAATTAACATTATTTGTCAAGTATGCTCCTCCTGAAGAGAGTCTGGGCTAAATGAAGGGGAGACGGAGTAACACCATTTTTTTGGGTATATCCTATATACAAGGTACTCTACGGGCCAACTCATCGTCATCAACTTAGTTCTGTGAATTTCCATCATTTTTGTTATACATATAAACACTCCAAATCTCAGGACATTTCCACAGTCAGTGGGAGAGCCAGGATTTGAACTCAAGTCTATGTGGCTTTAAAGCCATGAAGCCATAATGTCCATTCCAGCCTTCACATGAACAGTTCTTTTCCTGAAATAAGGATGACACGAGATTGTTTTGGGAGGATATTAAGACCAGTACATGCATGCTAGGCAGCTAGTAAAGGTGTTTCCCATCTTAGGTTTTAATCACGTGCATCACTTTGTCTGTGGCCCCAACCTACTTCTCCAGGTTTGCCTCTCACCATACGCTTCAGCCCTCATCCTGTCCATGTAAGTCTCCCTGTTTGATAAACATTCCATGACCCTGTGTAGTTCTGAAGTTTTGTGATACATACGGCTCCCTTTGCCTTGACTGCTTTCCTCCATTTTTTCAACTTAAAAGTTCCTTCTCATTCTTGAACATCCAGATGAAATATGCCTTCCTAACACAGTCAGGAAAGTTATTTATGATCTCTTCTGGGTTCCCATGATACTGTGTTCCTAAAGCTTTTCAAATGATGTTGCAGTGAAACTGTGTATTCACAAAGGCCTTCTTAGTGGCTTTTGACTTTTTTGAAGATTGAGACCATGCACTATTGATTAAATTATACCTGATGTTTGTTGCTGTGCCTGGAATGTGACATGTGATCAAGAGATGTCTCATGAATAAGGGAAAGGGTGAATGAATAGAGCAGTATATGATTTCTCTAACAAGGAGAAAGTTGAGAAGTATTGATTTCAAGGATATGGGTCTAAACACTGCAGTCTCTTCCCCACTCTCAGGGTCTCTATTTTCTGACCTTTTAATTACTTTATCATCTCTCATTTTCATCTGTTATCTTTTGATTCACTTCTCAACCATCCTCTCTATTTCCTAACCTATTCATAAATTTACATTGTAGCTCCTCTTAAGACTGATTATTTCCCAAACAGTATCAACACAGAGGAAATGTGTGATTATCTTTGCTTTCACAAGTGACTTTGGAAATCCTGCTGATTTTTTGCTGTTATTTAATGGAGGATGGAAAGCTGTCCTTTATTGGAAGAGCAGTATGATCCCTAGTGGGAGAGACAAGTATGTAAAGTGAGAAGGCCTGAGAAGGATCACATCCTTACAATTTACCTACTGTATACAGGCTGTGCCCTGCATCAAGGCACTTGGCCTAGAGGGCACGTGTGGGTTGAAATCCAGGAGACACTCCCTTTGCCAAATCTTGTTCTTCAATCAACCAAAGTGTGTGTCTATAAAATTTACACCAAAATACAGCATAGGGAGCAGTGCAGTGTGTTGTTTATATTGGGAAAATGCTTAATCTGTCAAGATTTGATCTGTTTTCTAACTGTGGATACTACTTATTTTCCCACATGGGCTCACTTATTCCTTCATTCATTTATTCAGTCATTACAAAACCTTGCTGAAGACTTAGCTTAGCATCAAAGAGCTTAAGCTTTGGAATCAGATGCCATTAAGTGATGATATTTTTATATAATTATTATTTGGTTCATCTGAAGTAGGTTGAAATTTCCACAAATTCAGAAAAAAGAAAAGCATAGTGAATATATGTATATAGTCACAAAATCAATATAACTAGAAGATAGATTTTGATTTACTTATCTCAAAAAGCTCACCAGGGGACTTCCCTGTCAGTCTGGTGATTAAGACTCCATGCTTCCATGGAGGGATGAGAGGTCCATCCCTGTTGGGCAACTAAGGTCCCCCATGCCTTGCAGCACAGCCAAAAACCAGAAACTCCCCAGAATATTCAATACCCAACCGCGGACACCCATTCCTACATCTTTGGGTAATTTCTCTTCTGCTTCCTTCTCAGACCTCACCTGTTTCAAGGCAAATGCTAAATCAAGGTCCCTAGTATTTCTGGGAGATCACAAGTTTTGAGTAGGCTGATTTATGGGGAGAATACAGTCTGTGCCTTCGTTCTGGAAAAGAGCCACTTTGAAGTGGAGAATGTTTACGTGAAGTCACCAAGATTCCCCTCCACCCACAGGGATAAACAGAGGGCTGTTTTTTGCCATAACTCAATCTATTATTTGAGAACTTTCATTATTTGAGATTTTTTCCTGTGATATATTTAACTGAGCTCCAGGCCAGACTCTGTCTCTCTCCACTGTCCCCACCAAACCTTCATCTTCCTGGCTTCATTACCTCATAATGGCAACTGCCACCCACCTACCTACACGAGTCATCCATCAGACAGTGTAGACTCCTTACTTCTGCTTACTCACCCAGCCACTTACCCCCTGTTATAAATGATGTCTCCCGGTTATCCATCCCCTCGTCCTCATTCCTGTGGTCAGTGTCTTATTCAGGACTTCAGCCTGTTCCCTGGACTCCTTCCTTCATTTTGACTCTTTAATTTTTTTTTTTTAACATGGGACCATAGCCTATTAACAATGTTGTGATAATTTCAGGTGGACAGCAAAGGGATTCAGCCATTCAGATACTTGTATCCATTCTGCCTTGATTAACTTTTCTTGATCTTCAACCTTTACTTAACCACCAGGCTGGCATTTGAAAAAGAGTCCCTCTTCATGGGCATTATCACCCATTACCACTTTAACTGCACTTGTCTCTTTACTCTTGTACCTATTTTTCAGCTTGAACCATCATTCAAATGAGAATCAAATTAAAGTTTAATTTTGAAATTAAAAAAAATGTTCACAGCCTACAAAAGATGCAGTTATTACTGATGACAACTTTCCTTTTACAAGCAGCTCAAAATCCTGGCTGGTTTCCTTGTAGGACTGGGTGTAAGGAGGGATGCTGGGCTAGAGAAGTGTCATTACTGCAGTGGGAGGGGAGGAAGACCTACAGTGATGGTAAAATCCAGGGTCCTTCGCTCAGAACTCAAGACCCTTTCTCCCCCTCCTCCTTCTCTTGTCTCTTTCTTTACCTCCCACACCCTTCATCCTCTCTTCCTCCTTCTCCTCTTCTCATCCTCAAGCCATCATGTTGACCAGGACTGTGCTAAGCAAAGGATGTGGCCAAGCCGGGACACCTATTCTGCTGGTGCTTCCTTACGATGTGAACCTGATCTGTATCCCACCGCTGTATACATCCTCTCTTCCCCTGCCCCAGCCTTGCCTCTGTTGATTCCACATGGCCGACTCTTTTGGACTTTCACACAGCTCTATCCTCTTCCACCTTGCAGTCTTCCAAGCAGTTGAAACACATTTTGCTATATTTCCTCTAGGCTTTTGTCATATTTTTCCTGTCATATTGGATTTTTACTCTGATGAAGAGTTTGAGTTCCTCAGTGTCCCTCTCAGGGTGTGATGTTCAGACACAAGGAGGTGGCTGACCATGCACATTGGGTGATAACCCTGACTTCTTTGTTCTGAACATGCTGCTCTTGTCCACACCTCACAAGATTGTGTTTACATCTTTTGTGGAGCCCAGAAATATTGTCGACTTACTTATATAAAACTTGGGACTTTCCAGGTGGCACTAGCAGAAAAGAACCCACCTGCCAGTGCAGGAGACATAAGAGATGCAGGTTCCATCCCTGGGTAGGGAAGATTCCCCAGGAGGAGGGCAGGACAATTGACTCCAGTATTGTTGCCTGGAGAATCTCCAAGGACAGAGGAGCCTAGTGGTCTATCGTCCATAGGGTTGCCCAGAGTCAGACATGACTGAAGCAACTCAGCACAACTTAGGATGCAGCATGCTTCATATGGACATGTTGTAATCCATATAATTAATTCCTCTTGTTGGACTTATAGGTTGTTTCTGGCTTTTCATAGGTAAGCTTTTCCAGGTGAGAAGATCTAAGCCTTGATTTTATATATTAGCATTGTGCATTAATTTCAAATCATACAATTTGAAAAATATCAGGTAAACAATACATGCAATAACAGGAATTCATGTTCCTGTGCCTAGTATAATAGACTTACCCTCTTCCAACAACACAAGAGAGGACTCTACAGATGGACATCACCAGATCATCAACATCGAAATCAGATATATTATATTCTTTGCAGCCAAAGTTTGAGAACCTCTACAGAGTCAGCAAAAGCAAGACCGGGATCTGACTGTGGCTCAGATCATGAACTCCTTATTACCAAATTCAGACTTAAATTGAGGAAAGTGGGGAAAACCACTAGATCTTTCTGGCATGACCTAAATATAATCCCTTACAATTATACAGTGGAAGTGAGAAATAGATTTAAGGGACTAGATTTGACAGACAGAGTGCCTAATGAACTATGGATGGAGGTTTGTGACATTGTACATGAGACAGGAATCGAGACCATCCCCAAGAAAAAGAAATGCTAAAAAGCAAACTGGCTCTCTGAGAAGGCCTTAGAAATAGCTGTGAAAAGAAGGGAAGTGAAAAGCAAAGGAGAAAAGGAGAGATATACCAAATGAATGCAGAGTTCCAAAGAATAGCAAGGAGAGATAAGAAAGCCTTCCTTGGTGATCAGTGCAAAGAAATAGAGGAAAACAATAGACTGGGAAAGATGAGAAAGTTAGAGATACCAAGGGAATATTTCAGGCAAAGATGTTCTCAATAAAGGACAGAAATGGTATGAACCTAACAGAAGCAAAAAATAAGAATAAAACATGGCAAGGATACATAGACATACTATACAAAAAAGATCTTCACAACCCAGATAATCATGGTGGTGTTGCCACTCACTTAGAGCCAGACATCCTGGAATGTGAAGTCAAGTGGGTCTTAGGAAGCATCACTACAAACAAAGCTAGTGGAGGTGATGGAATTCCAGTTGAGCTACTTCAAATCCTAAAAGATGATGCTATGAAAGTGCTGCACTCATTTCCTAGCAAATTTGGAAAACACAGCAGTGGCCACAGGACTGGAAAAGGTGAGTTTTCATTCCTATCCCAAAGAAAGACAATGCCAAAGAATGCTCAAACTACTGCACAATGCACTCGTCTCACATGCTAGTAAAGTAATGCTCAAAATTCTCCAAGTCAGGCTTCAATATTGCATGAACTGTGAAATTCCAGATGTTCAAGCTGGATTTATAAAAGGTATAGGGACTGGAGGCAAACATCTGCTGGGTTATTGAAAAAGTAAGGGAGTTCCAGAAAAACATCTATTTCTGCTTTATTGACTATGCCAAAGCCTTTGACTGTGTGGATCACAACAAACTGTGGAAAATTCTGAAAGAGTTGGGAATACTAGATCACCAGACCTGCCTCTTGAGAAACCTTTATGAAGGTCAGGAAGCAGCAGTTAGAATTGGACAAGGAACAACAGACTGGTTCGAAATAGGAAAAGGAGTTCGTCAAGACTGTATATTATCACCCTGCTTATTTAACTTAAATGCAGAATACATCATGAAAAACTCTGGGCTGGATGAAGCAGAAGCTGGAATCAAGATTGCTGGGAGAAATATCAATAACCTCAGATATGAAGATGACACCACCTTTATGGCAGAAAGTGAAGAAGAACTAAAGAGCATCTTGATGAAATTGAAAAAGGAGAGTGAAAAAGTTGGCTTAAAGTTCAACATTCAGAAAACTAAGATCATGGCATCCGGTCCTATCACTTCATGGCAAATAGATGGGGAAACATTGGAAACAGTGGCTGACTTTATTTTTTGGGGGCTCCAAAATCACTGCAGATGGTGACTGCAGCCATGAAATTAAAAGACACTTACTCCTTGGGAGAAAAGTTATGACCAACCTAGAGATCATGTTAGAAAGCAGAGATGTTACTTTGCCAACAAGGTCCATCTACTCAAGGTTATGGTTTTTTCCCAGGAGTCATGTATGGATGTGAGAGTTGGACTATAAAGAAAGCTGAATGCTGAGGTATTGATGCTTTTGAACAGTGGTGTTGGAGAAGACTCTTTAGAGTCTCTTGGACTGCAAGGAGATCCAACCAGTCCATCCTAAAGGAAATAAGTCCTGAATATTCATTGGGAAGACTGATATTGAAACTGAAACTTCAATGGTTTTGCCACCTGATGCAAAGAGTTGACTCATTTGATAAGACCCTGATGCTAAGAAAGATTGTAGGCAGGAGGAGAAGAGGATGACAGAGGATGGGATGGTTGGATGGCATCACTGACTCAATGGACATGAGTTTAAGTGAACTCTGGGAGTTGGTGATGGACAGGCAGGCCTGTTGTGCTGCATTCCATGGGGTCACAAAGAGTTGGACACAAATGAGTGACTGAACTAACTAACTCTAGTAAAATTCCTTGGAAAAAATGACAACTTATCTCAGAAAAATTAACTAATAATAAATGTCATTTTTGAGTGTTTAATCTGTGCCAGGTATAAGAAAACCTTTATTTTATCTCCGCTGACTTTGACACCATACTAAGATAGAAATATCATTATCCCACTTTCTAGATAAAGGAGCTGAGGTTCCAAGAGCTTCAGCAAGCTTCTCAAGACATTCCTGGTAAGTGGTGGAGCCACATGCAAACCACACCTCTTTCATCTCCAAATTTGTACTCTTAATCATTAGAGTGGACACCACAAAAAGTTTTAGAATGATTCACCACATGAATGAATGAATGCATGAGTGACCCTATGGAACAAACTACCTTGGCATCATTATGTACTTTTCATGAGAAGGATGGAGGCTTGGGGAAGAGTTTCTATGTAAATAAGGAAAGATGCCCCCCTCTGGGCAGGTGCAGCTATGGTCCAGGGCTTGTGCACAGAGATCATATTTGGTGCACATTTGCCTTTCAGGGCACAGCCTGCAAACACTTTTTAGGCTGTAGAGAGACAGCATTTGACCTCAGGTTCTCTGACTTAATGTCCTCCTCTCCTTCCCTAGAGAACATGCCATTTCTCCACAAAGTATTCCTCTGTTCCCAGTTGGCAACAATCAGGATTTCTAAGCAGGTGGTAAACAGGAAATGTGAATCACATCTCTGAGGCTATGGATGCTGTGATATGAATAACAATAGCTAGGGTTTAATGAAAGGTGCATCTGGTATTATGCTAAACACTATACAAGCTTTAGTCTCATTTGCCAGTTAGATGCGTAAGATCGTTCCCATTATGCAGATGATGAAGCTGAGTTCCAGAGCATTTCAGGGAGTTTCCCAGGGTTATATAACCAGTATACCACACCTCAGGCTCCATATACTCTGAGTGGCCATGGAATACCATTGTTGTCAGAATTCTCCTGGCACCCTTCCATTCTTCTCTAGCCATCATCCTCTGGAGACTCTTCTCTGAACATTCTGGATCTGCCTTCTAAAATCTAGGGTACATGACTGTCAGGGAATGTTTGATGGGAGGATTCCTACGTGCTGTCTCTCATGAGTCCTTCGTCCCTCTTCAAGCGGAACAGCACGCTGCTCCCAGGGACTGAGGTCATTGTGTGAGGCAGGCTTGGGTCTCCTTTAGTAAACATTCTCTTTAGGACAAAACTGCTTAGTCTCGTTCCCCTTTAAGATATGGATTGTCTCCTGACCTTGTGACTAACATTACCCCTTGTTCCCTTGGTAACGGTTGCTGTACGTTTGGTTTTCTGATCTCTATCATTCCCAAAAGAAGTTTCTTGTACCACAGCCTATATATACTCATAGGAAAATCATTAAAGCACCTTTGCTTCCATTAGAGCTTAGGTCCCTGGGTCTTTTTTGTCTCTCTCTCTCTTTTCTCTCTCTCTCTCTTTTTCTGGCTGACTCTCTGGAGCGTGGAGACCGGTCATGCTCACTTTTCTGCCCGGGCTTCTAAGACCCCCTCGAGAGGGCGCCTGGTACCTTGGTGAGGGATGCACGCCCTCTGTCAAGGACAATATTGGTCCTCTGTGTAAACCAAGGGATATCAGCCTCCTTCTCTCTTTTATTTCTGATCGTGAACTCCATACCACAAGGTTCCGGTCCATTAAAGGACCCCAGCAAATGTGGCCAAAGAACAGGGACACTGGTATACGTGGTATATCGGGTGGAGTGACTCATGGACCTATTGAGGTCTGTAAATACTAAGGCTTGGGTTAAAAGGCTGGCCAGCCCCATTATTTTTCTACTTTACTTCACCACTTCTTTACATTTCAGGGACTTCTGGTTTCACGCCAATGATTAGAGGCTTGCCTTCAAACAGTATTTGAACATAATCCTTAGTTTCCTCATAAATGCAGTTTTGACTTATAAATATGGGTCCGGGTCAAAGAAAATGTTAAATGAGCAGCCAAACAAGGAAAAACTATTCCAATTGATCTCTAGCCCCTATGCGCTCTTATTAAAGCTGTAATTCTGCCATTTCAAGGTATATTCTAGCCCTTCCAATATTCAGCAACAGACAAAACACTTATTATAAACATGTAAATTAAATGATTAAACTTTACAAAAGGCTCAATTAAAACATTACAAAATATCTCAAAATTTTCTTGCTAGCCCTGCCCTGGCTGCTCCAAATGCTTCTCCTCTGCCAACAGTTGCAACACCAAAAGTCTCTTTGTTGGAACCTAATGAAAAGTTACATTAATTTTTAAGCTAGACTAGAAGCTGCTATTTCCCGTACTGTAATTGGAGAAGAAACTTAAAAAACAGCTAGAAAAATTACTTGCTTATGAGAATGCATATCAGAAATGTCAAAGAGCTATAGCTGCAATTTGTCAGACTAGGATTATTATTGATTATATAAAGGCTTGTCACAATCTAGGATCAAAAACTTAAAAGATGCAAATACTAGTTGAAACAATGCTACAACCTTTTAAAAAGAGAAATGAAGGATGCTTTACATGTGGAGATAAAAACCGTTTAAAAAGGGTACTGCCCTAAGAAGGCTAATAAAAAACCTCCAAAATTTGTGCTTTCTGCCACAGAGGAATGCACTGGGCCAAAGACAGTAAATTTAAATTTGATATTGAAGGAAAACCTATTTCACGAAAATCGAAAGAGGGGACTTCCCAGGACCCTACATCAAAAAAGAGAGGCAAATTCTATCTTGTCCCTCAAACCCTCAACGTCCAGCAGTGCTGCCATTAATATACCAGCCCTAAATGATTTTTTCCTTTACCCTTAAGCAGTCCCTTCTAGAGTACCTACTGGAGTTTTTGGACCCCTACCCCCACAAACCTTCAGGCTTTTACAGGGCTGATCTAATTTGGCTTCTAAAGGAATTACTGTTCAGCGTGGAATAATTGATTCAAATTGTAAAGGAGAAATTCAAATTATGATGTCAGCTCAGATTCTATGGCAATTCAAATGGGGGGACAAAATTGCTCAATTACTTCTTTTGCCTTACACTTCTATTAACTTCTCTAATAAGGTATGGACAGGCAGATTTGCAATACAGATCAAAAACAATCCTTATGGACATATTTGTTATTTAAATATGTCTGACCAAATATAAATATCAAAATTAATGGTAAAAGATTTTCTGGTCTCCTTGGCACTGGATCTAATATTATTATTATTTCCAAACACTTGTGGCCCAAATCCTGACCTATACAAAAAGTCTCTTGCCAAATTGCAGGAATTTCTCAAGCCAAAGTACAAGAAATTTATTAATATTCAAATCTGCCCATATAATAGACCAAAAGGCCAACCTACAACATTAAGACCTTATGTGATAGATGCACCCCTTAATCTAATAGGAAGGGACTTACTTATGCAATGGCAAACTCAGATATACATTCCACATTTTTCCTAGGGGCCACTGCTCATTTTACAAACAAAACAGTTATTAAAATAACTGAGAAAATTTATGAGCCTATTTAGACAAAGCAATGGCCCCTTATGAAAGAAAAATTACAAGCTACTAAAGAACTTATAAACACACAATTAAAAAGGAAACATATTGAAGAATCTTGCTCTTTTTGGAACTCTCTTATTTTTGTTATACAAAGGAAATATAACAAATGGTGTCTCTTAACAGAGTTTAAAAAGTTAATTCTTTTTTGAAACCTATGGGTACATTGCAACCAGAGATCCCATCACCTATTACTATTCCTCAAAATTGGCACATTATTATTACTGATTCACAAGATTGATTTTTTAATATGCCTTTACACCCTTTAGACTGGGAGAGACTAACTTTCTCTCTCCCTTATCCTAATCATATCGGGCCTCATAAAAGATTTCAGTAGACTATGTTACCTCAAGGTATGCTTAAAAGTCCTGCTACTGCTGCTGCTAAGTCACTTCAGTCGTGTCCTACTCTATGCGACCCCATAGATGTCAGCCCACCAGGCTCCCCTATCCCTGAGATTCTCCAGACAAGAGTACTGAAATAGGGTTCCATTGCCATCTCCATAATAGTCTTAGCAGTTGTCAAATTTTGTAGCCAGGGCTTTACGTCCTATGTGAAAAAATTCCGTCATGCATATGTCATTAATAATATACTATAGCTACAAAAAGAGAAATGGATATTTTTGACACTGAATGGCTATGATATTCTTTAGACTCTGGTGAAAACTGATGAAAATAAAATCTTTATTGAAATTGCAAAACCGGTACTTGATGCACGTGTAGTAAAGGGAAAGGTTAACTTGTTAATATATATATATATATTTGGAACTCCAGTTCTGCCTGGGAAACAAAAATAGGCCTAAGAAAAAACCTTAAGTTAACTCTTATCATGTCCTTGGGCATACACAGCCCACTCTATCTAGGACTCCAGCAATGAGCAAATTGGTGGAGCTCAAAATAAATAAATAAAACAAAAAGATATTTTAAATTTCATAAGGGGAACTATGTCTATGTATCTAAAATTATCTATGTCTCAATGTATGTTTTTGTTTTTAGATAGTGTGAAGTTAATGGGCTCTATTTGGATTCAGCTTTTACATGAACTGAAGGGTGTTCAAAGTTGGTATAATGTTTATTTAATTGTGAATGTGATTTCAATATAATTATTTGTTAATCTAGTAGAGACTTTTCTTGAGTCATCAACATTATATAATACTTTTGTTATGCCTTGGTTTGGGGTAAGATACGATTGTCAAAAAAAAGGTAACTCTTTATATATATATATATAAATTTATAGATGAGATGAAAACTTTTAGATAAGCTCTATTAAAAAGAATTGTATTTTTGATAAAATGATCTATTCTCTATAATCTGGAGTGGTCTCTTGGGATTAGAGTGACTTAGGTTGCTGGAGTTGTGCTGAACTAAGTAGTAGAAGTTTGTTGAATGGCTGGGTCATTTCCAAATGAATTAGGATTTTAAAGTGTTAATTGCTGAACATTGGCTTACTCTTACAAGGGGATTTTCTTGCAGAAGAGCTGAAGAGATTTTGAGCTGTTAATGAATATAAATATATATTTGTACTGGAATGGATGTATATACAATATAATATGATTTGATAAATATGTTCAATGATCTATAAAATGCTAACATACAAGATATTTCATGGTTGCTATAGAAAAGTAAAATATATGCTTTTAATAGAAAGATATAAGAGATGGCAAATAAGATGATGAATACAAAAATATTTTTTTAATTGTTGAAACATTTATTATAGAATAAAGTAGTATTTGCATAGGCTTTGCTAGGCTAGTTTTTCATTGTCGTTCTAGCTACAGCAAATGTTCTTTCTCCAAATTAGGCCAAATTAGAAACAAAAGAAAAATTCTGGAGAAACATTTAACAGAATTAACTTTGGTCAGCAGATACATTCAGACTGCAAATATATTGGAAAATGCAGTTGAAATGCTTGGGTGGATCACAATGAAAACCACAAAGTATGATGTGTTTATTTGAAATAAACATTGCATTTGTTTATTGTGCTATCATATTTTGTTTTGGCCTTTTAACTTTTAGGGATGTTTAGTGCTGGAATTTTAGAAGGGCTTATGACAAATGAAGGAAAATTTTATGGCAAATAGATGTAACTCATTGTCCTGAACTTTCTTCCTCTTCCTTCTTACATGTCTCGATCAATACAAATTCTTCTTTTCTAGGGGCAACACCTCTCTAAGGTAAGACTACACAACATGTTATAACCCACCTATCAACTTACTTCACGATAATGAGAACACTTAATTCTATAAAAACAGACAATGACTCTCCCTATATTTCTAAGCAGTTCAAACAATTTTTACATTCATTCTCTATTAAACAGATTGCAGACATTCCTTATAGTCCACAAACACAAGACATGATTGGACAAACACATTACACACTGTAACTGCAAATAAAAAAGTAAATAAGAGGAAATACACAGGAACACTTTTGTCTTCCTTGTCCAGAGCAATCTTTACTAGATTCTGGTGTAATGTAGTCTTTAATCCTATAACTCTTATTGGTGTGACTTTATTTCTGTTTCCAATCTGTAGGACTCTTAAAGCAGAGCGAGAATGGCATAAAAAAATAAAAGACACCATTTCCCGGATGGATTATTTGTTCCTAAGAATATAAAAAATGTGGAATGTTCGCCTTCTTTTCAGGTCTGTCTTGAAAGTGTAGGCATCCTCTTAAACACACTGAACAGTGAGATTCAACAGTTGCTAAGCTGCATTTCTTTTTCAAGGACAAGGTCAAATATATTTGGATGTGATTAACATTTCATTTGTCAAGTTGTTCCGCATCACCTTTTCAATAATTTCACTTAGGAAAAAAATATTTGAATGGTTACTCCTAATACTTTGCCCCAAATAACACAAACCACAGCCTAATACCAGTCCCAAACAGATTTCTGAATGATTTTTTTTCTTTTTGGACTGAAATATTTCCTAAGAATGTTTTCATCATTATCGCATTCCTTTCTTTTTATAGCTATTGTTAATATCGCCTTATTTGTTTTAAACTTTTTAAACTTACCACAAAGAGATGTTTTGACAAAAGTAAACAACAACAACAACAACAACAAAAAAGAAGTTTTGAAACATTAAAGGACACCTCCTTTCCTTTGCCCATTTGATATCAAGATGGGCTAACTAATCAATGGAAATCTAAGAAACTAATCTTACAGGGAAAGGATATGCTTCTATTTCTCCAGATGGATCCAACGAGCTCACATGACTTCCTCTTCAGAAGATTCAACCTAAGGGGGCCCCCAGCATTCAGATTAGAGATGAAACAGCAAAAAAACCCAGGAAGAAAAAATTCCAATACAAGCCATGGCAACATTAAAAATTTCCAAAAAACACCGCACTTCGACCTTATGATCTCCCTACTTGGGGACAGATAAAAACCCTTACTAATTAAACTGAAAATCTGATTTCTCAACAGAGAATGCCTCGGAATCCTGAAAATATTTTTCTTCGCTATGCTTACTTTGCTTGCTTTTGCTTCCCCCGCTCAGGCTGACTTGATTGATCACACTTACTGGGCTTATATACCTAAACCCTCTTTTTTATTGTAGGTTGTAAAATGGACAGATATAGGACCAATCATATCCACTAATGAGTCAACACATATGCCCCCTCCTTGGAACTTGGAGGGGCCCTCTCATCCTGAAGAAAAAGAAAAACTAATTAATATCTTTCTAGGTTATGAAATCCTTCCTTTGTGTATGGACATAATAGAATTATGCATAAACGTTAGCTGACAAACTTAGGCCTTCCCCTGCTTCCAAAAGAGGACTTTCTGATGCTTCTTGGATTACTTACTGCCCTTTCTTTGTCCATGAATCATGTTTATACTACTAAAACTTTAGGAAAAGAATTAAAGAAAAAACAAAGAACATTATGCAAAGCGTTTACCAATAAGAACTTTAAATATATTTCTGTTCATTGGGACAAATGTCAGGCCAAACCAGGAAAATTAATGTTTACAGCTAATCATACAATTGTCAATTGGGGACCCCATAGTATGTAGTTATTCAACTGCTCAGATGATATTAACAATACTATGTATGATTATATTACTCAAGTAACATGGAAGGTTACTAATACTACAATGAAACATTATCATGACAAAGGACTTCTTGGCTAGCTTGACGATGGAATGGCCCCCACCTCGTCCTCGAATCATCCTTGGTAAACAGATTGGGCCTAAACAATGGGACATCTGAAAACTTGCTGCAAACACCGAAGAACTTGGGACTTGGACCAGACATTTCACAGGGACCAATCATAGCTATAGCAATTATTTCTTTCACTATAATCAATCATATTTTATACAAGCCTATGTTCCACTTCCTTTTGTTGTAGCTATAGGAAATTTACAATTCAATAAGACTTTATGTTCTGTAGCTTGCATAAATTGTAAATTATATACTTCTCTTAACTCCTCTATTTCCTTAAAAAATGACTCCCTTTTGATTCTTCAATCTCGACATAATCTATGGTTACCAATAAATCTCCAATGGCCCTGGGAAGAAGGTCCCAAGGCTAGACTTGCTTCCCAGTTATTTACTAAATTGCTCTAGTGATCTAAACGATTCATTGGATGGCTGATTTTTGGCATTATAGGATTAATAACTATTTGCACCATTGCTGCCATCACTAGCATTACTTTACAAACCTCAATTCAAACACATAATTTTATCCAAAATTGGACTAAAGATGCTCATATTATGTGGGCCACTCAGGCTCAAATAGATGAGGATATTCAAAAAGAAATACAGGAACTGAGAACAACCATCAAATGGGTTGGAGATCAATGAACAGATGTACAAAAACAGATGATGCTAAAATATGATTGAAATTCTACTCAATTTCATGTTACTCCTGTTCATTCTATAATAGTGGTTACAACTGGAAACAAATCAAGTTTCATTTTTAAAACATATATGATAATACCTTTCTGAATGTACAGTTATTACAAAAAAGAAATATGTGAAACCTTTTCTAATAATCTGCCCTCTTCCACTAGTATGAGAACTTTAGCTAAACAATTGGCTGATCAATTGTCTGGGCTAGACCCACATGGATGGTTTCAAAGCCTTACTCATAGCATTGGGTTTAGAACTATAATTTTGGTGATTGTCTTAACAATTATATTTGTTGTCTACTATTGCCTTCATGCAAAGATTGTCAAAACTGAATAAACTCTGATGGTCAGAACTCTTCTTACAAATATTATAAATAAATAAGGGGTAATTGTCGGGGAATGTTTGATGGGAGGATTCCTACGTGCTGTCTCTCATGAGTCCTTCGTCCCTCTTCAAGCGGAACAGCACGCTGCTCCCAGGAACTGAGGTCATTGTGTGAGGCAGGCTTGGGTCTCCTTTAGTAAACATTCTCTTTAGGAAAAAACTGTTTAGTCCCCTTCCCCTTTCTTGAGATATGGATTGCCTCCTGACCTTGTGACTAACATTACTCCTTGTTCCCTTGGTAACGGTTGCTGTACGTTTGGTTTTCTGATCTCTATCATTCCCGAAAGAAGTTTCTTGTACCACAGCCTATATATACTCATAGGAAAATCATTGAAGCACCTTTGCTTCATCAAGCTTAGGTCCCGGGTTTTTTTTTGTCTCTCTCTCTCTTTCTCTCTCTCTCTCTATCTTTTTCTGGCTGACTTTCTGGAGCGTGGAGACCCGTCGTGCTCACTTTTCTGCCCAGGCTTG
Organism: Odocoileus virginianus; assembly: GCF_023699985.2. Lineage (NCBI taxonomy): Eukaryota > Metazoa > Chordata > Mammalia > Artiodactyla > Cervidae > Odocoileus > Odocoileus virginianus. The sequence goes on from NC_069683.1 coordinate 3,458,204, forward strand.
TAAGACCCACCCAAGAGGGTGCCTGGTACCTTGGTGAGTGATGCAAGCCCTGTGTCAAGGACAATATTGGTCCTTTGTGTAAACCAAGGGATATCAGCCTCCTTCTCTCTTTTATTTCTTATCGTCGACTCCATGCCACCAGGTTCTGGTCCATTAAAGGACCCCAACACATGACTGACCATGCTCAGGGTGTTCATCCTCAAGACACAAATCCTAAGGTGTCATGGGTATTTTCCCATAAGGTTCTGATCATTTCTATTTTATTAATCAATTCTTCCCTGTTCACTAGAATTGAATGCAGAATCATGGTCTTTCTCTAACTTCTGGGAGATAAAAACTCACCAGCAAATGACAAATTCATCAGCTGAGCTGCTTCCTGCAAGCTACGTCTACCAGTTATATCCAAGGTGGTTGAAGACATATATTTTCTAACACATCCTCTGAGCTGATTCTGTGACTTGTGTTAGAAAAGCATCGTCCATACATTCTTTGTGTTGTGGAGATGAGATCTGTGGTATTTTTTCCTCTTTTTCTGCCACATTATTTTTTTAAGTTGTTTTAAGTGAAGTATAATTGCTTTACAGAATTTTGTGGTTTTCTGTCATACATCAACAGGCATTTTTTCCCTTTATTTTTGTTAATCTTTCCCCTGATTCTTTCACAAATGCCTGTCACTTGGCTTCTTCTATCCTCAGCTCTCTGGCTTCCTAGGGTCTCCCTGACACATGTGAGACTCCCATCATGGGCCACAAGCTCATGCGCACTTTCCCAGGAAAAGATGGAGTTTTGTTTTAAAAATATCAGATCAGACCAGAGTGGTGGAATATGGAAGGGTCTGCTCAAGAAAGGCATTCCTCTGACTGGAGAATCAAGATGAGGAGATGGTAGAAGACCCTGATTAGACAGAGAAGTTGCGAAATTGGAGGGAAATGAGAATTGTGGAAAGAAGATGTTGCTATTGTCAAAAAACCAAAATATTTCTTTTTTTGCAAACTTGCCATATGCTTGTGTATTCTGTTTTTATCAGTCAGGTGACACTCACAGAGCAGAGCTTCATGAATCAATATTTTTAACCCTATGCTTTGAAGCCAGTTGGAAAAATTATATACTAATGTGAAAACAACAAGGAAAACATAAAAAAAAAAAATCTGTTTAAATTTCTACTCTATAGATCTTGAATTAGTTTATTTAACACCTTTTATTCTCCATTTCTTCATGTGTATAATGTGGAGAAAAAGTTTCTAATTGGGCTAAAATCAACTTTCTTATAGAATATTTTAGAATGGATTCCCAAATGCATTTAAGAATTGAGAAACTTCCCTCTTCAATATTAAATGGAAATTGTATTTTTAAGATCAGCTATAAAGGGCTTTATGGTAAAAAACCTACCTGATTTAAAAATTTGTCACTGTTATTTGTGTGCTCTGAGAATCATTATTTTAATGTTTTAGTATCAGTTTTTCCATCTTTAATATGGGAATACCGTTCACTTTCCTTATGATGAGGTTTAAGTGAGGTCATGCATTTGAATATGTCTCTCAGTCCTGGATGTTCATTGGAAGTACTGATGCTGAAGCTGAAACTCAAATACTTTGCCCACCTCTTGTGAAGAGATGACTCATCGGAAAATATCCTGATTCTGGAAGGGATTGAGGGCGGGGGATAAGGGGACGACAGAAGATGAGATGGCTGGTTGGCATCACTGACTCAATGGACATGAGTTTGAGTAAACTCCGGGAGTTGGTAATGGACAGGGAGGCCTGGCATGCTCTGATTCATGGGGTCTCAAAGAGTCAGACACGACTGAGTGAGTGAACTGAACTGATGGTGTCTTTGGGCTTCACAAATGGTGCTAATGGTAAAGAGTGCTCCTGCCATTGCTGGAGAGGTAAGAGATACAGTTTCCTGATCCCTGGTTCAGGAAGATCCCCTGGAAAAGAGCACGGCAACCCTCTCCAGTATTCACACCTGGAGAATACCGAGGACAGAGGCGCCTGGCTGGATGTGGGCCATAGGGTCGCAAAGAGTTTGATGCAGCTGAAGCGACTTAACACACACGACACGTTGTATTTTAGGTATCCCTTGAAAGTCTATTTTTTCAGCTATTTTGTTGGATGCGAGTTATGAGGAAAAACAGTGAAGGAAAGTGATTAAGACTGAAAGTTAAGAAAGATAAGTGTTTTGAATCTGAGATCTGCAGGCTGGGTGAACTTTGGTCAGTCACTTAACCACTCTGATTTCAGTTACTTCTTCCATAAAAGTGGTTGTATTACGTGTATCACACTGAATGAACTACACGACCAAAAAGAACTCTACAAAGTTGAAAAGCCTGTGTCACTGTACGCTTTCAACATCCTTCAACATTTTGATGCTCACCTGATGAAATGCTTTCTGTTTCAGGCACTCTAGTTGTAGGAGTCTGAGAAATTTCTACTTGAGTGAAAACCTTTTTTTCCAGATTTTACTCACCTATTTGTAGCTTTCTTCTTATAAGACAATGGCTCCATTTCAAAACAAAACAAAACAAAAAAACATAATGCCAAGAACAAAAACCAAAACCTGAAATACACATAGTACCTACTGTCAGCATCTGAGCCAACCCCAAACCTAGTGTAAATAATAGCTAGACCTTCAGGCTCAATTAGCTTTCAAGTTTTGCTAGATAGGAATCCTGAAAAATTGGTTTGGGAGGAGATAAGTGATCATGGAGCTTGAACACATACTTGAAATGCTTTTGGAAAGATGGCTAAGGTCCCAGCCACCCAGCCGCTGGAACAGAGAGAGAGGGCAGACTTCAAGTTCCTTACCGTGGCGTCTTCCCCAGCGTAGTGGTTGAGGACCTGGCGCCCACCAGGATGCCTGTCCGCCCAGCCAGTAACATCGTAGACCTTGCGATTGATCACCAGCCACTGGTCAGTCTCCTGACTGTGTCTCTGGATCTCCTGCCAGGTGTACGTGTTGAGGCTTTTTCTGGGCAAGTCGCACTTGTCGTTTGCCTCCTGCTTTGCAGAGAGCCTGGCATTCCCACTTGCTCCTGGTTTCCTGTTAGCCTGATGCCTCGCACCTAGGTACTGCTGGCTCTCATCTACAAGGCTCTCATTGCCCTCAGGCTTTTCTTCAAACGTCATCGTCCTGGTACTTTTAGAATCTCTGGCTTGACACCTGGAATTTCTAATTCTCACCTGATTGAACTACAGAATGACCTTTCCCTCTCCTTTTATTCCATGAAGAAGCCTACACAGAAAACTTTTTAGCCAACTTGACTCTTGGCAAAGCTGAGTGAGCTCCTTCCCAGCGTTTCACTTCTCTGTCCTGAGTCTTTTTTTGTCCTGATGAAGACCGTACTACCTTTCCCCACACCCAAGAAGATTAGTCTACCTTTCTCTCTTCTCTCTCTCTGCTGGCTGATCATTTCGCAGCGTTCTTATTCATCATTAAAAGTCCCTTAGTCAAGAGCTGGAGCCAATCACAAACCAGAGGATGGTGTGGCCTGACCCCTGGGAGGAGGGGCTGGGCTCCTTCTCTAGGTGGATATGAACTCCTCCTGGAATTGGGAAATGTTCTTTTGTTCTCTTGTTGTTGTTAAGATTGGAAATTTTCCTTTTATTTTGGTTTTCTCCAATTACTGTTCTTTTTTTTTTTTAAAACTAATTGAGAAACCGTATGCAGGTCAGGAAGCAACAGTTATAACTGGACATGGAACAACAGACTGGTTCCAAATAGGAAAAGGAGTATGTCAAGGCTGTATATTGTCACCTGGCTTATTTAACTTAAATGCAGAGTACATCAGGAGAAACACTGGGCTGGAGGAATCAAAAGCTGGAATCAAGATTTCCAGGAGAAATATCAATAACGTCAGATATGCAGATGACACCTCCCTCACTGCAGAAAGTGATGAGGAACTAAAAACTCTCTTGATGAAAGTGAAAGGAGGGTGAAAAAGTAGGCTTAAAGCTCAACATTCAGGAAACAAAGATCATGGCATCCAGTCCCATCACTTTATGGCAAATAGATAGGGAAATGATGTAAACCATGTCAGACTTTATTTTCCTGGGCTTGAAAATCACTGCAGATGATGATTGCAACCATGAAATTAAAAGACGGTTACTCCTTGGAAGGAACGTTATGTCCATCCTAGACAGCATATTTAAAAGCAGAGACATTACTTTGCCAACAAAGGTCCATCTAGTCAAGGCTATGGATTTTCCAGTGGTCATGTATGGATGTGAGAGTTGGACTGTGAATAAAGCTGAGCACTGAAGAAGTGATGCTTTTGAACTGTGGTTTTGGAGAAGACTCTTGAGAGTCCCTTGGACTGCAAGGAGATCCAAACAGTCCATCATAAAGGAGATCAGTCCTGGGTGTTCACTGGAAGGACTGATGCTGAAGCTGAAACTCCAATACTTTGGCCACCTGATGTGAAGAGTTGACTCATTGGAAAAGAGCCTGATACTGGGAGGGATTGAGGGCAGGAGGAGTAGAGGACGACAGAGGATGAGATGGCTGGATGCCATCACCAACTCAATGAACTTGAGTTTGAATAAACTCCTGCTGGGGTCCAGCCTCGGCAGGATCCAGGGAGCACCCTCAGGATGAACGGCGTTGGCGAGAGAGAGAGAAGACACGTGAGACCCGCCTTGATAGGGCCAAGTCTGCCAGGGAGTGGGAGGGAAAGAGAGAGAGAGAGTGAATGAACAGATGGGGGTATTTGCAGGGTCTGGCAGAGTCTGGCAATGCTTTATTTTTTTACCATAGCTTTTATACCCTAAGTTAGTACATTTGTAAGGGAAAGATAGTTTAACATTACATCAGCTTGTCCATCAAAAAACCAGGGTGTTTTCTGCATACTCCTTTGTTTATGAGGGTCTTGTACATTATCTTCTGGCCTTGGGGCCTATTAACATTTTATGCAGGTCAGGTGAATGTAAACCTATTTTCTGTTTCTCTGGTGACCTTAACTGAAAGGTAGCAGTCTCATAGGGCAACAGTACCGAGTAGAAGTATAACCTTGTTAACACAAAAATTAATCCTCCTGCAGAAGTTGTCAGTTGCGTTTATCTAAGAAGTTTACCCCACACAGACTCTGTGGCTTCGGTGAGGCAGCCTCTGCCTAGCACTCCTGGCTGACAATTAACAACCATCTCATTGTTACCACCCTAGGGTGGTCTTTCTCTAGGCTCTTATTTCTCCAAATCTTTAGCTATATTAACAATGGTTTCTATAACACAACCTTAGCACATGAAAAGCAAAAACAGCAAGCAAAACACAGCAAGCAAACGTCAACCCAATAACCACCTTTAGAATAATTTTTCTTATGTTTTCTAATAGGACTTTCTCACTCCCTGAAGGGCTCTATGTCTACTAGGGCCTTTATATGATCAGGTTCTTTATGCTATTTTATGCTTAGAGTATTAATATAAGCAATCATGCATATTAGTACCAAGGGCATAAATGCATTTGCCAAACAAACGAAAATACCAGCAAAGGAGTTTAAATTAAAACACTCCTTTCACCCTGGATAATCTCATAAAATACCACCACCTGGGAAATTTATTGATTAAAGTTCTAAATCGATTTTTATTTGGGAAGAGATGGGGGACGGCCTTCAGCCTGTGTCACAGAAATTAGGGAGTTGACTATTGAGGCAGGCATCAGAAAGACAGATATCATCTTTAAGGTGAGTGCCTGGGAGCAGCTTTTTGAAATCCCTGAAAACCTGATCCGCCTTGCCTGTCAGTTTTTCTCCTCATGACCTTGTCATGGGTGGGATCTCGTGTGCCAGCTACCGGCAAACTCCGGGAGCTGGTGATGGACAAAAGGCCTGGCGTTCTGTGATTCATGGGGTCACGAGTTGTCGGACAAGACTTAGCGACAGAACTGAACTGATCTGAGTGACATACAGATTTCTCAGGAGGCAGGTAAAATGGTCTAGTATTTCCATCTCTTTAAGAATTTCCCACAGTTTTTGTGATTCACACAGTTAAAGGCTTTAGTGTAGACAATGAAGCAGATGCAGATTTTTTCTGGAATTCCCTTGCTTTATCTATGATCCAATGGAGTTTGATAATTTGATCTCTAGTTCCTCTGCCTTTTCTAAATGCAGCTTGTATATTTGGAACTTCTTGGTTCACATACTGCTGAAGACTTGCTTAAAGGATTTTGCACATTACCTTGCTAGCTTGTGAAATGAGTACAATTGCAGGGTAGCTTGAACATTGCTGATTAGCTGGATGCTTTGCACAACCGTTGTTCTGTTTGGGTCTCCATGTCCTCATCTCACAACGATTGCATTAATGTTGTTCTCAAGGACTCAGTGATCCCAAAGAATAGTGAATTAGAAATCAAAAGCTATTTTTTGGCTGCTTGTTGAACATTGCATTGGATAATATCTGAGATTTTTTTTTCCAGCTCTTAGATAAAAAGAAGTCCTCTCTGTTTTCCTTGCTCTTGTAAAGGTAGGTCTTCATTGTTCTCATTAACCATAGACAAAGTGTACTTCTGATTCTGCTCTATTGTGTATGGGATTAAATCTTCAGATAATATGACATTTCATAATAAATATTTATCTCCTGTGAACATATCTGCCAAATATCCTACTAGGCGTTCTCAGGTGATGCACAGGAAAGGCCGAGTGTGACCTCTGCTCACAGTGGTTTCCCGTCCCCGACCGCTCACACCTTCTGCACTCCAGTTATGGTCTACTTGTGACGTCGCAAAGTCACCATGCCTAGGTTAGTCCATGCCACCCTGCCTTTCTAGGGTACTCCTGCTCGTTCTTCAGAATTCAGTTTAAGCAAGCACCTTTATTGTTTCATGCTCAATCTTGATAGAGAGAAACTCCTTCTTTGTGTTCTCACGATTCCTTCGGCACAGTGAGATTATTGCTTTGGTCACATCTTGTTTGTGTTTCTGTCGCCACTGTTGTCTCTTTCCCCCTCTAGATCTTCAATTGTTTGAAGGCAGGGAGCATGCCTTTTACACTTCTGCATTTTTCAAACCAGGCACTAACTCGTGTTCAGTATTCGCTTACAGAGTGAATGACTGGTTCAGTGGATAGCTAAGGCCCAGAGTTATGCACACTCTACTCTGTCATATATGCTTTCTGTGATGGAGGTGAGGGGGTGAGCGCCAGCCCCACTTAACCCCCAGCTCCTGTCTCGCCTTAGCGGTGCCAAGCCTTGTGACTGATTTCAGTGTGATCCCTGCCTGCTCTTTCTCACCTGGTCAGAGTGTCCTTAGGTCTTTAGTTCTCGGTGCACTCATTTATCTTTGGATGTGCTGTTTATATTCTTGTATCATTTACATAATCTTTAAGTCTGATGATGATTGCAAAGTCTGCTAAGCAAATTCTCATGAAGGGCAAAAGGTGATTTCTGAAGGCCTAACAAACTCTTCAGGTGATAAACTGAAGACCCAAACTGTGGTTTTCTAAGAAACATTTGCTGTTTGCAAGTGGCAGATTCATGCCTTTGCATTCCATACTGCAGTTGATCTTCTGATTCTTGCAGTTGTTTTTGCCTTTTATTGCACAACTGCTGTGTTCCAAAATGTTAATTGCAATTCCTCAGTCTTAACAGTTGATCCTTAACCCCATTTTGGAGATGAGTTTCAGAATAGATATGAAACCTCAAAGTCACGTAGCTGGAAAGTGACTCAAATAGGATTTGAACTTGGTTGTCATTGGCTTCATAGCGGAAGCTCTTTCTGTTTTACAAGGTGTTATTCCACTATGACTAATTTTCTTATGTATCAGTTTATTGTCAAGCTTCATCCTAGTGACCCTCCAAGTTTCCCCCTGAATTTGAACAGAGCCATTGAATATTTCAAGAAGGAATCTTCAATTTCTGACATCTATGGTGGGGGGGTGGGGAGTAAAAATAGAGCTACCACATTAACCATCAGTTTCACTCCTAGGTATATATCCAAGGAAAACAAAAACACTAATTCAAAAATGATATATGCACTGGAATTTATAATTGCCAAGCTATGGAAGCAACCTCTGTGCCCATCCATACATAGACAGATAGAGAAAGATGTACCAAACAGGGGGAGTTTTATAATCACAATTTCAATTTCAATACTGGTGATTAGTCTGTTTACATTTTCTGTTTCTTCATGCTTCAGTCTTGGGAGATTGTTCATTTTTAAGAATTTTTCCAGTTATTCCAGGTTGTCTGTTTTGTTGGCATGCTGTTTATAGTTGCTTGTAATAGTCTTTTATGATGCTTTTTATTTCTAGGGTATCTGTTGTAACTTCTTTTTCATTTATCTCTTTATCAACTTGAGCCTTCTTCCTTTTTTTCTTGATGAGTTTAAGTAGAGGTTTATCAATTTTGTTTATCTTCTAAAAGAACCACTTTTAGTTTCACTGATTTTTTTCTATCATTTTCTTCATTTCTATTTCATTTACCTTTGTTCTGATCTTTTTGATTTCTTCCCTTTTGCTAACTCTGAGGTTTTTTTTTTTTGGAAGAAAATTTAGTCTTATTTATTTTGAAAACCAAACCACTAGGAAAATATATTACAGTCTTGAAACAGCAAACAGACAATATTATCATTTCAAGTACTAAGTTGGTAAAAAAAACAAGGTCCTTATCAAAATGATAAGGGGCCAGAGCTGGGGCAAGAACAATACATGGAGCAAAGGCCCTGGTAAAAGTGGTATTTGGTAATGGAGGGCAGTCCCTTTATCGCTCTAAAGGAGCCACAGTTCACCCCTGAGTTGCTTACTTTTCCTCCCTTGACTTTTTTGTTGCCAGGGGATTGTCTCAACAAAGCTCTGTTCTTTCAGGGGGCAAAGTAAGCAACACTGGGTTTAGGCTTTCATTCTGTTTCATGAAAAACAGATTTTTCCAAAGCCCGTACTTCACAACCTTCTTATTTAAGTAGCTAATAGTTCCTCTTTCACTGTTCGTTCCTGAATATGAGCATATAATACTGTCAAAATCCCGTTTCCCTTCAAGGCCGAGTGTCACTGTAAGACTGTCTTGTCGCTTGGCTGACTCTGCTGCCGGCGGCCTCAGGGCCCACCATCGCTGCCAGTGAGAGGGAACACTTGCTTCCCTCACCAGTGTGATATCGCGTCTTACATTTCTGCAGGGTCTCCAGGCTGAATGATGTAATGTGTGAGAATTTTAGGAAACACACATCCACATCTTGATGGAGAAATGAGTACCTGCAGGGACCCTTTCAGAGTTTTTATCCAAACTGCCTCTCCCAACTTTACATCTTAACATCATGCCCTTGTCTATAAAAGAAAAACAAGCAAAACAAACCCCCTAAAGCCCCCTGCCCCTTTCTTCATTAGTGACTGCATGGATTTTATCAGTTTGTGGAATATGTTGTAGTGATCCTTCTGGTAAACAGCAGGTGGGAAACAAATGGAAACACCTCCTTTCATACTCCACTAGACCATAAGCAGCTTACACGAACCTGCCGGCCTCCTGGTATCTGTGCAGTAGGAGAATCTGGTACCTCGGAGGGCCCTGGTTTGGGACAAGGGAGACTCCCTATTGGCGGGAGAAGTACGTGCCACATGAAATTCAGGCTCACAACAAACCTCCTGTGCCATCTGTGACCCAAATTTTAGCACCTTTTTTTTTCTATTTCACTTTCTAGGATTGAAACACAAAGGAACCAGCGTCCAGAGGAAAGAAACACAGGCCTTAGACTTGCTGCCACCCTTAATTTCCTCATTCCTTAACTCTCCTTGAAAGACCCAAATCCCCATTCCTCCTTTTAAATCGATTCCTGCCCTCAACCCTGATGGCCACAGACAGCTAATTCCCCATGGATGATAGCGACTCCTTCATCTTCCTGGTCGTGGTTGGGATGAGGTTCATGTGGTCATCCACACACTTGGTCACGCAGGTCTCCAGCTGCTGCTTCACGTGAAGCTCCTTATTCCCTGCATCTATCGAATCTTTGGCCTTGTCATTGTAATACATAGTGCACCGGGCCAGGCGGTCCTGGAACTTCTCCAACTCGCTGGTCACCAGGGCTGGGCTTGAGCCAGAGGTGCATGGCAGCGCTCAGTGCCCTGGCGCACTTGCTGCGTGGACGCCTGGCTTTCCTCACAACAGGCGGCGCTACACCGGAACATAAGGCCCTGCATCTCCCGGATATTCTCCCTCTCCAGACTCTGCACCACGGAGTCCACCGCCTCCTGCACCTGGAGTTGCTGCTGCAGCTTCGCCATGGCGACCTGCGCGGTTCCCGGCTGCGCCGGCGCCCTAACTCTGAGTTTTGCTTGTTCTTTCTCTATTCGCTTTAAGTATAATGTCAGGTTGTCTTAGGCTGTTTGTGATTTTTCTTCCTTTTTGAGGTAAGATTGCGTCACTATAAACTTTCTTCTTAGATCTGCTTTTGCTGCATCGTGTAGGTTTTGGATGATTGTGCTTTCATTTTCATTTGTCTCCAAGTGATTTTTGATTTTCTATTTTATTTCTTCTGTGATCCACTGGTTGTTTAGTAGCATATTAGTTAGCCTCCATCTATTTCACAGTTTTGTTTTTTTTCTTGTGGTTGATTTCTAATCTCACAGTGCTGTGGTTGGGGAAGATGCTTGATGTGATTCTGATTTTTCTTAAATTTACTGAGGTTTGCTTTGTGGCCCAGCATGTGGTGAATCTTGGAGAATGTTCCCTTGTACACATGAGAAAAATGTGTATTCTGCTACTCTTGAATGGAATGCTCTATAAATATCAATTAAGTCTATCTGACTTAACATGTTATTTAAGGTCTATGTTTCCTTATTTGTTTTCTGGATGATCTGTCCATTAATGTATTACTGTCATTTACCCTTCTTTTTTTGGCTGTATTTCACTTATGTATTGGGATGCTCTTATGGTGGGTGCGTATATGTTTACAATTATTACATCTTCTTCCTGGGTTGATCACTTGATCATTATATAGTGTCCTTCTTGTCTTTTATACTAGTCTTTATTCTGAAGTCTATTTTGTTTCACATGAGTTTTGCTACTGCAACTTTCCTTTGATTTACATTTGCATGGGATCCCCTTTTCCATCCATACAGACTTTCATTCTGAATTGTCCCTACATCTGAAGTGGATCTCTTAAAGACAACATACATACAGGTCTCGTGATTTTATCCATTCAGCCAGTCTGTGTCTTTTGGTTGGAGCATTTAATCCATTTATGTATAAAGTAATTAGTGATAAGCATGTTCTTATTGCCATTTTTGGTAACTGTTTCAGATTTGTTTCTGTAGGCCTTTTTTCTTCCTTTCCTCTTTTGTCCTCTTGTGATTTGATGGTTAAGTTTAGTGTTGTGTCTGAGTTCCTTTTTCTTTACCTGTGTATGTATCTGTTGTATTGGGTTTGCCAAAGTGTTCATTTGGGTTTGTCTGAAGATCTGAATGTACTCTTTGGCCAACCCAACAGATTTTTGGTTTCAGGTTATTATGAGGTTTTGATAGAGTAGTCTGTATATAAACAAGATTGCTTTAAGTTGTTGGTCTTTTAATTCTAAATGCATTTCCAGTATACTGCATTTGTGCTCTGTATCACAGTTGCTGCTTTTGATATTATATTTGTGTGCCAATGATGTCCCACCTTTCCAGTAGTCATGTACGAATGCGGAGTTGGACCATAGTGAAGGTTGAGTGCCGAATTGATGTTTTCAAACTGTGGTGTTGGAGAAGACTCTTGAGAGGCCCTTGGACATCAAAGGGATCAAACCAGTCAATCCTAAAGGAAATCAACTTATTGGAGGGGAACTGAGAGGAAATTCTAAAAGAAATCTCTCATTGGAGGGACTGATGCTGGAGCCTAAGCTCCTAAGCTCCAATACTTAGGTCACCTGATGTAAAGAGCCAAGTCATTGGAAAAGACCCTGGTGCAGGGAAAGATTGAGGGCAGGAGAAGAAGTGGGAACAAAGGATAAGATGGTTGAATGGCATCATTGATTTAATGGACAGGAGTTTGAGCAAACTCTGACAGATAGTGAAGGACAGGGAAGCATGACATTCTGCAGTCCATGGGGTCACAAAGAATCAGGCATAACTTAGCAACTAAGGGATCGGGATCAGGATGGGGAATACATGTAAAAAAAAAAAACAAAAACAACAACAACAACAACAAAAAAGAATGGTAGCATCTCTATATTTGCCTTAACTGGTGAGCTTTTCCATTTGTAATCTTCTTGTTTCTGTTTGTGGTTCTTTTTTTTTTTTTCCTGCTTAGAGAACTTCCTTTTAACATTTATTTGCAAAGCTGTTCTGGTGGTGCTGAATTTCCTTAGCTCTTGCTTGTCTGTAAATCTTTTGATTTCTCCATCAAATTTGAGAGTGAGCTTTGCTGGTTAGAATATTCCTTCTTCTAGGGCCTTTCATTTCATTATTTTAATATGTCATGCCACTCCCTTTTGGCCTATAGAGTTTCTGCTGAAAAATCAACTGATAATCCTATGGCGTTCCCCTTGTATATTATCTGTTGCTTTTCCTTTGTTGCTTTTAATAATTTTTCTTTGCCTTTAATTTTGGTCAGTTTGCTTGCTATGTGTCTCAGTGTGTTCCTATTTGGGTTTATTCTGCCGGGGACTCTGCCGCCTGGACTTAGGTGAATGTTTCCTTTTTCATGTTAGGGAAGTTTTCAGCTATTATATCTTCATATACGTTTCTCAGGTTATTTGTTTAATTTTAGCAGCATGACTTACCTCATATAGGAAGCATTTGGAGTTGTTGTTCAGTTGCTTTTGAAGAAAGAATTAAATAAAATTTCAAGACTTTTTCAAAGAAAGGCCACTTTCCTGCTCCCTAGATTGACATTCTACATTTAATAAGATGTTCAGTGTTTCCCCAGCCGCATTACAATCTCACTCTGGTTTTGTTCCACAACAGACAGAAACCAAAGAACCTTGTCCTGTCTAAGGTGCAAGCTCAGGGGGAAGGCAGCTCTGCAGCTGCTTGCAACTTGATGTCAGATAATCACTCACAATCCATCTGCATATCTCATCAGAAAGGAGTCTAATTATCTTCTCCCTCTACAAATTCTCTGGAGAGAAATCTTTTCCCCCTCCCTAAGAAAAGTAATATCTTCAAGCTTAATTTCACTTGGTGAAGCAGAAAAGAGAGAGAGAGAGAAAAAATTGTAATTTTTCTTTATTCATGTAAATAGTCTTTTTTAAACCCTGGTTTTCTGATTTTATAGATCAACATTTAAAGTACTTAGACCCTAAACACAATATGCTCTCAGGGAAGCTGAATATGTGTGCAGTAGTGTAAATTAAATTCTAATTCACATATTTGTTCTCTTGCACTCCATTTCTCCCCTTCTAAGCTGACTGGGGCCAGGGGGAGGCTTAACTGAAGTTGTATATTATGATGTCATGTTAGATAACATTTCATTTGTGGGTTTGTGTGTGTGTGTGTGTGTGTGTGTGTATAGCTTTAGCATAATGAGGTGGAGAGGAGTTTTTTCCTAATCAGTTTGCCTTATGTCAACAGCTTAGATGAGTAATTCAGGCCTCTCAATGACAAATTTTCAGGTGTTCATTGTCTGGTTGCTTACTTCAGTTTCCCACTGCACAGATGTAGACTAAATTAATGAGGTGTACAAGCTTGGAGATTTATATACAATATTGCAGACTTTGTACAAGGAAGTCTTTAAAGATTCTGCTTTGCACTTAAGACCTTACCAGAGATGTCCAAGATGTGAGTTTGCAGAGACATTTGCTTTCCGTGAGATCCATTTCCACCCCCTGCATGTGTGATATTTCTCATCTACCTGGTGTTTGAGGAAATAGAGTTTCGAGCAGGTGCTGCTTTCATGGGTCAGGCTATTGGAGATGATCAAATGATTCATTTCAAGGTAAGAGACTGAAATCAATCCCTGTGATTGTCCTCAACTGGAATCTTTTCTTTCCCCCAGCGTGAAGAACACTGATTTCTGATAAGCCAGAGCAGTAAGCAGAGAGTAAATCAGGTGAACCTGGAACATTACTGCATTAGATTGTTAAAAGCACAAGGCAGGCATTGTGCCTTGTTCAAATTTGCATCTTGCAGTACCATATAGTGGACAATCAACTGATGGTAGTTTTCAGTATCTATATAGCAATGACTTCAGCTTAAAAAGCACTTTGAAATGTACCAGTGTCCTTAATATTTATTACTTAATACAAATGCTAGTAGATCAAAGCTTGGCATATGGTCCATATTTTGCAAATAAGGAAACAGACCCTGATAATTTAAGAAATTGCTCCAAGTCACAGATCGGTTCAGTTCAGTTGCTCAGTTGTGTCCGACTCTTTGGGACCTGAAAGACTGCAGCACGCCAGACTTCCCTCTCCATCCCCAACTCGTGGAGCTTGCTCAAATTCATGTCCAAGTCAGTGATGCAATCCAACCATCTCATCCTCTGTCGTCCCTTACTCTTCCTACCTTCAAACTTTCCCAGCATCAGGGTCTTTTCCAATGAGTCAGTTCTTCACATCAGGTGGCCAAAGATTTGGAGTTTCAGCTTCAACATCAGTCCTTCCAATGAATATTCAGGACTGATTTCCTTTAGGATTGACAAGTTGAATCTCCTTGCAGTCCAAGGTACTCTCAAGAGTCTTCTCCACCACCACAATTCAAAACCATCAATTCTTCATGACTGCTGGAAAAACCATAGTATGACTATAAGGGACTTTGTTGGCAAAGTAATGTCTCTGGTTTTTAATATGCTCCCTAGTTTGGGCATTGCTTTTCTTCCAAGTAGCAAGCATCTTTTAATTTCATGGCTGCAGTCACCATCTCCAGTGATTTTGGAGCCCAAAAATGTAAATCCCCTCACTGTTTCCATTCTTTCCCCATCTATTTGCCATGAAGTGATAGGACTGGATGCCATCACCTCAGTTTTCTGAATGTTCAGTTTTAAGCCAAGTTTTTCGCTCTCTTCTTTCACTTTCATCAAGAGGCTTTTTAACTCTTCTTCACTTTCTACCATAAGGGTGATGTGCTCTGCATTTCTTGGGTTATTGATATTTCTTCGAGAAATCTTGATTCCAGCTTTTTCTTCCTCCAGCCTGACATTTCACAAGATGTACTCTGCATATAAGTTAAATAAGCATTGTGACAATATACAAATAAGCAGCCTTGCTGAACTATCCTAAATTGAAACTAGTCTGTTGTTCCATGTCCAGTTCTAACTTGTTTCTTGACCTGCATACAGAATTCCCAGGAGGCAGGTGAGGTGGTTTTGTATTTCCATCTCTTCAAGAATTTTCCAGTTTATTATGATCCACAAAGTAAAAGACTTTGGCATAGTCACTAAAGTAAAAGTTGTTTTTCTGAAACCGTCTTGCTTTCTCAATGACCAATAGATATTTGCAATTGGACCTCTGGTTCTTCTCCCATTTCTAAACCCAGCTTGCACATCTGGATGTTCAGAGTTCACATACTATTTAAGCCTCTCTTGGAGAATTTTGAGCATCACTTTGCTAGTTTGTGAGATCAGTGCAATTGTGCAGTAGTTTGAACATTCTTAAGCATTGCCTTTCTTTGAGATCAGAATGAAAATTGACCTTTTCCATTCCTGTGGCTACTGCTCAGTTTTCCAAGGCACAGAATAGGTATTTATTAGTACCTCTGAGGGCTGGCAACAGCTCTTCCATATTTCAATTATTCTTTTTGTTCTGCCTCTGATGCTTTCATTTTTTCCAACGTTTGAAAGAAACATGAGTGAATGAATGAATGATGGATGGGGTAATATACCATGTCTCCAGGTTGGAAAGATTACCCTGGCAACCTTATTTAAGTTCTGCTTGATTATTAACACCCTGCTTATCATTTCATTGGAAATAGATGGAGAAACAGTGGAGACAGTGGATGACTTTATTCTTTTGGGCTCTGAAATCACTGCAGATGGTGATTGCAACCATGAAATTAAAAGATGCTCCCTCCTTGGAAGGAAAGTTATGACCAACCTAGATATCATATTAAAAAGCAGAGACATTACTTTGTCAACAAAGGTCCATCTGGTCAAGGCTATGGTTCTTCCAGTGGTCATGTATGGATGTGAGAGTTGGACTGTGAAGAAAGCTGAGCACCGAAAAATTGATTCTTTTGAACTGTGGTGTTGGAGGAGACTCTTGAGAGTCCCTTGGACTGCAAGGAGATCCAACCAGTCCATCCTAAAGGAGATCAGTCCTGGGTGTTCATTGGAAGGACTGATGCTGAAGCTGAAACTCCAGTATTTTGGCCACTTCATGGGAAGAGTTGACTCATTGAAAAAGACCGTGATGCTGGGAGGGATTGGGGCAGGAGGAGAAGGGGACAACAGAGGATGAGATGGCTGGATGGCATCACCAACTCGATGGACATGAGTTTGAGTAAACTCCGGGAGTTGGTGATGGCCAGGGAGGCCTGGTGTGCTGCGATCCATGGGGTCGCAAAGAGTCAGACATGACTGAGTGGCTGAACTGAACTGAACTGTTTATCTAACTTCTATGCAGAGTACATCATGTGAAATGCTAGGCTGTACTTTTCACCCTCCTTATTTGACTTCTATGCAGAGTACATTAAGTAATATGCCAGGCTGGATGACTCACAAGCTGAAATAATGTTTGCCAGGGGAAATAATAACAGCTTCAGATATGCAAACGATACCACTTATGTGGCAGGTGAAGAGGAACCAAAGATCCTCTTGAAGGTGGAAAAGGAAAGTCAAAAAGCTGTCTTAAAACTAAGCATTCAATAAATGAAGATCATGCCATCTGATCCTGTGAGTTTCAGTTCAGTCAGTCAGTCAAGTCTGACTCTTTGTGACCCCATGGACTGCAGCATGCCAGGCCTCCCTGTCCATAGCCAAATGCCAGGGTTTACTCAAACTCATGTCCATTGAGTCTGGGATACCATCCAACCATCTCATCCTCTGTCTTCCCCTTCTCCCCTAGCCTTCAATCTTACCTAGCATCAGGGTCTTTTCAAATGAGTCAGCTCTTTACATCAAGTGCCCAAAGTATTTGAGTTTTAGCTTCAGCATCAGTCCTTCCAATGAACATTCAGGACTGATCTCCTTTAGGATGGACTGGTTGGATCTCCTTGTAGTCCAAGGGACTCTCAAGATTCTTCCCCAATACCACAGTTCAAAAGCATAATTCCTTCGGTGCTCAGTGTTCTTTATAGTACAACTCTCACATCTATACATGACCACTGGAAGATCATAACGTTGACAAGATGGACCTTAGTTGACAAAGTAATGTCTGATTTTTAATATGCTGTCTAGGTTGGTCATAACTTTTATTCCAAGGAGTAAGTGTCTTTTTATTTCATGGCTACAGTCACCATCTGCAGTCATTTTAGAGCCCGAAAAATAAAGTCTGCCACTGTTTCCCCATCTATATGCCATGAAGTGATAGGCATGGATGCCACGACCTTTGTTTTCTGAATGTTGACCTTTAAGTTAACTTTTCTCTCTCCTCTTGCACTTTCATCAAGTATCTCTTTAGTTCTTTGCTTTCTGCCATAAGGGTGGTATGATCTGTATACCTCTCCCGGCAATCTTAATTCCAGCTTGTGCTTCTTCTAGCCCAGTGTTATCTCATGATGTATTCTGCATATAAATTAATTAAGCATGGTGACAATATACAGCCTTGACATACTCCTTTTCCTATTTGGAACCAGTCTGTTGTTCCATAGCCAGTTCTAATTGTTGCTTACTGACCTGCGTAGAAATTTCTCAAGAGGCATGTCAGGTGGTCTGGTATTCCCATCTATTTTAGAATTTTCCACTGTTTCTTGTGACCCACACAGTCAAAGGCTTTGGCATAGTCTATAAAGCAGAAATAGATGTTTTTCTGGAACTCTTGCTTTTTTGATGATCCAGGAGATTTTGGACATTGATCTTTCATTCCTCTGCCTTTTCTAAAACCACCTTGAACAGGTGAAAACTCATGGTTCACGCAGTGTTGAAGCCTGGCTTGGAGAATTTTGAGCATTACTTTACTAGCATGTAAGATGAGTGCAACTGTGTGGTATTTTGAGCATTCTTTGGTATTACCTTTCTTAGGGGTTGAAATGAAAACTGATATTTCCAGTCCTGTGGCCACTGCTGAGTTTTCCATATTTGCTGACATAGTGAGTGCTGCACTTTCACAGCATCATCTTTTAGGATTTGAAATAGCTCCACTGGAATTTCATCCCCTCCACTAGCTTTGTTCATAGTGATTCTTCCTAAGGCCCACTTGAATTGACATTCCAGGATGTCTGGCTCTAGGTGAGTGATCACACCATCATGATTATCTGGGTGTGAAGATCTTTTTTTGTACAGTTTTCTTCTGTATATTTGCTACCTCTTCTTATATCATCTGCTACTGTTTGGTCCATACCATTTCTGTCCTTTATTGAGCTCATCTTTGCATAAAATGTTCCCTTGGTATCTCTAACTTTCTTGAAGAGATTTCTAGTCTTTCCCATTCTATTGTTTTCCTCTATTTCTTTGCACTGATCACCGAGGAAGGCTTTCTTATCTCTCCTGGCTATTCTTTGGAACTCTGCATTCAAATGGGTTATATCTTTCCTTTTCTCCTTTGCCTTTTGCTTCTCTTCTTTTCACAGCTATTTTTAAGGCCTCCTCAGGCAGCCATTTTGCTTTTCTGCATTTCTTTTTCTTGGGGATGGTCTTGATTCCTGTCTCCTGTACAGTGTCAGAAACTTCTGTCCGTAGTTCGTTCATCAGGCACTCTGTCAGATCTAATCCCTTAAATCTATTTCCCATTTTCACTCTATAATCATAAAATATTTGATTTAGGTCATAAATGCATGATCTAGTGGTTTTACCTATTTTGTTTAATGTAAGTCTGAATTTTGCAGTAAGTAGTTCATGGTCTGAGTCACAGTCAGCTCCCAGTCTTGTTTCTGCTGAATGATAGAGCATCTCCATCTTTAGCTGCAAAGAATATAATCAATCTAATTTCAGTGGTGACCATCTGGTGATGTCCATGTGTAGAGTCTTCTCTTGTGTTGTTGGAAGAGGGTGTTTGTTATGACCAGTGTGTTCTCTTGGCAAAACTCTGTTAGCCTTTGCCCTGCTTCATTCTGTATCCAAGGCCAATTTGCCTGTGACTCCAGGTGTTTCTTGTCTTCCTAGCTTTGCATTCCAGTCCCCTCTAATGAAAAGGACATCTTTTTTGATTGTTAGTTCTAGAAGGTCTTGTAGGTCTTCAATAGAACCGTTCAACTTCTGCTTCAGCATTACTGATAGCGGCATAGTCTTGGAATACCATGATATTGAATGGTTTGCCTTGGAAATGAACAGAGGTCATTCTATCATTTTTGAGGTTGCATGCAAGTACTGCATTTTGGACTGTTTGTTTACTATGATGGCTACTCCATTTCTTCTATGGGCTTCTTGCCCACAGTAGTACATATAGTGGTCATCTGAGTTAAAGTCATCCATTCCAATACATTTTAGTTCACTAATTTAAAATGTCAGTGTTCTCTCTTGCCATCTCCTGTTTGACCACTTCAATTTGCCTTGACTCATGGACCTAACATTCCAGATTCCTATGCAATATTGTTCTTTATTGCATTGGACCTTGCTTCCATCAGCAGTCATATCAGCAACTAGGTGTTGTTTTTTCTTTGTCTTCGTCTCTTCATTCTTTCTGGAGTTACTTCTCCACTGATCTCCAGTAGCATATGTGGCACCTATTGACCTGAGGAGTTCATCTTTCAGTGTCCCACCTTTTTGCCTTTTCATCCTGTCCATTGGGTGCTCAAGGGAAGAATACTGAAGTGGTATGCCATTCCCTTCTCCAGCGGACCACATTTTGTCAGAACACTCCACCGTGACCCATCCGTCTTGGGTAGCGTACAGGCATGGCTCATCCTTTCACTGAGTTTGACAAGGCTGTGGTCCATGTGATCAGATTGGTTAGTTTTCTGTGATTGTGGTTTTCAGTTTATCTGCCCTCTGATGGAGAGGGATAATAGGTTTATGGAAGTTTCCTGATGGGAGAGACTGACTGAAGGGGAAACTCGATTTTTTTCTGATTGTGGGATCATGCTCAGTAAACCTTTAATCCACTTTTCTCTTGATTGGTGTACCTGTGCTCCCTCCCTGTCATCTACCTGCCTGGAAATCTGTATGCAGGTTGCAGGTCAGGAAGCAACAGCTAGAACTGGACATGGAACAGCAGACTGTTTCCAAATAGGAAAAGGAGAACATCAAGGCTGTACATTGTCACCCTGCTTACTTAACTTATATGCAAAGTACATCCTGAGAAACGCTGGGCTGGAGGAAGCACAAGCTGAAATCAAGATTTCTGGGAGAAATATCAATAACATCCAATATGCAGATGACACCACCCTTATGGCAGAAAGTGAAGAAGAGCTAAAGAGCCTCTTGATGCAAGTGAAAGAGGAGAGTGAAAAAATTGGCTTAAAATTCAACATTCAGAAAACTAAGATCATGGCATCCAGTCCCATCATTTCATGGCAAATAGATGGAGAAACGGTGGAAACAGTGTCAGACTTTATTTTTTTGGACTCCAAAATCACTATAGATGTTGAATGCAGCCATGAAATTAAAAGATGCTTGCTCCTTGAAATGAAATTTATGACCAACCTAGGCAACATATTAAAAAGCAGAGACATTCCTTTGCCAACAAAGGTCCATTTACTCAAAGCTATGGTTTTTTCCAGTTGTTGTATACGTATGTGAGAGTTGTACTATAAAGAAAGCTGAAAGCTGAAGAATTGATGCTTTTGAACTGTGGTGTTGGAGAAGACTCTTGAGAGTCCCTTGGACTGCGAGGTGATCCATCCTGTCCATCGTAAAGAAGATCAGTCCTGGGTGTTCATTGGAAGGACTGATGCTGAAGCTGAAACTCCAATACTTCAGCCACCTGATGTGAGCAGCTGAATCATTTGAAAAGAGCCTGATGCTGGGAAAGATTGAGGGCAGGAGGAGAAGGGGACAGAGGGTGAGATAGTTGGATGCCATCACCGACTCAATGGACATGAGTTTGGGTAAAGCTAAGTAGTTGGTGATGGACAGGGATGTCTGGCATGCTGCAGTCCATGGGGTTGCAAACATTTGGACATGACTGAGTGACTGAACTGAACTGAAATTATGGTGGAGGTAATGAAGATAATGGTGATCTCCTTCAAAAAATCCCACGCATGTACTGCTACACTCAGTGTCCCCTATTCTGTAGCAGGCCACCACCAACCCACATGTCTGCTGGAGACTTCTGGACACTCACAGGCAAGTCTGGGTCAGTTTCTTTCAGAGGCACTGCTCCTTTCTCCTGAGTCCTGGTGCACAAGGGTCTGTTTGTACCCTCCAAGAGTCTATGTCCCAGTCCTGTGTACATCTGGCAGCTCTGTGGTGAGGTTAATGGCGACTTCCTCCAAGAGGGCTTATGCCATGCCCAAGTCTGCTACACCCAGAGCCCCTGTCCCTGTGGAAGTCCACTGCTGACCCACACCTCCACAGGAGATGCTCAAACACAGTTTTGCCTCAGTCTCTGTGGGGTCCCTGGGTCCTGGTGTGCACAAGGTTTGTCTGAGACCTCTGAGTGTCTCTGGTGGGAATGGGGTCTTAATTGGGTTTCTCTGACCTTGAATGTGGTTGTCTTTCAGGTGAGATGGGAGCCACTGAGGTCTTGAGAAGAAGAGTGACTTGTTCTCATTTCTTTCTTTCTTCTTTTTTTATTTTTGAAGAATAACCTGCCTGATCACAGTGCTGAGGTCCTACTCTACTACTCTTCAGGGGAAGGTGGAAGCAGAAAAATGACTTGGGAGGCTATCATAATAATCTCAATGAGAGAGTTAGTAGTATCTTGAACTGGAGTAATATCAAGGAAAATAGTAAGAAATAATTGAATATGGATATAGTATTTTGTATCAGAACTAACAATATTGTTGAATGAATTTTATGTGGGGTGGAAGGGAAGGAAGACAATGAGGGTGACTTCAATATCTTTGGCTTGAATAAATAGAAAAATGAAAATATTGTTAATTAATATATGGCTCTTCTCTATATGGAATTCTCCAGGAACAAATACTGGATTGGGTAAGCCATTCTCTTCTCCAGGTTATCTTTCTGACCCAGGGATTGAACCTGGCTCTCCCACATTGCAGGCAGATTTTCACCATCTGAACAACCAGGGAAGCCCAATATGTGGAAGGCTGTAGATGGGTCAGGTTAAGAGGGGATGATCAAGAATTTGATTTGGGATATGTTAATTTTGAGATGCCTATAAAATATCCAATTATATTTGCTGAATAGGTGTGTGGAGTGTCTGTTTAGGAAGACTTCTACTGGATATATGACTTTGAGAGTCAAACCCATATGACAATGAAATTAGATGAACTAACCAAGGGACTAAAATAAGTATAGACAGAAACCAAACTTAATAACATAACAGAGACCTTTCCCAGCATTCCAGACCCTTAAATCCAAGTTTGTACTGGATATCTATTTAGATATCCTGCAAGCATCTCAAATTGAACATATCCAAAACACAGTGCATGTTTTGACCCATCCCAAAGCTTGCTAAGTAATCACAGTGCTAATATGTAGTTCAATTATTTTAATAATACTATTCTTATTATGTATCTGGAATAGTAAAGAATCTTTCTGCCATGCAAAAGATCTGGTTTTGATCCTTGGATGGGGAAGATCCCCTGGGGAGGGACTGGCTACCCACTCCAGTATTCTTGCCTGGAAAATGCCATGAACAGAGAAGTCTGGTGGACAGTC
This sequence comes from Odocoileus virginianus, assembly GCF_023699985.2. NCBI lineage: Eukaryota > Metazoa > Chordata > Mammalia > Artiodactyla > Cervidae > Odocoileus > Odocoileus virginianus. The sequence goes on from NC_069683.1 coordinate 3,480,913, forward strand.
CAAGAGGTTGAACACCACTGAGTGACTAACACTTTCACATGCATTATTTTAACCCTCATAATGCCATTTGGAGACTATTACTATTTTCTTTCTATTGTAAATAAAGAAAAGTGAAGTTAGGAAGTTTTAATAAATTAAGCAGTGATACACAGCTAGTTAAGTGAAGCAGTTCAGAGAAGATTCCAGCTCTCCTGTATCCAGAACTCAATATTCATAACCACCATGTTATGTAGTATCTTGATATTCAAAAGAATAAGTCTGGAGATTCTTATGAATCCTCAAAATCATGATTTATCACATTGCTTTGGATCATGGGGTCTTTTGGAAAATGCCACATAATTTCCCTAGAAATATATATATTTGCAAAAACATTCAGTATTTTGTGTACAGTTGCAAAGTTTGGAAGGCACCCTAAAATCCCTAAAATCTATGCAAGAACTATCACCACTTAAAGAAAAAAAAACTATATATGACAAACCCACAGCAAGCATTACCCTTAATGGTGAAACATTGAAAGCATTTCCCCTAAAATAACGAACAAGACAAGGGTGCCTACTCTCACCACTACTACTCAACATAGTTTTGGAAGTTTGGGCCATAGCAGAAAAATAAGTAAAAGGAATCCAGATAGGAAAAGAAGAAGTGAAACTCTCGCTGTTTGCAGATGACATGATCCTCTACATAGAAAACCCTAAAGACTCTACCAGAAAATTACTAGAGCTAATCAACGAATACAGTAAAGTTGTAGGATATAAAATTAGCACTCAAAATCCCCTGAATTCCTATACACTAACAATGAGAAAACAAAAAGAGAAATTAAGGAAACAATACTATTCACCATTGCAACAAAAAGAATAAAATACTTAGGAGTATATCTACCTAAAGAAACAAAAGACCTATACATAGAAAACTATAAAACACTGATGAAAGAAATCAAAAAGAACACAAACAGATGGTGAAATATACCATGTTCATGGATTGGAAGAATCAATATTGTGAAAATGACTATACTACCTAAAGCAATCTATAGATTCAATGCAACACCTATCAAGCTACCAACTGTATTCTTCACAGAATTAGAAAAAAATAATTTCACAATTTGTATTGAAATACAAAAAACCTCGAATAGCCAAAGTGATCTTGAGAAAGAAGAATGGAACTGGAGGAATCAACCTGACTGACTTCAGACTCTAGTACAAAGCTAGTCATCAAGAGAGTATGGTACTGGCACAAAGACAGAAACATAGATCAATGGAACAGAATAGAAAGCCCAGAGATAAATCCACACACCTATGGACACCTTATCTTCGACAAAGGAGGCAAGGATATACAATGGAAAAAAGACAACCTCTTTAACAAGTGGTGCTGGGAAAACTGGTCAACCACTTGTAAAAGAATGAAACTAGAACACTTTCTAACACCATACACAAAAATAAGCACAAAGTGGATTAAAGATCTAAATGTAAGACCAGAAAATAGAAAACTCCTAGAGGAGAACATAGGCAAAACACTCTCTGACATAAATCACAGCAGGATCCTCTATGACACATCTCCCAGATTATTGGAAATAAAAGCAAAAACAAACAAATGGGACCTAATGAAACTTAAAAGCTTTTGCACAACAAAAGAAACTATAAGCAAGGTGAAAAGACAGCCCTCAGATTGGGAAAAAATAATAGCAACTGAAGCAACAGACAAAGGATTAATCTCAAAAATATACAAACAACTCCTGCAGCTCAATTCCAGAAAAACAAATGACCCAATCAAAAAATGGGCCAAAGAACTAAACAGACATTTCTCCAAAGAAGACATACAGATGGCTAACAAACACATGAAAAGATGCTCAGCATCACTCATTATCAGAGAAATGCAAATCAAAACCACAGTGAGGTACCATCTCATGCCCGTCAGGATGGCTGCTATCCAAAAGTCTACAAGCAATAAATGCTGGAGAGGGTGTGGAGAAAAGGGAACCCTCTTACACTGTTGGTGGGAATGCAAACTAGTACAGCCACCATGGAGAACAGTGTGAAGATTCCTTAAAAAACTGGAAATAGAACTGCCATATGGCCCAGCAATACCACTGCTGGGCATACACACCGAGGAAACCAGATCTGAAAGAGACACGTGTACCACAATGTTCATCACAGCACTGTTTATAATAGCCAGGACATGGAAGTAACCTAGATGCCCATCAGCAGACGAATGGATAAGGAAGCTGTGGTACATATACACCGTGGAATATTACTCAGCCATTAAAAAGTATTCATTTGAATCAGTTCTAATAAGATGGATGAAACAGGAGCCCATTATACAGTGTGAAGTAAGCCAGAAAGATAAAGCCAATACAATATACTAACACATATATATGGAATTTGGAAAGATGGTAATGATAACCCTATATGCAAAACAGGAAAAGAGATACAGATGTACAGAACAGACTTGTGGACTCTGTGGGAGAAGGCAAGGGTGGGACGTTTCAAGAGAACAGCATTGAAACATGTATATTATCTAGGGAGAAACAGAGCACCAGCCCAGGTTGGATGCATGAGACAAGTGCTTGGGCCTGGTACACTGGGAAGTCCCAGAAGGATCGGGTGGATAGGGAGTGGGAGGGGGTATTGTGATGGGGAATACATGTAAGTCCATGGCTGATTCATGTTAATGTATGACAAAAACCACTACAATATTGTAAAGTAATTAGCCTCCAACTAATAAAAATAAATGAAAAAAAAAAAGATTAAATACCTCTGAAAAAGAATTTTTGTATTTTGTCCCTCACATTTTCTGTCATAAACTACAATAAACACATAGTAAAAAAAAAATTAAGTGATTCAGACTTTATTTATATTTTAGGATATTGGATTCATATAGGTCATAAATAAATATTATGCAGCGTATTTCCAACTTCATTTCTACCTCTAGTCCTTCTACGTGCCAATACCTCATTTTTGCACAACAACTTCTATTACTCTCTTGATTCTCTATTGAGAGTCTAATAGAAACACAACCATAAGTGTATTTATTTGTCCCTGCACCAATCTCTTTCTTATATGAAGGTAATGAAGCAGAAGATATTAAGATGAGGTGGCAAGAGAACAGATAACTATACAAAAAAGATCTTCATGACCCAGATAATTACAATGGTGTGATCAGTCACCTAGAGCCAGACATCCTGGAATGTGAGGTCAAGCGGGCCTTAGGAAGCACCTCTTTGAACAAAGCTAGTGGAGGTGATAAAAATTCAGTTGAGCTACTTCAAATCCTAAAAGATGAGGCTGTGAAAGTGCTGCACTCAATATGCCACAAATTAGAAAACTCAGCAGTGGCCACAGGACTGGAAAATGTCAGTTTTCATTCCAATCCCAAAGAAAGGCAATGCCAAAGAATGTTCAAACTACAGCACAATTGAACTCATCTCACAAGCTAGCAAAGTAATTCTCAAAATTCTCCAAGCCAGGCTTCAATAGTACATGAACCATGAACTTCCAGATGTTCAAGTTGGATTTAGGAAAGGCAGAGGAACCAGAGATCAAATTGCCAACATCTTCTGGATCATCGAAGAATCAAGAGAGTTCCAGGAAAAACATCAACTTCTGCTTTATTGACTGTGCCAAAGTCTTTGACTATGTGGATCACAATAATCTGTGGAAAATTCTACAAGATATAGGAATACCAGACCACCTGAACTGTCTCCTGAGAAATCTGTATACAGGTCAGGAAGCAACAGTTAGTACTGAACTTGGAAAAACAGACTGGTTCCAAATTGGGAAAGGAGTATGTCAAGTCAGTATGTTGTCACCCTATTTATTTAACTTATCTGCAGAGAACATCATGCGAAATGTCAAGCTAGATGAAGCAGAAGCTGAAATCACAACTGCCGGAAGAAATATCAATAGCCTCAGATGTGCAGATGACACCACCCTTACAGCAGAATCCGAAGAAGAACCTCTTGATGAAAGTGAAAAAGGAGAGTGAAAAAGTTGGCTTAAAAGTCAACATTCACAAAACTAAGATCACGGTATCCAGCCCCAATACTTCAAGGCAAATACATGGAAAAATAGTGGAAACAGTGAGAGACTTTAATTTTGGGGCTCCAAAATCACTGGAGATAGTGACTGCACCCATGAAATTCAAAGACGCTTGCTCCTTGGACTCACCAATTGCACTCATCTCACACATTAGTAAAGTAATGCTCAAAATTCTCCAAGTCATCTTCAGCAATATGTAAACCATGAACTTACAAATGTTCAAACTGGTTTTAGAAAAGGCAGAGGGACCAGAGATCAAATTAGCAACATATGCTGGATCACTGAAAAAGCAAGATTTCCAGAAAAACATCCACTTCTGCTTTATTGACTATGCCAAAGCCTTTGACTCTGTGGATCACAATAAACTGTGGAAAACTCTGAAAGAGATGGGAATACCAGACCACCTGACCTGCCTCTTGAGAAATCTGTATGCAGGTCAGGAAGCAACAGTTAGAACTGGACATGGAACAACAGACTGGTTCCAAATAGGAAAAGGAATACGTCAAGGCTGTATATTGTCACTCTGCTTATTTAACTTATATGCAGAGTACATCATGAGAAATGCTGAGCTAGAAGAAGCACAAGCTGGAATTAAGATTGTGGGAGAAATATCAATAACCTCAGATATGCAGATAACACCACCCTTATGGCAGAAAGTGAAGAAGAACTAAAGAGCCTCTTGATGAAAGTGAAATAGGATGGAAATAGAACTGCAATATGACCCAAGAATCCCACTGCTGGACATACACATTGAGGAAACCAGAACTGAAAGAGACACTTGTACCCCAATATTCATCACAGCACTGTGTATAATAGCCAGGACATGGAAGCAACACTGATGTCCATCAGCAGATGAATGAATAAGAAAGTTGTGGTACATATATACAATGGAATATTACTCAGCCAATAAAAGGAATACATTTGAATCAGTTCTAATGGAGTGGATGAAACTGGAGCCTACTATACAGAGTGAAGTAAGCCAGAAAGAAAAACACCAATAGAGCATACTAATGCATATATATGGACTTTAGAAAGATGGTAACAATAACCCTGTATGTGAGACAGCAAGAGAGACACAGATGTAATGAACAGTCTTTTGGACTCTTTGTGAGAGGGCAAGGGTGGGATGATATGGGAGAATGACATTGAAACATGTAAATTACCATATGTGAAATGAATTGCCAGTCCAGGTTTGATGCATGATAGTATGCTCAGGGCTGATGCACTGGGATGACCCAGAGGGATGGGAAGGGCTGGGAGGTGGGAGGGGTGTTCAAGATGGGGAACACATGTACACCCATGGCAGATTCAAGTCAATGTGTAGCAAAACCAATATAATGTTGTAAAGTACAATCAATAAATAAATTAATTAAAGAATAAATAATAAAAAATGAAAGTGAAAGAGGAGAGTGAAAAAGTTGGATGAAAGCTCAGCATTCAGAAAACTAAGATCATGGCATTCAGTCCTATCATTTCATGGCAAATAGATGGGGAAACAGTGGAAACAGTGACTGACTTTATTTTTGGGGGCTCCAAAATCACTGCAGATGGTGATTGCAGCCATGAAATTAAAAGACGCTTACTCCTTAGAAGGAAAGTGATGACCAACCTAGATAGTATATTAAAAAGAAAGACATTACTTTGTCAATAAAGGTCCATCTAATCAAGGCTATGGTTTTTCCAGTAGTCATGTATGCATGTGAGAGTTGGACTATAAAGAAAACTGAGCACCGAAAAATATATGCTTTTGAACTCTTGAGAGTCTTGTGGACTGCAAGGAGATCCCACCAATCCATCCAAAAGGAGATCAGTCCTGGGTGTTCATTGGAAGGACTGATGTTGAAACTAAATCTCCAATACTTTGGCCAACTGATGGGTAGAGCTGACTCATTGGAAAAGACCCTGATGCTGGGAAAGTTTGAAGGCAAGAGGAGAAGGGGACAATAGAGGATGAGATGGTTGGATGGCATCCAGGACTCAATGGACATGAGTTTGTTTAATCTTTGGGAGCTGGTGATGGACAGGAGGCCTGGCGTGCTGCGGTTCATGGGATCATAAAGAGTTGAACACGACTGAGTGACTAAACTGAAGTGAACTGTTAGGAATAATTCTTGGCATTGCTTAGTTAAACCTGACAGTATATTGCTCCATCAAAATCCAGGTTGCTTACTTTTGAGCTTCTAAGTGTTATTTTATTGTGATTGGAGAAGGGCGTACTACAATGGCTTTTCACGTCAGGAGCTGAATGGCTAACTTGTCCTTTGAATCCTAGTTATTGTCCACCTTGATAAACACTTTCTCAAAGAGAGAAGTCAATCTTTCAGAGAAACAGCAGTTTTAGTGGATTTGAATTCATCAGCAGCAACATAGGAGAAGACCTTGCAAGCAAACCTTCACAGAGATATTATAGGCACTGTTTGCTTTATGTTCTAACTTGACTCAAAATCCTTTTCATTTAAGCTGCTGGCAAGTTCACCAAGTGAAGTCCTTTAATCTGAGTAGAGAACAACTTCCAACAGTGGTGCTGAGCTTATATGTGGCCAATCCCACATTACCAGCCAAGATAGAGTATCCAGTCTTAACTGGTGGGAAGAAAGCAGGGATTCTCCCTTTTGTGTCCGAGAACATCATCACTGAAGCTGGAAAGAGAATCTTCTATCTCTGGTAACAGAGATGAGAGTAGTCAACCAGCAGTTGGATGTATTAATACTGTTTGGATGTACTTAGTGGCAACCAAGTCTGGCCCCAGGAAGAAAAGCAGGTCCCAGGCTCAGTTGCAGCCAGTGGCTAAGAAAATTTCAGGGAGCTTCTGAATGCTAGCCAGGGCTGAAAGGGAAATATTTGAATAGGGATAGTTAGGGATGTGTTATAGAGATGGATTCAAAAGATATTTCCTATCATTGTTTTAGCACTTCATTTTTAATTGTCACCTTGTGGCCTGAAGAAGTGCAGGTTACATATGTGAGTACTGAATTAATCTCAGCTGATTTAGAATTATGTGCATATTTCTGGGACATCTGGAGCCAAGGTGCTGATCCTGGCTAATCCAGGATGAAGTCAACTAGCTAGTGATAAATATTCCTGTGCCAGGGTTTGAGAGAGACATGGTACACAGCCCGTGCTAGTTTATTGATGTCGGTCATAAGAACAAACAAGCAAAAAAACACTGGCTTCTCTGCTGGGTCAGAGGTTAAGAACCCACCTGCCAACGCAGAACACATGGGTTCAATCCCTGATTTGGGAAGATACCACATCCCATGGAGCAACTAAGCCCATGAACCTCAACTTTTAGGCCTCTTGTCCAGAGCCTGGGAGCCACAAAAAGAGAAGCCACCACAAGGAGGAGCCCACTTACGGCAACTAGAGAGTAGCGCCCACTTGATGCAGCTAGAGAAAACCCCACATAGCAATGAAGACCCACAGCCAAAAATAAATAAAAGTATTAAAGAAAAAAACCACAAAAAACGATACTGATAGATGATTTGCACCCAGTTTCTGTAATTGTACCCAAACAGGACCCTATGTGCCCTTCCAGGGACCAGCCTTCCCCTGTATTATGTGCTTCAGCATCGCTCCAGAAGTGGCTATTGTATAGATAACAGTATCAGATAGGCTTTTCCTAACTTGTATTACAGATGGGAAAAAACCCCTTACCAAATAGATGTTAACTACTTGATGATCATGAGCATATAGCCCCAGGCCTCCTGCAGCCTAAGAAGTGATAGAGTTAATCTCTGGGACATCACCCTGCTCCACACCATCAGCCAGTTGGAGAATAGGGCATGTGCTGATGAGCACAACCTTCCCTGGACCCTCCCCTCCCACACCTGACTTTTAAAGATACTTGGCCAAACCCTTCAGGGAGCTTGGGTATTTTTAGTTCATGAGCCACCTGTCTCCTTGAGTGGCTCTGCAATAAACTTTTCTCTGCTCCAAAGTTGGTTGGTTTGACTTCTCCGTGCATCGGCCACATGAACTTGATCTCACGTTAAGCTTTCTTGGTTTCTTCAGTTGCTCTTGGTCAGGCAGCCTAATTTTGACCACCCAGCCTTCCCTGGACATTAATGTGGCTCTGCTAAGTCCAGGCCTTGTATGCATCTTGGTAATTCCTGATTCAAAATACAAAAAGCATCATATACCCCTGAGGAAGGATCTTGGGAGCGGTGTCCAAAGTCATGGACCTCACTGATGTTTATCTGTGCTGTCTCTTTCCTCATTTATTGGAGTCTTATTTCAATGATTCAGCACTGTGTAACTGATGTTTTATACTAGTTTTGTATTCACTCTGGAATATGATACAATGAAAAGTCTACACATTGTGAGCTCCTGTCTCAAGCAAATCTCAGGTCTTACTGGATGAGGTCAGATGAGCAGCTGACAGCCCTGAATAACTGATTTTTGGCCTTCCTCTTCATTCTTTCTCTTCATCTCCCTCAGACTAGAATTCCCTCATATTTTCCCCTAACATTCTCTCTTCAAAACTGTCTGTGGATTGTTCTGAGTTGTTTTTTCAGTCGCTCAGTCATGTCTGATTCTTTGCGACCCCATGGACAGCAGCATCGCAGGCTTCCCTCTCCTTCAACAATTCCCAGAATTTGCTCAAACTCATGTCCATCAAGTTGGTGATTCCATACAACCATTTCATCCTCTGTCATCATCTTCTTCTCCTGCCTTCAATCTTTCCTAGCATCAGGGTCTATACCAATGAGTTGGTTCTTCACATCATGTGGCCAAAATATTGGAGCTTCATCTGCAGCATCAGTCCTTCCAATAAATATTCAGAACTGATTTCCTTTAGGACTGACTGGTTTGATTTCCTAGTATTCCAGGGGACTCTCGCGTCTTCTTCAACACCACAGGTCAAAGGCATCAGTTCTTTGGCACTCAGCCTTCCTTATGGCCCAACTCTCACATCCATATCTCACTGCTGGAAAAACCATGGCGTGGGCTAGATGAACCTTTGTCTGCAAAGCCAGGCTTTAGCAATATGTGAACCGAGAACTTCCATATGTTCAAGCTGGTTTTAGAAAAGGCAGAGGAACCAGAGATCAAATTGCCAATATCCGCTGGATCATCAAAAAAGCATGAGAGTTCCAGAAAAACATCTATTTCTGATTTATTGACTACACCAAAGCCTTCGACTGTGTGGATCACAATAAACTGTGGAATATTCTGAAAGAGATGGGAATACCAGACCACCTGACCTGCCTCTTGAGAAACCTGTATGCAGGTCAGGAAGCAACAGTTAGAACTGGGCATGGAACTACAGACTGGCTCCAAATAGGAAAAGGAGTACATCAAGGCTGTATATTGTCACCCTGCTTATTTAACTTATATGCAGAGTACATCATGAGAAACGCTGGGCTGGAAGAAGCACAAGCTGGAATCAAGATTGCTGGGAGAAATATCAATAACCTCAGATATGCAGGTGACACCACCCTTATGGCACAGAGTGAAGAGTAACTGAAAAGCCTCTTGGTGAAAGTGAAAGAGAAGAGTGAAAAAGTTGGCTTAAAGCTTAACATTCAGAAAACTAAGATCATGGTATCTGGTCCCATTACCTCATGGGGAGTAGATAGGGAGACAGTAGAAACAGTGTCAGACTTTATTTTTCTGGGCTCCAAAATCACTGCAGATGGTGACTGCAGCCATGAAATTTTAAGATGCTTACTTCTGGGAAGGAAAGTTATGACCAAACTTGATAGCATATTAAAAAGTAGAGACATTACTTTGCCAACAAAGGTCCGTCTGGTCAAGGCTATAATTTTTCCAGTGGTCCTGTATGGATGTGAGAGTTGGACTGTGAAGAAAGCTGAGTGCTGAAAAATTGATGCTTTTGAACTGTGGTGTTGGAGAAGACTCTTGAGAGTCCCTTGGACTGCAAGGAGATCCAAACAGTCCATCCTAAAGGAGATCAGTCCTGGGTGTTCATTGGAAGTACTGATGATGAAGCTGAAACTCCAATTCTTTGGCCACCTCATGCGAACAGTTGACTCATTAGAAAATACCCCAATGCTGGGAGGGATTGGGGGCAGGAGGAGAAGGGGACGACAGAGGATGAGATGGATGGATGTCATCACCGACTCGACGGGCATGAGTTTGAGTAAACTCCAGGAGTTGGTGATGGACAGGGAAGCCTGGAATGCTGCAGTCCTTGGAATTGCAAGAATCAGACATGACTGAGTGACTGAACAACAAATGTAGTTTCTATAGAGAATGAAACACATGACTTCATTCATTCAGGCCCCCTGAAGAACATCTATGTTTGTGTGTGGGGGGGCATATGCTGGCTTTGAGCTTGCTTGCTGGATATGGAAATTGGTAATGGAGGGGCGGCTAAAATTTGAATATTTAGTGGCATCTGGTTAAGCTGCCTTAAGAATGATAATCCATAGTTCCTTACTCCATATAACACATTTGAATAGGAACTTTCACCTATAGCCTGATTTTAGAGGTGTGTGTGTGTGTGTGTGTGTGTGTGTGTGTGTGTGTGTGTGTGGTTGTATTACTGGTCAACTCCTCTTCTAATGAATGTACCCTCTCTTTAGATAAAGCAATAATTTAATCGTATTTCTGTCCATTGTAACAGGCTATATTTTTCAAAAGTGACAGGATATTTTCCTGTCCTCAATTATTTTCCACTCATGGTTTTACTGTCAGAATTAAGAGATGGAGACAAAACAAAACAAAACAAAACAAAAAACCACCTAGTTGTGGATTGACTAGTGACGGAAGTAAAGCCCAATGTTGTAAGAACAATACTGCATATGAGCCCGAAATATGAGGTCCATGAATCAAGGTAAATAGAAAGTGGTCTAATAGGAGATGGCAAGAGTGAACATTGACACTTAGGAATTAGTAAACTAAAATGGACTGGAATGGGCGAACTTCATTCATATGACCATTAAACCTACTACTATGGGCAAGAATCCCTTAGGAGAAATGCAGTAGCCCTCATAGTCAACAAGAGAGTCTGAAATGCACTACTCGGGTGCAATCTCAAAAACAGCACGATGATCTCTGTCCATTTCCAAGGTAAACCATTCAATATCACAGTAATATAAGTCTATATCCCAACAACTAATGGCAAAGAAGCTGAAAGGTTCTGTAAGACTTAAAAGACCTCCTAGACTTAACACCAAAGAAAAAGATGTCCTATACATCATAGGGGACAGGAATTCAAAAGGAAGAAGTCAAGAGAGAGATGGTGTAACAGGCAAATTTGGCCTTGAAATACAAAATAGCAGGTGAAGGCCAATGGACTTTTACCAAGAGGACACACTGGTTATAGCAAGCACCCTTTTCCAACAACACAAGAGAAGACTCTACACGTGGACCTCACTAGATGGTCAATAAGAAAATCAGATTGATTATATTCTTTGCAGACAAAAATGGGGATGCTCTATACAGTCAGCAAAAACAAGACTGGGAGCTGACTGTGGCTCTGATCATGAACAGTTCAGTTCAGTTCAGTTGCTCAGTCGTGTCCGACTCTTTGCGACCCCATGAATTGCAGCACACCAGCCCCCCCCCCTCCCCGTCCATCATCATCACCCGGAGTTTACTCAAACTCATGCCCATCGAGTTGGTGATACCATCCAGCCATCTCATCCTCTGCCATCCCTTTCTCCCCCTGCCCCCAATCCCTCCCAGCATCAGGGTCTTTTCCAATGAGTCAACTCTTCGCATGAGGTGACCAAAGTACTGGAGTTTCAGCTTCAGCATCAGTCCTTCCAATGAATACCCAGGACTGATCTCATTTAGGATGGACTGGTTGGATCTCCTTGCAGTCCAAGGGACTCTCAAGAGTCTTCTCCAACACCAAAGTTCAAAAGCATCAATTTTTTGGCTTATGGCAAAATTCAGATTTAAATTGAAGACAGTAGGGAAAACCACTAGACCATTCAGGTATGATCTAAATCAAACCCCTTACGATTACACAGTGGAGATGGGAAATAGATTTAAGGGACTAGATCTGATAGACAGAGTGCCTGATGAACTATGGATGGAGGTTCATGACATTGTACAGGAGACAGGGAGCAAGACTATCCCCAAGAAAAAGAAATGCAAAAAAGCAAGATGGCTCTCTGAGGCCTTACAAAAAGCTGTGAAAAGAAGAGAAGCAAAAAGCAAAGCAGAAAAAGAAAGGTATACCCATTTGAATGCAGCATCCTAAAGAATAGCTAGGAGAGATAAGAAAGTCCTCCTTAGTGATCAATGCAAAGAAATAGAGTGAAAAAAGAATGGGAAAGACTAGAAATCTCTTCAAGAAAATTAGAGATATCAAGGGAACATTTCATGCAAAGATGGGCTCAATAAAGGACAGAAATGGTAGGGACCTAACAGAAGCAGATGATATTGAGAAGAGGTGGCAAGAATACACAGAAGAACTGTGCAAAAAGATCTTCATGACCCAGATAATCACGATGGTGTGATCACTCACCTAGAGCAATACATTCTGGAATGTGAAGTCAAGTGGGCCTTAGGAAGCATCACTATTGACAAAGCTAGTAGAGGTGATGGGATTCCAGTTAAGCTATTTCAAATCCTAAAAGATGATGTTGTGAAAGTGGAGCAATCAATATGTCAGCAAATTTGAAAAACTCAGCAATGGTCACTGTAAAATGTCAGTTTCATTCCAATGTCAGAGAAAAGCAATGCTAAAGAATGCTCAAACTACCACACAATTGCACTCATCTCACAGGCTAGCAAAGTAATGTTCAAAATTCTCCAAGCCAGGATTCAGTAATACGTGAACCGTGAACTTCCAGATGTTCAAGATGGGTTTAGCAAAGGCAGAGGAACCCAGATCAAATTGCCAACATCTGCTGGATCATCAAAAAAGTGAGAAAGTTCCAGAAAATCATCTATTTCTGCTTTATTGACTATGCCAAAGCCTTTGACTCTGTGGGTCACAATAAACTGTGGAAAATTCTGAAAGAGATGGGAATACCAGACCACCTGACCTGCCTCTTGAGAAATCTGTATGCAGATCAGGAAGCAACAGTTAGAACTGGACATGGAATATCATACTGGTTCCAAATAGGAAAAGGAGTACATCAAGGCTGTATACTGTCATGCTGCTTATTTAACTTATATGCAGGGTACATCATGAGAAACCCTGGGCTAGATGAAGCACAAGCTGGAATCAAGGTTGCCAGGAGAAATATCAATAACCACAGATATGCAGATGACACTAACTTGTGGCAGAAAGTTAAGAGGAACTGAAAAGCCTCTTGATGAAAGTGAAAGAAGAGAGTGAAAAAGTTGGCTTAAAGCTCAACATTCAGAAAACTGAGATCATGGCATCCCGTTTTATCACTTAATGGCAAATAGATGAAGAAACAGTGGAACAGTGACAGACTTTATATTTCTGGGCTCCAAAATCACTGCAGATGGTGACTCCAGCCAAAAAAATTAAATGACTCTTACTCCTTGGGAGAAAAGCTATGACCACAATAGACTGCATATTAAAAAACAAACCTTACTTTGCCAACAAATCTAGTCAAGCCTATGATTTTTCCAGTAGTCATGTATGGATGTGAGAGTTGGATTATAAACAAAGCTGAGCACTGAGTAATTGATGATTTTGAATTATGGTGTTAGGGAAGATTTTGAGAGTCCCTTGGTCTGCAAGGAGATCCAAACAGTCAATCCTACAGGAGATCAGTCCTGGATGTTCCTTGGAAGGACTGATTTTGAAGCTGAAACTCCAATACGTTGGTCACCTGATGGGAAGAGCTGACTCATTTGAAAAGACCCTGAGGCTGGGCAAGTTTGAAGGCAGGAGGGGAAGGGGACAACAGCAGATGAAATGGTCAGATGGCATCACTGCCTCAGTGAGCAAACTTCTGGAGTTGGTGTGGACAGTGAAGCCTGGTGTGCTGCGGTTTATGGGGTTGCAAAGAGTTGGACATGACTGAGTGACTGAACTGAACTGAACTAATATATATTTTATTTTTCTGCTGACTCCTTGGAATTGGTCTTTTTAAATGCCATTGTTTGCACAAGATTTTTCACTCACATTTAGCTCCCATCAATAGGAATCGGCATAGTAAATGATGTGGGGTTTTATGTTCAACCTGAAAAATGAAATGAAATTGCTGGCTTTACCCACCAGTTTTGGGAAAGGCCTTGACACAAAGAGCTTTGTGTATCTCAGGAACTAAATATCTATTTGTGTTCAACTCTGGCAATGGAGTGGTCCACAGAGCCTGTTTATAGTAACACAGTCCCTTGGGCTTATCTTTAATGCATTTCAAGCTTGTAAGACTTTCTGATGGAATGGAATAAAATTATATATATGTATATATATATATATATATAAACACACACATATATATATATATGTATGTGTATATATACATATATATGTATATTATATATATATATATATGTCCGTGCAGTTAAGTTCAGTTCAGTCGCTCAGTCGTGTCTGACTCTTCGCAACCCCATGGACTGCAGCAGGCCAGGCCTCCCTGTCCATCATCAAATCCCAGAGTTTACCCAAACCCGTGTCCATTGAGTCGGTGATGCCATCCAACCATCTCATCCTCTGTCGTCCCCTTCCCCTTCTGCCCTCAATTCCAGCATCAGGGTGTTTTCAAATGAGTTAGCTCTTCCCATCGGGTGGCCAATGTATTGGAGTTTCAGCTTCAACATCAGTCCTTCCAAGGAACACCCAGGACTGATCTCCTGTAGGATGGACTGGTTGAAACTCCTTGCAGTCCAAGGGACTCTCAAGAGTCTTCTCCAATACCACAGTTCAAAACCATCAATTCTTAAGAACTCAGCTTTCTTTATAGTCCAGTTCTCACACCATACATGACTACTGAAAAAACCATAACCTTGACTGGAGGGAGTTTGTTGGCAAAGTAATGTCTCTGCTTTTTAATATGCTGTCTAGGTTGGTCATAACTTTCCTTCCAAACAGTGAGTGTCTTTTAATTCCATGGCTGCATTCACTATCTGCAGTGATCTTGGAGCCCCCCCACCCCAAATAAATTCAGTCACTGTTTCCACTGTTTCCCCATCTATTTGCCATGAAGTGATGGGACCAGATGCCATGATCATAGTTTTCTGAATATTGAGCTTTAAGTCAACTTTTCCACTCTCCTTCTTCACTTTCTGCCATAAGGGTGGTGTCATCTGAATATCTGAGGTTATTGATATTTCTCCTATCAATCTTGAATCCAGTGTGCTTCTTCCAGTCCTGCATTTCTTATGATGTACTCTGCATATAAGTTAAATAAACAGGGTGACAATATGCAGCCTTGACATACTCCTTTTCCTATTTGGAACCAGTCTGTTGCTCCATGTCCAATTCTAACTGTTGCTTCCTAACATGCATACAGGTTTCTTAAGAGGCAGGTCGGGGGTGTGGTATTCCCATCTCTTTCAGAATTTTCCAGTTTATTGTGATCCACAGAGTCAAAGACTTTGGCATCGTCAATAAAGCAGAAATAGATGTTTTTCTGGAACTCTCTCGCTTTTTCGATGATCCATCAGATGTTGGCAATTTGACCTCTGGTTCCTCTGCCTTTTCTAAATCCAGCTTGAGCATCTGGAAGTTCACGGTTCATGTATTGCTGAAGCCTGGCTTGGAGAATTTTGAGCATTATTTTACTAGCGTATGAGATGCATGCAATTTTTTCGGGAGTTTGAGCATTCTTTGGCATTGCTTTTCTTAGGAATTGGAATGAAAACTGAACTTTTCCAGCCCTGTGGTCACTGGTTAGTTTTCCATATTTGCTGGCATATTGAGTGTAGCACTTTCACAGCATCCTCTTTTAGGATTTGAAATAGCTCAACTGGAATGCCATCACCTCCACTTGCTTTGTTTGTAAGTATGCTTCCTAAGGTCCACTTGACTTCACATTCCAGGATGTCTGGCTCGACGTGAGTGATCACACCATTGTGATTATCTGGGCTGTGAAGATCTTCTTTTGGTACAGTTCTTCTGTTTATTCTTGACACCTCTTCTTAATATCTTCTGCTTTTGTTAGGTCGATAGCATTTCTATCCTTTATTTAGCCCATCTTTGGATCAGATGTTCCCTTTGTATCTCTAATTTTCTTGAAGAGATCTTTAGTCTCTCCCATTCTATTGTTTCCCTCTATTTCTTCACATTGATTGCTGAGGAAAGCTTTCTTATTTCTCCTTGCTATTCTTTGGAACTCTGAATTCAGATGCTTATATCCTTCTGTTTCTCCTTTGTTTTTTGAGTCCATTCTTTTCTCAGCTGTTTGTACGGCCTCTTCAGATAGTGATTTTGCCTTTTTGCAGTAAATTTATATTTGTATAAATACATATATGCATGTGTGTGTTTGAGAAAATGTACAATATTTGTCTTTTTCTATCTAATTTATCTCAGTAAGCATTGTACCTTACAGGTCCACCATCCATGTTGACACAAATAGCAAATTTTCTTTTTTTTTTTTTTTTTTAAGGTTGTGTAAAACCTCTGTGAGGTATCACCTCACACCTGTTAGAATGACAAATTAAAAAAGACAAGCAATAATAAGCGTTGGTGAAATGTGAAGAAAAGGGAACCCATTTTGCATGTGAGTTGGGATGTAAATTAAAGCAACCACTATGAGAAATAATTGGAGGTTCCTTAAAAGATTAAAATTGGGACTACCATACTATCTAGCGGTTTCACTCCTGGATATCTATC